>NC_029775.3:72903497-72904933 GCF_000817695.3 Arachis duranensis
GATTCGACCTCACTCTATTGTGAGTTTTTACTTGACGATAACTGGTGCACTTGCCGGAAGGAATTTTTGCCGATTGTGCAACTTCCTAAAATCATAGCTATCAAGTTTATAGATAGATCAAGTTTATGGCGCCGTTGCCGGGGATTGGTTTTCGATTGACAATTCTCAAATTGGAAGTTAACTAGATTGAGCATTTTTCTTGTTTTGTTAATTCAGTTCAAGTTACTTGTTGAATTTTAATTTCTGCACTCTGTTACTTGCTTTTTCTTTCTTATGACTTTCAATTCAAGCAACTAACTTACTGACCCACTAACTATTTGGATTAATTCCTCAACTGCTCTAACCATACTCTTCCATTAACCAAGAGTATTCCACTTGTTTGTTGCTTGTGGTGTGTTCTTGTATGACAGGTAGGAGAGGAAAGACAACAACTCCTCCATATACCGAACCAGAGAGGACCCTTCATAAACTTAGAAGGGAAGCAAGAGGGAAGAGAGTACTGAGAGAAGAAGAATCTGAAGGAGAATCTGAGGACAACTTTGAGGAAGCTCTAGATCTCAACATGGATAGAGAAGTTCACAACCATGAGAGGGCTGATGTGATCTCAACATGGATAGAGAAGTTCACAACCATGAGAGAGCTGATGGAAACAATGCCATTCCCGAGAGGAGGGTTCTTGGTTCATACATAAACCCAACCTCTGGGAATTGTGGTAGCAACATTCAGAAACCACCCATTCAGGCCAACAATTTTGAACTCAAACCACAGCTAATATCACTGGTGGAGAATTATTGTTCATTTGGTGGGAGTGCTAATGAAGATCCAAACCAACATCTCACAAAATTCTTGAGAATTTGCGACACTGTGAAGTCCAATGGAGTCCAGGAAGATGCCTACAAACTGCTCTTGTTCCCATTTTCACTTAGGGACAAGGCAGCTAAGTGGCTGGAATCATTCCCAAGGGGGAGCTTAACAACCTGGGATGAGGTGGAAAGCAAGTTTCTGGCACGTTTCTACCCCCCACAAAAGGTCAATAGGCTTCGATCTGAGGTACAAACTTTTAGACAATAAGACGGTGAAACGCTCTACGAGGCATGGGAGAGGTTCAAAGAATTGACAAGGAAATGCCCACCAGACATGTTCCATGACTGGGTGCAATTGCATATTTTCTATGATGGACTTTCTTATGAATCAAGGAAGGCTGTAGACCATTCATCAGGAGGTTCATTGAACAGGAAAAAGACTGTGGAAGAAGCCATTGAAGTGATTGAGACAGTGGCTGAGAATGAGTACTACTATGCTTCAGAGAGACACAACACTAAGGGAGTCATGGAGCTGAACCATGTTGATACAATTCTAGCCCAAAACAAGGTGTTTGCCAAGCAACTAGCAGAGCTCACCAGGAAATTAGACACAAAGCAAGTGGCTGCAATACA
>NC_029775.3:72905344-72906666 GCF_000817695.3 Arachis duranensis
CCAATTCTTGATTCTGGCGCACCAATTCTTGATTCTGGCAGCACCAACAGCGCACCAAGGCAAATTCTGGCGCACCAACTTTTCCTGCCCTGCCCTTGGCGCGGGCAGGGCAGCGTTTTGCGCACCAACACGCACCAGACCGCACCAAGGCTACACCAACATGCACCAAATCCTGCCCTGCCCTCCACAAGGGCAGGGCAGCCTCCTGGGAGCAACTTCTCATGGGCCGAAAATTCAAATTAAAACCCCATTTTAATTCATTTCTTCACCAAATCAAAAGCCCATCCAAATCCCAAAATCCAAGAATAGAGAGTGTATAAATAGAAGCTAGTTTGATGTAATTAGGACTTTTTGATGAACCTTTTGCTTAGCTTTTGAATTTTGCACTTTCTTTGAGCTTTGAATTTTATTTTTGCATTTTGGAACTTCTCTTGGTGTCTTCACTGAGATTTCAGAGAATTGGTCTACTTTATTAATTGTTGCAATTTACTTTCTCTTTGTTTAGATTCTGCAATCCCAGTCCTCAAATCCCTTTTACATTCAAGCAATTTACATTCCTTGCCATTTAAGTTACTGCAATTTACATTTCTTGCACTTTAAGTTTCAGTCATTTAATTTCTTGTTCTTTAAGATTCTGCAAGTTTACTTTCCTGTTCTTTAATTTACTGCAATTTCCCTTCTCCCTTTACATTCCAAGCAATTTATATTCTGTTAAATACAACCCACTCAACCAAAACTTGATTCGCTTGACTAAATCAACCACTAAACTAAAATTGCTCAATCCTTCAATCTCTGTGGGATCGACCTCACTCATGTGAGTTATTATTACTTGATGCGACCCGGTACACTTGCCGGTGAGTTTTGTGTTGGATCGTTTTCCACACATCAAGTACTACTATGCTTCAGAGAGGCACAACACTAAGGGAGTCATGGAGCTGAACCATGTTGATACAATTCTAGCCTAAAACAAGGTGTTTGCCAAGCAACTAGCAGAGCTCACCAGGAAATTAGACACAAAGCAAGTGGCTGCAATACATACACAAGATCAAGAGGAAGTAAGCACTGAAGGAGGTGATTGGGAAGAGGCCAACTATGTGGGAAACCAACAAAGGCAATCATATGATCCACATTCCAACACTTACAACCCAGGATGGAAAAACCACCCAAACTTTGGGTGGGGAAACTAGCAAACCCAACCACAAAACCACAAACCTTACAACCACAACCAACATAACAATTCCACATACCAAAACTCCAACCAAAGATCATACCAAGCCACACAAAACACTTACTCCCAACCACCATATCATGGCCAAAATAAC
>NC_029775.3:72906866-72909142 GCF_000817695.3 Arachis duranensis
GTATTTGTCTAAGCAAAACCCTGGGCCAAGCGTTTCTCATGCTGCCAAAGCTATTGCAAGGGAAGAATGTAAGGCCATAACCCTCAGAAGTGGAAAGAAGCTAAAGGAGACCTCAAAGGAAACCACAGAGGATGAAGCAAAGGAAAATGTGAGAGACAAGGAACAGGGGCAATCTTTTACACTGTCTGCAACAAAAGAAAAAGAAAAAGAGGTCCTGAAGCCTTATACACCCAAAGCACCATATCCTCAACATTTAATGAAAAGTGAAAAGGATGGCCAATTCTCCAGATTCTTGGAGATTTTCAAGAAGCTTCAAATCAACATTCCGTTTGCTGAGGCAATAGAGCAAATGCCATTCTATGCAAAATTTTTAAAGGAATTAATGACCAAGAAGAGAAGCTGGAGAAATGAGGAAACTGTGTTGTTAACTGAAGAATGCAGTGCCATTATTCAACACAAATTGCCTCAGAAATTGAAGGATCCAGGCAGTTTCAAAATCCCCTGCATCATAGGAGAAGTCATGGTGGAGAAGGCCTTGTGTGACTTAGGGGCCAGTATCAATTTGATGTCTCTAACAATGATGAGAAGAATGAAGATTGAGGAAGCCAAACCAACAAGAATGGCCCTCCAATTGGCAGATCGAACTTTTAAATTCCCTCATGGGATAGTTGAGGATTTGTTGGTGAAAGTGGGAGATTTTATATTTCCTGCCGATTTTGTGGTGTTAGATATGGAGGAAGAAGCCAAAGCTTCAATAATTCTGGGAAGACCCTTCCTGGCTACTGCTGGAGCCATCATAGATGTCCAAAATGGTGAACTCACTCTTAGACTACATGATGAGAAATTGGTGTTTAACGTATTCAAGGCAATGAGCTATCCATCAGAATCACTAAAGGAATGCATGAGGGTGGATGTAGTGGACAGTGCAATACAAGAAACCTTTGAGGAAACAACAAAGGAAGTGGCAGAGGAGGAGTTCACCAAGGATATTGAAGTTAATGACATCAAGGCTGCTGAAACAACCATGCCAAGCATGCCTGAGAAAGTGAAAGAAGAGAAGGAAGCACCAAAACCTGAGCTCAAAGCATTGCCCCCTAATCTCAAGTATGCATACTTGGGTAGTGATGAGAGCCATCCTGTTATCATTAACTCTGCCTTGAGCCAAGAACAGGAAGAAGAATTGATCAAGGTGCTAAAAACTCATCAAGATGCCATTGGATGGACCCTAGCTGATTTGAAGGGGATAAGTTCATCCATATGCATGCACAAAATCTTGTTAGAAGAGGATGCTAGACCCTCCATTCAAGCTCAGAGAAGATTGAATCCCGTCATGAAAGAAGTGGTACAAAAGGAGGTCATGAAGTTATGGCAGGCAGGGGTAATATACCCCATTTCTGATAGCCCATGGGTTAGTCCCATCCATGTAGTTCCCAAGAAAGGAGGCATAACTGTGGTGCCAAATGAGAGGAACGAACTCATACCCACAAGAACTGTCACTGGATGGAGGATGTGCATAGACTATAGGAAGCTCAATGAAGCCACCAGAAAAGATCATTTCACACTCCCATTCATGGATCAGATGCTTAAAAGGCTTGCAGGACATGCTTATTATTGCTTTCTGGATGGATACTCAGGCTATAATCAGATAGTAGTTGATCCAAGAGATCAAGAGAAAACATCATTTGTTTGTCCATATGGAGTTTTTGCGTATAGACGCATGCCCTTTGGATTGTGCAATGCACCTGCAACTTTCCAAAGGTGCATGCTGTCCATCTTTTCGGACATGATCGAAAAGTTTATTGAAGTTTTCATGGATGATTTTTCTGTGTTTGGAAATTCTTTTCCTAGCTGCCTACACCACCTTGCCTTGGTGCTTAAGAGATGCCAAGAGACCAACCTAGTATTAAACTGGGAAAAGTGTCATTTCATGGTCACAGAAGGAATAGTCCTTGGCCACAAAATCTCAAATAGAGGCATTGAGGTGGACAGAGCTAAGGTGGAACTCATTGAAAAACTACCTCCACCAAGTAATGTCAAGGCAGTTAGGAGTTTTTTGGGACACGCTGGCTTTTACAGAAGGTTTATTAGAGAATTTTCTAAAATAGCCAAACCCTTGAGTAACTTGCTTGTCTCTGATACAACTTTTGTATTTGATAAAAATTGCATGCTAGCATATGAACTTTTGAAGCAAAAACTTTCCTCTACACCTATCATTGCCCCGCCTGATTGGAACTTACCTTTTAAACTGATGTGTGATGCATCAGACCTTGCTATTG
>NC_029775.3:72910635-72910943 GCF_000817695.3 Arachis duranensis
AAAGGTTCAATCTTTAAATTCTAGAATCCTATCTTGTAGTTTCTTGTTAGTTAAGTAATTTTTAAAAATTAAATCTTTTTCAAAATATCTTTTTCTTAAAAATCTTGTTATCCCTTTTATCTGATCTTTTTCAAAAATTTTATCTTTTTCAAAATTTGATTTCAGAATATCTTATCTAACTTCTTATCCTCTTATCTTTTTAAAATTTTGATTTCAATTTTTTTTTCAATCAACTAACTAACTTTTTGTTTGTTTCTTATCTTTTTCAAAACCACCTAACTACTTTTCCCTCTCTAATTTTCGAAAAC
>NC_029775.3:72911024-72912298 GCF_000817695.3 Arachis duranensis
TTTTTGTTTTAAATTTTAATTTTAATTATATTTTATCTTTAATTTTCGAAAATCACTAACTCTTTTCCAAAAATTATTTTCGAATTTCTTCCTTCTCTTTTCTTCTTCTATTTAATTATTTAATTACTAACACTTCTCTTCACCTCTCTTCATCTAAAAATCCGAATTTTTCTTCATTCTTCTACCCCCTTCTTCTTCTACTAACATAAGGGAATCTCTATACTGTGACATAGAGGATTCCTTTTTCTTTTCTTGTTTTCTTCTCTTTCATATGAGCAGGAACAGGAAAAAAGGCACTCTTGTTGAAATTGATCCAGAACCTGAAAGGACTCTGAAGAGAAAATTAAGAGAAGCTAAATTACAACAATCCAGAAACAACCTTTCAGAAATTTTCGAACAAGAGAAGGACATGGCAGCCAAAAATAATAATCATAATAATGCAAGGAGAATGCTTGGTGACTTCACAAAGCCAACATCCAAGTTTGATGGAAGAAGCATCTCCATTTCTGCCATTGGAGCCAATAACTTTGAGCTTAAGCCTCAACTAGTTGCATTAATGCAACAAAACTGCAAGTTTTATGGACTTCCATCTGAAGATCTTTATCAGTTTTTAACTGAGTTCTTGCAGATCTGTGAGACTGTAAAGACGAATGGAGTTGATCCTGAAGTCTACAGACTCATGCTTTTCCCTTTTGCTGTAAGAGACAGAGCTAGAATATGGTTGGATTCACAACCTAAGGATAGCCTGGACTCCTGGGATAAGCTGGTCACTGCCTTCTTGGATAAATTCTTTCCTCCTCAAAAGCTGAGCAAGCTGAGAGTGGATGTTCAAACCTTCAAACAAAAAGATGGTGAATCCCTCTATGAAGCTTGGGAGAGATACAAGCAGCTGACAAAAAGATGTCCATCTGACATGTTTTCAGAATGGACCCTATCAGATATATTCTATTATGGTCTCTCTGAATTTTCGAAAATGTCATTGGACCACTCTGCAGGTGGATCCATTCACCTGAAGAAAACGCCTGAAGAGGCTCAAGAACTCATTGATATGGTTGCAAACAACCAGTTCATGTACACCTCTGAGAGGAATTCCGTGAATAATGGGATACCTCAGAAGAAAGGAGTTCTTGAAATTGATGCTCTGAATGCCATATTGGCTCAGAACAAAGTGTTGACTCAAGAGGTCAACATGATCTCTCAAAGTCTGAATGGATGGCAACATACATCCAACAGTACTAAAGAGGCAGCTTCTGAAGAAGCTTATGATCCTGAGA
>NC_029775.3:72916477-72917093 GCF_000817695.3 Arachis duranensis
TGATGAGCGGATAATTTATACGCTTTTTGGCATTGTTTTTATATAGTTTTTAGTAAGTTTGAGCTACTTTTAGGGATGTTTTCATTAGTTTTTATGATAAATTCACATTTCTGGACTTTACTATGAGTTTGTGTGTTTTTCTATGATTTCAGGTAAATTCTTACTGAAATTGAGGGATTTGAGCAGAACTCTGAAGAAGGCTGACAAAAGGACTGCTGATGCTGTTGGAATCTGACCTCCCTGCACTCGAAATGGATTTTCTGGAGCTACAGAACTCCAATTGGCGCTCTCTCAACGGCGTTGGAAAGTAGACATCCAGGGCTTTCCAGCAATATATAATAGTTCATACTTTATCCGAAGAATGACGACGTAACTTGGCGTTGAACGCCAAGTACATGCTGCTGTCTGGAGTTAAACGCCAGAAAAACGTCATGATCCGGAGTTGAACGCCCAACACACGTCATAACCTGGAGTTTGACGCCAAGAAATGCCTTTACTCGTGGATTGATCAAGCTCAGCCCAAGCATACACCATGTGGGCCCCAGAAGTGGATTTATGCATCAATTACTTACTCATGTAAACCCTAGTAGCTAGTCTAGTATATATAGGACATTTA
>NC_029775.3:72917193-72918684 GCF_000817695.3 Arachis duranensis
TCAAAAGCTGGCTTCATTTGGAACCTCAGAAACTAAACACGTTGGCAACTTGGAATCTAAGTTGGCAACGCCCTTGCTAAATTTTGGCTCCCTGGGAGGCATAACCCACGTTGCCAACTTGGGGAAGGTGAAGGCGTGTTTGCTAGCAACGCCTGCGAAGCTCAGCAGCCTTAGAAGGTAACCCACGTTGCCAACTTGAGAATGTGAAGGCGTGTTTGTCAAAAACGCCGGCAACCTTGGCAGCCTGACCTTGTTATCTTTAATGGAGCATAACTTGTGTTATAGAGATCCAAATTGAGTGCTTCCAGTTGCGTTAGAAAGCTGACATTCATAGCTTTCCAACCATATATAATAGTCTATAGTGGAGCATGAAATGGAAGCTCGAATCAGAGTCATCTCTAGGCCCCAAAAATAAGGAAATGAGGTTGAAATTCAAGGCAGCATGAATGAGCCAAGAGAGGAGAGTCGAACACGTTGCCAGGGCCAAAATGAACTGGCGTGTTCCTTGGCAACTCCAGCAACAACGCCCAGGCCAAGAAATTTGGGCTAGGGGCGTTGTTGAGCACGTTATTGGTGGCGTGTTTGACAAAAACGCCCAACCAGGGCAGCCTGACCTTGCCCTCTTCAATGGAGCATAACTTGAGCTAGGAAAGTCCAAATGAGGTGATTCTAGTGGCATTGGAAAGAAGACACTCTAAGCTTTCCAATGATGTATGATAGTCCATATTGAAGCAGAGGATTGACACTCAAATTCTGGGCAACATTAAGCATGAAAGTTGAGCCAAAAAGAAGAAAAGCCAAGTTGTTAGCAACAACTTGGGCTAACAACGCCCAGCACAAAACTCCCAGCCCAGGAAATCCATGAGCACGTTGCCAACGTGCGTTTACATAGGCGTGTTGGCCAAAAACGTGCTCCATTGGGCTAGAATTGCCAAGACATGCGCACAAGTTCTCTGTTTTTAACTTGGTGCTACAATTTCATTTAGAAGCTAGCTAATCCAACCTCAAGCAAGCAAAGCCCATAAATCTCAACCAATCAAGGCCACAAGAATCATCTAGAATAGTTGATTTTTATTTAATTGTAATTTGCTTTTAATTTCATTTCAATTTGTAATTTAGAAAAACCTATATAAAGGCCATAGTCTCATAGCATTAAGAGGTTGGATTGGAGGGATACGGAGGAGACCAATTTGAAATTCTGTGAATTGGCACACTCCATTGAGAGTGGGTCTTCGGACCCCTCCCCTTCATACACTCTTCTTCACTTCCCCTTCTCTTCTTCCTTAGTAGTAGTGTAGTTTAATTTGTAGTTTTCATCTATGAATTCTTGAATTCTCACTTTCTGTTTTGAAGTCTCACTATTTATTTTCATGCACTTTAGTTTCATGCAATCTAGTTTTCAATTGGAGCTATGATTCACTAAACCCCACTTTCATTAGGGGGAAGAGCTCTGCTTGTTTGAATGCATTGATGAACTCCTCTTTTCCTCCT
>NC_029775.3:72918846-72923968 GCF_000817695.3 Arachis duranensis
ACCCACTTGCCATGGATCTATACCCATGATTGAGGAGGATTTTGACTAACATCAATTCATGAAAACTTGCATCTATGATCCCTAATGATCCTCTCCACCATTAATTCTTATTTCCTTTGCTTCTAGTTGTTTGACTACCCATAACCCAATTCCCTTCTACATTCTGTCCATTTAAGTTTCTTACATTTTAAGTTTCCGTTATTTACTTTCATTTTATTTCTCTCTTCTAGTTCTTTACATCCTTTGCCATTTAAATTCTTGCAATTATGTTCAAAAATCAAAATGCTCATGAAATCAAAACTATGTTTGCTTGACTAAATCTACCATTTAACTAAAGTTGCTTAATCTACCAATCTCCGTGGGATCGACCTCACTCTTTGTGAGTTTTATTACTTGATACGACCCGGTATACTTGCCAGTTATACGTGAAATCTCATTTTTACGTATCAAGTTTTTGGCGCCGTTGCCGGGGATTGGAAAAGATTGACAATGATTAAGTGAATGGTAGTTTAGATTTAAGCATTTTCTTTGTTTTTGCTTTGTACAGTTCTTTTAATTTTTTTTTATTTTCTTTTTGACACTAAGGTGTTTGAGTTATTGCCTCACTAAGAAATTCTTCTCTCTGACATGAATTTCAATTTTATTTGGTGTGGTGTTTTACAAAATTCAAATGGAGTTCAACTCATCTTGTGATCAAACAAATTTTCTGGGATATCACCCACCATCACCAATTGACTATTCTAATGGTGGTTGGGAATATCACCAAGAAATTACAGATCCTGAGCACTCCAATTCTTGGAGATATGCTTCAGAACCACAAGATGAGCAAGCTGGGAAGGGAATTTTAATTCTCCAAATGCTATTCATCAAGAGACATCATCTCTTGATTATGCTTTCAACAAATTCATGCAAGTTCCCTCCCAAGGACCACAAGACTGTCCATACTATGATGATTTCAACAATTCTTCAAGTTGTGCCTGGGAGGAGCAAAACCAGAAAGCATTTGAGAGCCCATATTCCACTTATCAAGAGCCATCACCTCTTAATTATCCAACCTCACCTCCAAATTTTTCATATCAAAATTCTTCACCACTTGAGTTTGCCTCAACACAAAATTCCTTCCAAAATCCATACAATTCAATTCATCAACCAAAAAATACATTTGATTACCCACACAATTCATTCCATATCCCTCAACAACACTTCACCACAACATCCACAATTCTACAAAATCCACCCCAACCTTTACAAATCACAAAACTCCTTCCATACTCCCCCAAAATGACTTCACCACAACACATCCATATCCACAAAATTACTCTAAACCTTCATCTTTGGAGCTAGTAGTTGAGGATCACCTTCAATGGTCTAGAGAATTATTAGAATCATGGAAAGAACAAGAAATCCTCTGCAAGAAGATGGATGGGCACTTAGAGAAAATAAGGAAACACTTAGGATTGCCAAATATTGAGGATGAAAACCAATTTGTAAAGGAGGAATTGGAAGAGCAAGAAAAAGAGGCTCTTATGCCAAGTGAAATCCCAATGAAGAATGAGGTGGTTGAGAATGAAATTGAACTTGAGGTGATAAAGGAACATGAACATTCACAACCCTCACAAACTTCCCTTGAATCCACAACCATCACAAACTTCCCTTGAATCTGTGATCGAAAAATATGAAGAGGAGATGAAAAAATCTTGGGAAGAATAACAAACCTCTTCCATGATTGAGCTATTAAAGCAAATGTTGAGTGTAAAAGAGGAAGTGAAAGAGCAAGAACGTGAGGAAGACACTCAAGAGAAATCACACTCAAGTGAAGCAGAGAAGTACACATAGGAAGAGCTCATTGAACCAGTATTGCACGGAACTCTTGATGAAAAGAAGACTCCAACAATCACACAACCACCAAGACTTGGATTCAAGAAAGTGAAGGCAATTAACAAAAGCACCAAGAAGAGATTGTGACCAAGCTACCAAGGACAATATTCATGAAGAAAAAAGGGTCAACCACAAGCAATCCTCCCCATGATCCAGCAAGCAAGCTCAATCAAGCCATTAACAAAAGAAAGTTTGCTGAGGAGAGGCCAAGACAGGGGACACTAGCTAAATCTTCTCCCCCCTTAAGGTCATTCCTATTAACAAACTGGAAGAAGAGGAAGAAAGTGAACAACATGTCAACCATAGGTATAATTTCTCTTCTCTACTTTGTTTTCGTTCTTTGTTTTATTTAAATTCAATAAATTGGCATATGGTTACATTCTAAGTTTGGTGTTGCCTTGCAACAAATTGTTTCCAATCTTTTTGGATGATTGCATCAAATCAAAAATGAAAGTGACACACCAAGATTCTAAGTTTGGTGTGCCATTTATTTTCTATGCAATTTATTCAAGCAACACTACTTGTCTGCATAATCATAATGCCTCTGCAGTTTTATTTTTCTCTTTTGATTTGACACTTTTTCATTCTACTTGCTTTAGTTATTTTTCTATCTTTAAATGCTTTCATTTAGTTTGCTTATTAACTGTTTTTGTTAATACATTACCAAGAGATCCTTATTCATGATAGATTCTTAGCTTGGTGATTGTATTTAACATACAACAGTTTCATTTGCTTAGTTTTAATTCAAATAAATTGACATATGATTGCATTCTAAGTTTGGTGTTGCTATGCAACAAAATTTGTTTCCAATCTTTACTGGATACTTGCATTAATGCCAAGTGAAAGTGTCACACTAAGTTTGGTGTGCCACTTATCTTTTATGCAATGTATTGTGCTCACCTTCTTAAGTTTGCAATCAAAATGTCTCTGTCTCTTGTGCCTTAATTGTTATCTTTAATTTTGTTTGCTTGAAACACATGTGCTACTAATGTTTCATTGTGTAAGACATTCATGATCTATCTTAGCCACATAGCCACGGTTCTAATTGTTGCTTGAGGACAAGCAATCATTCTAAGTTTGGTGTGGGAAGGGAAAGAAAAGGAGGAAAAGGACAGCAATAGAGAAGATAAATTACAAGGTTGTAAAGTTCTTTTTCCTCTCATTTATTTCCAGCACTTTAAATTGCATGATTGTCTTATTACCTTCTCTGTATACATGTGAGATATGAATGGGCATAGTTTGATTTCTAAATCGCAATATGCTGCTGTGGCATTATGACTACCAACTTGAGTTTTGTGAATACAAAAGCAATAAAGTATCATGATCTTAAACAAACAAGGAATTAAAGAAGAATTTAGTATGTGCATACAAGTATTGGAAAGCTAGTATGATTGATTGTTGCTCAAGTACATTAGATTTTATTTAATTGAAGTTTTCATCTAGGACATTTTGTGAAATCTTTTGAAAATCATGAAAACCTTGAAAAAGCAAATGTAATTAAGGAAAGAAAAGAAAAAGGGAAAGAATGAGAAAGCTGAAGGCTCTGAGTACCAATGACAATTTCATCGTTATGTACTTGTGGTGTTTGTGTATCAAGTAAAATGCTTGAAAACAAAACACTTAGAAGTCAAGGCTAGGCTCAAGTGCAAAAGCACTCCCTCAAAGCTCAAGGCTCTGAGCATCAATAATTAGAGAGTCAAGAAAAGAAATAAATGAGCTTAATGAAGTCCTCTAAATAAATGCTTGTGGTGCTTATGTATCAAGTGGTAATACTTGAAAACAAAGCATTTAGAATCGTAGCTTTGTTATTAACTCATGGGGCAAAGCACCCAAAAGGAGAAGCAATATGTGCATTTTCATGAGATTTATGCAAGAATTGTTTGATGTTATGAATGATGCAAAATCTTGTGATTTAGCAAGGCTTTGATGCATGTGTTTGGTTGATGATAGGTGAAGCAAAGAGCCCTGGAGCAAGAAGGAAGTCACCAAGGGCGTTGCCAACTTTAGAAAGGCGTTGCCAACGCCAATGTGCGCAGCAAACTTGAAGCTAGGAAACAACCACGAGCACGTTGCTAACTTGGAGTGCATTGGCGTGTTTGGCAACAACTCAAGGCAGCTTGGATGATGACTCTCCCATTCAAGCACGTTGCCAACGTTGGGATGCATAGGCGTGTTCAATGACAACACCAATAAGCAAGGCTTGGTCCAGGGAAGGAGGCTAGCACGTTGCCAACGCTGGATTCTAAAGGCGTGTGCAATGGTAACGTAGCAAGCAAAGCTTGGAGCAAGAAGGCAGCCACAAGCACGTTGCCAACTTGAAGGTTCATTGGCGTGTGTAGTGGCAACGCCAGGAAGCAAGCATGGAGCAAGGGGGCAGGGGCTGGCACGTTGCCAACGTGCTGAGAAGAAGGAGTGTTTGCCAAAAACGCTGGCAACCCTGGCAGCCGGACCTTACTCTCTTCCATGGAGTATATCTTGAGTTGTAGACCTTCAAATGATGCACTCTCAACGGCATTGGAAAGTAGACATCCGGAGCTTTCCAATGATATATAATAGTATGGGTTTGACATTCGTTTGAAGCTTCAAAAGCTGGCTTCATTTGGAACCTCAGAAACTAAACACGTTGGCAACTTGGAATCTAAGTTGGCAACGCCCTTGCTAAATTTTGGCTCCCTGGGAGGCATAACCCACGTTTCCAACTTGGGGAAGGTGAAGGCGTGTTTGCTAGCAACGCCTGCGAAGCTCAGCAGCCTTAGAAGGTAACCCACGTTGCCAACTTGAGAATGTGAAGGCGTGTTTGTCAAAAACGCCGGCAACCTTGGCAGCCTGACCTTGTTATCTTCAATGGAGCATAACTTGAGTTATCGAGATCCAAATTGAGTGCTTCCAGTTGCGTTAGAAAGCTGACATTCAGAGCTTTCCAACCATATATAATAGTCTATAGTGGAGCATGAAATGGAAGCTCGAATCAGAGTCATCTCTAGGCCCCAAAAATAAGGAAATGAGGTTGAAATTCAAGGCAGCATGAATGAGCCAAGAGAGGAGAGTCGAACATGTTGCCAGGGCCAAAATGAACTGGCGTGTTCCTTGGCAACTCCAGCAACAACGCCCAGGCCAAGAAATTTGGGCTAGGGGCGTTGTTGAGCACGTTATTGGTGGCGTGTTTGACAAAAACGCCCAACCAGGGCAGCCTGACCTTGCCCTCTTCAATGGAGCATAACTTGAGCTAGGAAAGTCCAAATGA
>NC_029775.3:72926434-72931705 GCF_000817695.3 Arachis duranensis
TTGTTGAGTCTTGTGTCATTACTTGATTATCACTAAGTTGGCTCAATGAATGTTACAGAATTGGATCAGCAGCCTCATCAGGATTATGGATCATAAACCCAAAGCAAAAGGAAATCAGGGAAAAGCCTCAAAGCCCAAGAAACACAACAGAAGCTCAATTTAGAAAGTGTATAAAAAGGATAGAATTTAAGTTAGGGAGTAATTTGGAACACGGATCGGAGAACTTTTGATCATTTTGCGAGTTTTCATACTTTTGTAATTGAATTCAGAGCTATGACTCACTAAACCCCTTTCATTGCGTTAGGGAGCTCTATTGTAATTCAATGAATCAATAATAGTTTTTATCTTCTTCTTCAATCTTTTCTCTTGAATTTTGTTAGAAAGCTTCTCGATCTAATTCCATTGGTTAGTTGTCTTGGGAAAGAAACTATCCATAATTGGAATCCTTCGAAACCTTGGGAAAGGAATGGAGGATTCATGCTAGAGAAGCTTTCTCACAGTGAATTGGATTGGGGTTTGGATGGATATTGTGACATGTAATCCTACCAAATTGTGGTTCATGAAACTGTGTGGTATAATCAGTGATCGAGCATCATCTCTTCTTATGAACATTTAAACCAAGGGATTGGGAATTTGTTTGTTTTTAGAGAGAATTGGTGAGCCAAGGGATTGGGATCCAATCATATAAGATTGCCAAGCAAAATTCAATGAATGCATTGGTTGAGGAAGGGATAAAAATGTTTTGATTCGGAGATCTCAATATCTCCTAACACCCAATGAATTCCCCATTTCTGATCTACCACTTTCTATTTACATTCTGCAATTAAATTCATGCAACACCCCGATCCCCTTTTAATTTCAGCAATTTAGTTTCTCGTCCTTTAATTCATGCAATTTAACATTCCTCTATTCTCATCCAAATCTTGATTCCGCTCAACTAGAACACACTTCTAATCCGAATTGCTCACTCAACCAATCCTTGTGGGATTCGACCTCACTCTATTGTGAGTTTTTACTTGACGATAACCGGTGCACTTGCCGGAAGGAATTTTTGCCGATTGTGCAACTTCCTAAAATCATAGTTATCAAGTTTATGGATAGATCAATAAGCCTGTTTTCTTGAAGTGTCTGCCATCTCTAGTGAGATTCTTGCAGCTTGCACCTCAAAGATCCCTAGCTTCTCCATTACAGAGAGAGGCATGAGGTTTATGCTTGACCCTAGGTCACACAGAGCCTTCTTAAAGGTCATGGTGCCTATGTTACAAGGTATTGAGAACTTTCCAGGATCCTGTCTCTTTTGAGGTAATCTCTGCCTAGTCAAGTCATCCAGTTCTTTGGTGAGCAAAGGAGGTTCATCCTCCCAAGTCTCATTACCAAATAACTTGTCATTTAGCTTCATGATTGCTCAAAGGTACTTAGCAACTTGATCTTCAGTGACATCTTCGCCCTCTTCAGAGGAAGAATACTCATCAAAGCTCATGAATGGAAAAAGTAAATCTAATGGAATCTCTATGGTCTCAGTGGGAGCCTCAGATTCCCATGGTTCCTCATTAGGGAACTCATTGGAGGCCAGTGGACGCCCATTGAGGTCTTCCTCAGTGGCGCTCACTGCCTCTTTCTCCTCTCCAAATTCGGCCATGTTGATGGCCTTACACTCTCCTTTTGGATTTTCTTCTGTATTGCTTAGAAGAGTACTAGGAGGGAGTTCAGTAACTTTCTTACTCAGCTAACCCACTTGTGCCTCCAAGTTTCTAATGGAGGACCTTGTTTCGTCATGAAACTTTGAGTGGTTTTGATTAGATCAGAGACCATGGTTGCTAAGTCAGAGTGGCTCTGCTTAGAATTCTCTGTCTGTTGCGTTGAGAAGATGATGGAACAGGCTTGCCATTGCTAAACCTGTTTCTTCCACCATTATTGTTGTTGAAACCTTGTTGAGGTCTCTGTTGATCCTTCCATGAGAGATTTGGATGATTTCTCCATGAAGGATTATAGGTGTTTCTATAGGGTTCTCCCATGTGCTCCACCTCTTCTATTGACGGGTTCTCAGGATCATAAGCTTCTTCTTCAGATGAAGCGTCCTTAGTACTGCCTGGTGCAGCTTGCATTCCAGACAAACTTTGAGAAATCATATTGACTTGCTGAGTCAATATTTTGTTCTAAGCCAATATGGCATTCAGAGTATCAATCTCAAGAACTCCTTTCTTCTGATTCGTCCCATTGTTCACAGGATTCCTTTCAGAAGTGTACATGAATTGGCTATTTGTAACCATTTCAATGAGTTCTTGAGCTTCTGTAGGCGTCTTCTTCAGATGAAGAGATCCTCCAGCAGAGCTGTTCAATGACATCTTGGACAGTTCAGATAGACCATCATAGAAGATACCTATGATGCTCCATTCAGAAAGCATGTCAGAAGGACACCTTCTGATTAATTGTTTGTATCTTTCCCAAGCTTCATAGAGGGATTCACCTTCCTTCTGTCTGAAGGTTTGGACTTCCACTCTAAGCTTACTCAATTTTTGAGGTGGTAAAAACTTTGCCAAGAAGGCATTAACTAGCTTTTCCCAAGAGTTCAGGCTTTCTTTAGGTTGTGAGTCCAACCATATCCTAGCTCTGTCTCTTACAGCAAAAGGGAATAGCATAAGTCTGTAGACCTCAAGGTCAACCCCAATGGTCTTCACAGTGTCACAGATTTGCAAGAATTCAGCTAAAAATTGATGAGGATCTTCCAATGGAAGTCCATGGAACTTGCAATTCTGTTGCATTAGAGAAACTAATTGAGGCTTAAGCTCAAAGTTGTTTGCTCCAATGGCAGGGATAGAGATGCTTCTCCCATAGAAGTCGGGAGTAGGTGCAGTAAAGTCACCCAGCACCTTCCTTGCATTGTTGGCATTGTTGTTGTTTTCGGCTGCCATGTCTTCTTCTTTTTGAAGATTTCTGTTAGATCCTCTATAGAGAATTGTGCTTTAGCTTCTCTTAGCTTTCGCTTCAAGGTCCTTTCAGGTTCAGGGTCAGCTTCAACAAGAATGCCTTTATCTTTGCTCCTGCTCATATGAAAGAGAAGAGAACAAGAAAGTATGGAATCCTCTATGTCACAGTATAGAGATTCCTTGATGTGTCAGAGGAAAAGAAGAATAGAAGGAGAAGGTAGAAGAATTCGAACTTATCAAGAGAGATAGAGTTCGAATTGTGCATTGAGGAGGAGTGTTAGTCCATAAATAGAAGGATGTGAGAAGAGAAAAAGAAATTTTCGAAAATTAAAGTGAATTAATTAAAAGAAATTTTGAAAAATTGTAATTGATTTTCGAAAACTAAGATTGGGAAAGAAATTAAGTGAAATTTGAAAAAGATTTTGAAATTAGAAATCAAAAAGATATGATTTGAAAACTATTTTGAAAAAGATGTGACTGAGAAGATATGATTGAAAAGTTATGGTTTTAAAAAGATATGATTTGAAAAGATATGATTGAAAAATAATTTAAAAAGATTTTATTTTTAAAATTAATGACTTGGCTAACAAGAAATTCAAAAGATATGATTCAGACATTAAACCTTTCTCAACAGAAAAGGCAACATACTTGAAATGTTGAATCAAATCATTAATTATTAGCAAGTATTTTGAAAAATGAAAGAAATTGATTTTGAAAATTTATGAAAACTTGAAAAAAAATTGAATTAAAAAAAAACAAAATCTTCCCTCTTGTGCCATCCTGGCGTTAAACGTCCAGAATGGTATCCATTCTGGTGTTTAACGCCCAAAACTCTATCCTTTTTGGGCGTTAAACGCCCAGCCAGGCACCCTGGCTGGCGTTTAAACGCCAGTTTTCCTTCTTCACTGGTCGTTTTGAACGCCCAGCTTTTTTGTGTAATTCCTCTGCTGTATGTTCTGAATCTTCAATTCTCTGTATTATTGACTTGAAAAGACATAAATAAAATTTTTTTTGGATTTTTAATAATGAGGAATAATCAAAATGAAACTAAGATCAAATAAACAATGCATACAAGACACCAAACTTAGAAGTTTGTATACTATTGACACTAACAAATTGAGAATGCATATGAGAAACAACAAAACACTCAAGACAAGAGAATTTAAAGATCAGAGTCAAGAAATCATCAAGAACAACTTGAAGATCAATGAAGACACATGATTGAATTCGAAAAACGTAAAAAGAACAGAAACATGCAATTGACACCAAACTTAAAATGAGACACTAGACTCACACCAGGAATATTTTTGGTTTTTATGATTTTGTAATTTTTTTGGATTTTTTGAAAATTATATGGAAAAGAAAATAAAGAGATTCAAAACTTTTAATAAGAATTCCAGGAATCATGCAATGTTAGTCTAAAGCTTTAGTCTAAAGAAAGCCAAGCTTGATTAGACATGGCTAGCCAAGCTTCAGCAAGACATTACATTATTGATGAGAATTAATCAGCTTTTGTGATGATAAGAACATCACCTTGAAACTCTAGAATTCATTCTTAAAAATTCTGAAGAGAAATACCTAATCTAAGCAACAAGATGAACCGTCAGTTGTCCAAACTCAAACAATCCCCGGCAACGGCGCCAAAAACATGGTGCACGAAATTATGATCATCAATGGCGCCATCAACATGGTATGCTCAATTGCAATCTCAACTCTTTATCACAACTTCGCACAACTGACCAGCAAGCGCACTGGGTCGTCCAAGTAATAAACCTTACGCGAGTAAGGGTCGATCCCACGGAGATTGTTAGTAAGAAGCAAGCTATGGTCATCTTGTAAATCTCAGTCGGGCGGATTCAAATGGTTATGGAGGATTAATGATTAAAAGATAAATAAAACATAAAGTAAAGATAGAGATACTTATGTAATTCATTGGTGAGAATTTCAGAAAAGCGTATGGAGATGCTTTGTCCCTTCCGTCACTCTGCTTTCCTACTGTCTTCATCCAATCCTTCTTACTCCTTTCCATGGCAAGCTGTATGTTGGGCATCACTGTTGTCAATGGCTACAGTCCCGTCCTCTCAGTGAAAATGTTCAATGCACTCTGTCACAGCACGGCTATTCATCTGTCGGTTTTCAATCATGTCGGAATAGAATCCAGTGATTCTTTTGCGTCTGCCAGTAACGCCCCACAATCGCAAGTTTGAAGCTCGTCATAGTCATTCAATCCTTGAATCCTACTCAGAATACCACAGACAAGGTTTAGACCTTCCGAATTCTCTTGAATGCCGCCATCAATTCTAGCTTATACCACGAAGATTCCGATTAAGGGATCCAAGAGATA
>NC_029775.3:72931873-72987532 GCF_000817695.3 Arachis duranensis
TGAATTGAATAGAAGAACAATAGTAATTGCATTAATACTCGAGGTACAGCAGAGCTCCACACCTTAATCTATGGTGTGTAGAAACTCCACCGTTGAAAATACATAAGAACAAGGTCCAGGCATGGCCGAGAGGCCAGCCTCCATGATCTAAGAACTAGACATCCAAAGATGATCCTAAGATCTAAAGTGATCAAAAGATGAAAATACAATAGCAAAAGGTCCTATTTGAAGAGAACTAGTAGCTTAGGGTTTACAAAAATGAGTAAATGACATAAAAATCCACTTTCGGGGCCACTTGCTGTGTGCTTGGGCTGAGCATTGAAGCTTTCATGTGTAGAGACTTTTCTTGGAGTTAAACGCCAGCTTTTGTGCCAGTTTGGGCGTTTAACTCCCATTTTTGTGCCAGTTCCGGCGTTAAACGCCAGAATTCTTGAGCTGATTTGGAACGCCAGTTTGGGCCATCAATTCTCGGGCAAAGTATGGACTATTATACATTTCTGGAAAGCCCAAGATGTCTACTTTTCAGCTCAATTGAGAACGCGCCAATTGAGCTTCTGTAGCTCCAGAAAATCCACTTCGGGTGCAGGGAGGTTAGAATCCAACAGCATCTGCAGTCCTTTTTAGCCTCTGAATCAGATTTTTGCTCAGGTCCCTCAATTTCAACCAGAAAATACCTGAAATCACAGAAAAACACACAAACTCATAGTAAAGTCCAGAAAAGTGAATTTTAACTAAAAACTAATAAAAATATAATAAAAACTAACTAAAACATACTAAAAACATACTAAAAACAATGCCAAAAAGCGTATAAATTATCCGCTCATCAAGGCTCACGTATGGGCACAAATTATGTCCCATTACGTCTTCCCGAGCACTCATGAGTCCTCCTTCACCGCAGACATGGCCGTTTTACTATGGTGCATCCTCACAGACCAGCCTCTAAATTTACCGAGACACATCCAGAATGCTATGGGACACGTGCAAATCGCGGGCAACCTACTTTTTCCTGCCTTAGTCTCTGATCTTATCTCAGCAGCCGGAGTTTCCTACAGAGCTGGGAACACCAAAGCCATACTTCCACGGGATGATCAGTACGTCCCTAACGGGAGATATCTTAAGCCTCCACTTGCCACTACCATCCAGTCCACAGAAGATACTGCAGTTCCTCCACCATCCACTAGTCAGCTGCTGCATCAAATACTGAAGAGGTTGGACCAACAAAACCAGAAAGCAAAGCTCTGAGAGCGCCGTAACCACCGCCGTTTCAAATACCTCAAGGAGCTACTCACAGGCAACCATAGACCTGACGAGGATCCAGGCACTCCGAACTCCACTTCCTTTACCATCACGGGGAGCCATGACGGTCCCGACTGTGGAGATACTGCCACCAGCCCACCCTTGTTCCTGACAGATGGCACCGAGGACGGTTCAAAACCTTAAGTGTAGGGAGGTCGGTCAGTACCTGACTTCCGGAGGTAATTCTTTTCCCCCTAACACCAATTTCTTTCTTCTCTAGAATAGGATAGATTGCATATTAGTAGGCTATTTGCATGCATGTTCTACCTGATTAAAAAAGACAATAAGTTTCTTTTAAGACCATATATTTTTTTTGAAAATTTTACTAATTTAAATCAAAACATTTATGTTAAATTTGTTTGAAGTTGAAATTGGAATAGGATTTTTGAGCTAAAAGAACATACAACTCGTGAGACCTTGAACCTAAATACATGGTTACACTAATTAACCATAAACATTTCTTTCTTGTGTATTTACTTCTCTATGATTGTAATCTGAATTTTGTTTTATCCTATATGTCCAAAATTAATGTGTTATGTGCATGCATATGATTGAGGCCATTGTTTGTTTAGCTCACATATCTCAAATAAGCCAACCCTTTTAATTATCTTTGTTAACCACTTTGAGCTATTTTCAATCCCATTCGTTCTATATTTTACCACATTACTAGCCTTAAACGGAAAACAATTGAAAATTCCAATTGAATCTTTGGTTAGCTTAAGATAGAATTTGTGTGTTAACTGAGTATGGGAAAATTGTGGGAATAAAGGGCAATAAAAAATATGTCATAATAGAATAAAGGGAATTTGGGTACCTATTCATGTGAAACCATAAAAGAAAAATTACAAATCTATGTGCATTGATAAGCTATAAAATTAATAATAAAAAAAATATATCTTTATTTTAGTAAATAAGGGGACAAAATCACCCCAATGATAAGTCAGAATTTAATAATCAATGCACATGTGATAAAATTAAAATAAAGGTTGATACATGAATATGGAATGTGAAAAGGAGATTTTGGGTAGCTAAGATGAATATTAAATTTATATGGAGTATATGTATGTTAGGTATGAGCTTAGGTTAATTAAAGATTCAATATACAAGCTCACTTGGCCATATGTGTATCCTCACATTTACCTTAGCCCCATTACAATCATGAAAAGACCTCATGATGTTTGCATAGACATTTTAAAATTTTTGATTGATTAGGTGAAAAACAAAATTTTTGAAAGCATGATTAGAGAAGGATAGAGTGATTAGAGTGCACATGCACCAAGAGTAAGGGTTCAATGCTCAGTCTTGTATTCCCTGCTTTCACAAGCTATCTTCTTACAAATTTATTTGTTTTTACAATATGATTTGGATTAGTGAAATCTGCCCCACATTTTGTCTTAGAGAACTTATCTATTTTTAATCATGTAGACAAACTCATATAGTTGCATTCATATGTATATAGATTGCATTGCATTACATGAGTCTTACATGTTCCTATTCATTCATATTCATCTCCTTCAACTTAGCATGAGGACATGCTAATGTTTAAGTGTGGGGAGGTTGATAAACCACTATTTTGTGACTCATATTGTATTTAATTGTGTGGTTTTATCAGGTCTTCACCCACTTATTCATATAATTTGCATGTATTTATAATTCCTTCCTAGAAATACTCTATGATTGAAAACTTGTTTCCTAAAGACCTTTTAGTTGTATATTTTTATCTTCCTTTGTACCATTCGATGTCGTGATTTGTGTGTTAAGTGTTTCAGGCTTCATAGGGCAGGAATGGCGTAAGGAATAAAGAGGAAACATGCAAAAAATGGAAGGAACACAAGGAATTGAGGAGATGACCAATGAGAAGTCACGCGGTCACATGGCTCACGTGACCGCGCGAAATGGAAGAAATTAAAGTGACGCGCCCGCGTGCCTGACGCGGCCGCACGGATTGGAAGCTGCGCGAACGACGCGAGTGCATGGACGACGCGCACGTGTGGTACGAGAAGCGCTGAGTGACGCGATCGCGTGGACGACGCAGCCGCGTGATGTGCGCGATCTGCAGAATTACAAAAGTCGATGGCAGAGTTTTTGGGCCGCATTTCAACCCAGTTTTCGGTCCAGAAACACAGATTAGAACCAGGGAACAT
Organism: Arachis duranensis; assembly: GCF_000817695.3. Lineage (NCBI taxonomy): Eukaryota > Viridiplantae > Streptophyta > Magnoliopsida > Fabales > Fabaceae > Arachis > Arachis duranensis. The sequence goes on from NC_029775.3 coordinate 72,935,314, forward strand.
GCAGAAACAACAACAACATTCATTCCGCTTAATTCTTAGTTTTGAGATCTGAACTTACTTCTCCCCTAGGTTTTTCTTTCCACATTCATAAATTAGGATTTGAAGACTTTTGGCTTTAGCTTTTGAGAAGAGTCTACCTCCGGTACTAGTCATTATAGCTTGTTATTTATTTTTCATTTACTTTTCCACATTCATAATTTTTCCAGAAGTTTACACTGGATTACTTTTAGAATTTACTAATACAAGAACTATTTTTATTTTTAATTGATTCCTTTGATTATTATTTATCATGTCTTCCAATATTTCCTTTTATTATTTCGTGGTTTTTACAAACATAATGAGCGAGTAGTTCCATAACTTGATTGGGAGATCATTGAAAGGAAACCTTGAGTTGGATTACTCAAGAGAAAAATTATAATTGAGTTTATTGTTGGATCACCCTCCAGTCATTGACACTAGTCCTTTCCAAGGGAGAGGATTAGGACTTGTGACTAGAAATAGCTTTCCAACTTGCTTGACTTTCCTTTACCTAGTAAGGGATAACTAAGTAGAGCAACCCTCAATTATCAATTAATCTTGAGAGTACTTCAACAAGAATAGGGCTTCCAACTAATCTACTCCCAGTCAAGGATTTATTTAAAGTATCTAAATTCTCTTATTTAATTTCCTGTTTATCAACTCAACCATTTTTGAAAATACCTGATTAATAAAATAGCACATCTTTCTGCAACTCGTTGGGAGACGACCTGGGATTCATACTCGCAGTATTTTAATTTCAATATTGTGACAACCCTTCTAAATTGATAAGCGGAATTTCGGCTGGTTAAGGAATGTACTTGCAACATATCTCTTATAATAATTTCAATATTGTGACAACCCTTCTAAATTGATAGCTTGTGAAACTGTGCAGTGGCTAAAGTCAAGAAAAAGGAGCTCAGCAATAATTAAACTAGATTTTCAAATAGCGTATGATAGTGTCAAATGGAGTTTTGTGGATATAGTTCTACAGAAGATGGGCTTTGGACATAGGTGGCGGGGGTAGATTAAGGAGTGTGTATGGTCGGTGTCTATGTCAGTTCTTATTAATGGAACCCTCACTAAGCCTTTTAAAATAGAAAGGGGTCTATGACCAGGAGATCATTTGTCACCCTTTCTATTTGTCCTAGTTGTTGATGTTCTTCATACGATGATTGGGGAAGCGGTGAGGAATGGGTGCATATCTCTGCTCTTGGTTGGTCAAGATAACATTGAATTGTCGCACTTACAGTTTGCAGATGACACTATACTCTTTTGCCCTCCAGAGGAAGAGACCATACGAAATTACAAGCGTCTTCTGCGCTGCTTCGAGATGATGTCTAGGTTGAGCATTAATTTCGAGAAGTCCAGCTTTATTCCAGTTAATTGTGATCAGCGTTGGGCGCGTAAGATGTGTCACTTTCTGGGATGTAAGGAGGCCTCCCTCCGTGTTCGGTATCTTGGCATATCCTTGGGAGTGAATCCGAGGCTAGTGAAGACATAAAAACCAGTGATTGATAAGGTGGAAGAAGAGCTGAGTCTGTGGCAAGAAAAGACCATCAATAAAGCGGGTAAGCTAGTTTTTAAAAAATCTATTCTTAACAGCCTACCTATATACTATCTAAGTTTGTACAAGTTGCCAAAGGCAGTAGCGGAGAAGTTGATCGGCTTACAAAGACGGTTCTTGTGGAGTAAAGAGGACGAATTGGGAGTGATGGCTCCTAAAAAGGTGGGTGAATTGGGAGTGGGAGATGCAGTACTTTGGAATACAGCCCTTCTGTTCAAATGGTGGTGGCGGTTTTCAAAAGAGGATTGCTCCTTATGGAAGAAAGTAGTGTGTTCTTGTAATAGCATGAATCCTTCTAAGATGCTGCGTGGTCAATCGTTGCCTCCAACAGGGGGTCCTTGGAGGAATATTTGTCAGCTTCGAATAAGGGAGTCACAAATCAGGGAGAAGATGATCAGAGGCCTGTCAATGGATATAGGGAATGGCAGAACAACCCACTTTTGGGAGGATGTATGGCTACCTGGTGGTGTCTTGAAGGATATGTTTCCAATACTTTTCTCGGTCTCAAACCTTAAAAGATCTGTTATAAGTGACTGCGGGTTTTGGGATGGGTTAGAGTGGACATGGAGCTTCCAATGGAGGAGACAATTGTTTCAATGGGAACTGGAACTTTTGAACCAACTCCATGAGTCCTTACTGTCAGTGAAGCTAACAACTAAGAGAAAGGATAGGGTCGTTTGAAAATTTGATAAAACTAGTATTTTCTCGACTAACTCTTTTGTGCAGGTGATGTAGGAAGCAGTCCTCCCGGAGAAAATAACTAGCTATAGCTTCACTAGTACTATTTGGAGGGGCTTCGTCCCGTACAGGGTCGAACTATTTACTTGGTTTATGTTGATTGAGAGGATTAATACTAAAGAAAGACTATCCAGACTAGGTGTTATTGGTCAGCTTGATAATATCTGTGCTTTATGCTGTAAGTCTGTTGAGTCTGTTTTTCATCTGTTTATTGGTTGCGAGCTCACTTGGCAGATGTGGTGTGCGTGGATTTTCACCCTTGGAAGGTCATGGCCCATACCAGGTACACTGAAGCAACACTTTGAGAGTTGGATGCATGCTGCATAGAGAAAGATTGAGAGAAAGAGGTAGTTGGTTGGATTCTATGTTGTAGTTTGGGCAATTTGGCTAGAGATGAATGATATAGTCTTCAATAATCATGGCTCAAGAGTAGTGGAAATCATCAACAGGCCTTTTATGCACTCTGACGAGTGGCTTGGTGATGCTCCCTTTAGTTGTTGATGGCAATACCGAAGATGACAAGGGGTTGATATCACTTTTAGGGTTGTTAGTAATGTTTGTATTTTGAGATTTACTTATGTTTCCTGGATTTGGTTGCTCCACCATGTTGTGTTGAGCGCTTCTTAATTCAAAAAAAATAATAATATCAAAATATATCTCAAAATCAAAACACAGAGAGAAGAGAAGAAAAGAGAGGAAGAAAGGAGGAGGAGACAGCGACAGAGAAAGAGAAGCCACCGATAGGTGCTGGGTGACGGCGATGAAGTGCGAGAGAGAGTGCGTGAAGGGTGCGAGAGAAATGTGGGTGCTGGGCAACAGTGACGGAGCGCGAGAACGACCTAAGTACTGGGCAACGACGATGGAGTGCAAGAGGCAAAAGCCACTAAAATCGGCAATGAAGAGTGGAATCTGCAACGAAACGAAGAAGGGGGAATAAGGGGTGTGATTGTTGAGATCCAGTGAAGAGAGGAGAAAGACCAAGGGTAGGCAGGTTTTTTTTTAATTAGTAAGGGTATTTTAATAATTTTACTTATTTATGTCTCTGTAGTTATTTTAAACCAAACAGGATACTAAACATAATTCAGTCTTGTACACTTTTATACCAAACACAATACTGAGACTTATTTCAGTCTCTATCTTTCAATCTCAGTTTCTATCTCTTCTAAACGCTACCTAATTGCTACATTAAAAAGCTTCGAGTTGTGATATTTTAATATTGTAATATGGTATCTCTAACTCTAGACTTAACCTTTAATTTATTACTTTCAGCCATGTTTTATTTCTCTAATTCGATTCTCTAAGAAGAAAATAGAGTGAGAATTCAAAAAAAGTCATACATATAATAAATTCCTTTTGGTATCCAATTTTTTTTTTCTATTTGATTTTTCATTTTGATATTTAGAGTAGAATAGCGTTAAAGTTGTCATTGTCTAATATTAAATACTCATATACATAAAATTTTAAAAATTATTGCTTATTTACAAATATAATTTGTTACGGTCCAGCCCAAGTGACTCGCGGGTCAACCCGACCCGATGATGACCCGACCCGAACGGTCGGATGCAAACGGTTCACTGCGCGACCCGGACACGCGTCCCTGACAGCTCCCCACTACAGCTGTGAGGAAGCTTCGAGGAAGGTGGGCCTGTCCTCGTAGGACCCACCTCTGACACGATATAAATAGGGAAGGACCTGCCCTCCCCTCGAGGTACGTCACCTTTTCACGTAACATTTCTCCGCCTGCACACTGACTGACTAGATCGTCGGAGTGTCTTTGCAGGTGGCACACCCCCTTTTTTCTCTCACGACAAATGCTCGACTTCACGGCAAACCGGAGCCCAACACAACCGCAATTGAGGAATCCTCGCTCCCATCAATCGTCACCCGACCTGTCCGGAAACCGACTACCGAACATAATTTATAAAAAAATTTCGTATATTAATAAAAAAATTTGATGTGTTCTAATTTTATACTTTATGTTATGTGTATATTATATGTAAAAATTAAAGTTAATACCAGACTCGATTTACAAGAATTTCATATAAATAATGATATGTTGGACTTCAGTTTTTGTTTTTTCATTTGATGTGTTTTAAACTTAGCTATAGAACACATACAATTCTTAGAATTTTGAATTTTTCATGAATAGTATTATAGATTAATTCATATGTATATTCAAAAGGAAATATTAAATAGCCAAAAGATTTTAATAAAATTAGTATAAAGTATAATAAAACAGGGTGTCAAAAATATTTTTGTTTGTATATATTTATGTAATATATATTTATCCAATGAACAAAAACAAGTAGTTACTTAATTAGATTTTAGTATCAATATATATTTGCTATTTTTTATTAGAATCCAACACACAACGAACAATATTATGGAATAAGTATTTAGCCAGCGCATCGCTTGGGAATTTTTCTAATTCAAATAAATGTGTCGATACCAAAGCATTGAATGACATCATGAATGTGTTCTTCGATCAACAGACAGCATTGAATGACATCATGAATGTGTTCTTCGATCAACAGACACTTCAATAAGCTTCTCCCTCTCTTCATCCGGTTTAACTGTTACTGGCATATCTAATAGCATATTTGATGGGGCAAAATACATGTGTAGAGACATCATACAAATAATAATACCCAAGAAAAGCTGCAAAGAGAAACAGGAAATTAGTATCCAGCGTCAGCCTGATAATAGAGCATAAATGGTTTGACAAACATATCAATATTCTTCAACCTCCACACAAGAGACAACTCAACGAGAATAACAAACAACGTCATTTGCTTATAAAGAATGGACAATTGTCTAAACAAAGAAACATCATCTTTTAATACGTATAATAAAGATAAATTTGCCTATTGAAATACGTTATTTAGATAAGACTTCTTACAAAAATCACACTAAAAGATTCAATAGAAACCAAACGATAAATGAAAGCACTAGATAAAAGGTTGCTTATCCTGTGAAGCAGCATCCTACAATTAAATCTCCACGTGGTCTATAAACTCCAAAATATTATGTTCAATAAATTATGCAGGCCATGCTTAGTTAAAAAATTTTACCTGCAACGTAGGTTTGAAGCTGAATAGGAATATTGATATTATCATTGTCAGAAGCATTGCCATTGATGTGGAATATACCTAAGGAAGATGACACAACTATGAGTAAATGGAGAAAAATTGCATGAAGAAACCAACAAATGCTGTGACACAATACTAAATTACTACTTTCAGGGGCTCAACAAAAATCCACAAAATGATATGCATCATATTCACAATGTGGAGAAATACATGATAAAAAAAGGGACTTGCAAGAGCCAAGAGCACCAAAGGATTTACCTTAACAATATTGTCAGCATGTTTCATCAACCAGGAAACCAAAAGACCAGTAGACCCTAGATTTAATACCACCATCCAAGTAGTGATAGTGTATCCATTGAATATACGTTGCCACCAGGGTCCATTTTCAAATCCACCTCTAAAATCATCCAAAGCAAGTCGTGCCATATTGAAGATTGTACCAAACCTGGATACAACTTAGGGAGTTCCTATTAGTGCATTTCTAAAAGATATCTAACCAGTATAATAAGTTGCACGGAAGAAAACAAGGACAGTAATAATCTTATCAGAGAAAACAGTGCAGAAATGCATTCCTCCTAATTCTAAAAGAAAGTTCAGAATGATTAAGTAAACGTAGTACAGAATGATGATGCACCAGATATTCCACCACTGATGGAAATCCCAATGCATTGTACAGAAAACAAGATTCACAATCAAAGTAAACACACCACATTCAATACTTGCCAAAATACAGTAGCAACAAGATAACAATATTCATTTAATATTTTAAAGGAGAGAAGATAAGGAATAAATATCTTTGATAAAACCAGGTTAACCAATAACCGAACACATTTGGCATGACATATTTAAGAAAAAAGTACCTACGTGTATAACTGTATATTCTGCCAGTATAAGCTATCATTGTTTTTCTTCATCAAGAACTCGGTATAAATTCCAGCTAAAGCTGAGAGACAAGCTGACAGAACTCCTAACATGTAACCCTGTATTGGTGCTGAGAATAGTGAATCACATGAAGCCTCTCCACAGCCCCTAACCTAAATCAACAAGCAGTAAAAGTTCCACTCAGCAACACCAGCATGAAGTTTTCTTATATACTAACCATAAGTAATGATAAAAACGAAAACGAGTGAAATATACTTCAAGCATCTTCTGATAAAATAACTTATAACGGTTAAACCAGAAAACTAGAGTTGCAAGACTGAGTTTCTGGCACCTGGCTTGTGGTTGTCCCAACAGCCAACAGCACGATCGCCATCCACTGCAAGGTTGAAAGCTTCCTCCCTAAGAACAACCTAGAAATATCTGCTTGACATCAGCACTAATTGAGAAAACAAATCATACCATACACAAATTGACAGATAAAAACAGCTTGAAGCAGACACTGCTCCTAATTCCGAAAGAGAGAAAGCACCTGAATAGTATTCCAGTGGTCACAATCTTTAGATTGCCCATTATCTGGTAGGTGGAAGTGTCAACATATGTGAGGGTAGCAAACTGCACATTGTTGTGGATCAGATATATAATTGAAGGAATGGGGTAAAGAATCACTGTTCTCCACTCAGTTGTCATCTTTGGCAGAGGTGATTTTTTACATTCCCTCCATAGAAAGAAACTTGACACCGCAAGCTGTTACAAACACCAAACAATGTGAACAAAACTCAAAGCTTTGTTGCCATCAACTAAAATTGATAAAAAAAATAAGAGGGGAACAGTGATTCTGACCTTGAAAACCTCAGCAAGAAATGGGATAGTGGCATAATCATACTTATACTTTCCATTACTTTGCGAGAGGGTTGTCAATATTCCCTGCCATATGAAATAATCAAAATCAGTGAATTGAAGTTTTAAATTACTCTATTTTTTGTTATTGTTTTTATGCTTTGAGTGGAATACATGATAAGAGGCATGGGAAAGGGATGAGATTATGGTAGAAATTTAGATTTGGGGAGAATTGAGGTAAACCTGAGAACTGGTGAGAACGGTGAGGAGCACCGCGACAAAGTACCACTGCATCTTCTTCTTCTTCGAGCAAGCTGTGCAGTGCAGATCCACCCCGGAAAGGAAATGTGCTTAAACACAGCGTTTTATCACCCGATCCCAAAACCTTGCATTCTCAATATTTGAAAAAGAGTAATAAAAATAAGGATAAAGTACTATTTTGATCCCAACGTTTGAGCCGAATCCTAATTTGGTCATTAACGTTTCAAACGTCCTATTTCACTTTCAAAAAGTTTTAAACAGGTTTGATGTGGTCTTACTATTAAAATTGACACTAATAATTAACGAAATGAGTGACTTGGACGTTAATAATGTTACTAGTTAAACCATATCTTCTTTCATGTGTTAGAAAATTATAACCAAACCTTCTTGTAACATTTTTTCTCCTTAATTTTCTTGTTGTACAAAAACTTTAAATCCTAACCAAGGTTGCAAGAACCAAAACGGTCATTAAACCGGTCATGTGACTGGTTTGATGGTTTAATGGTCTAACCGGAATCGAACCATGGTTAAACCGGTTTAATTAAATATAAAATAAAAATATTAAAAATTCAATATAAAGTTTTAAATATTTAAATTTAATAACTTTTAAATTAATAAAATTCAAAATTTTGCCTAATAACTTGTCTATAATTTATCAACAAAAATTCACAAATTCAAACATTAAAATTTATGACTAAAAGAAAAATCAAAACACACATAATTAACGAACACATTATGTTCTAACACTAAAAAACAAATTAGTTTAAAACACTACTTACACAACTTTCTAATTATCAAACTCAAACTTACACAAATTACATATAGTTAACAACTAAGTATTGATTATTCAACACAAATTACCAATGTTCTGAAAACTGGACCGATCATCAAGCCGCTCTAATTACTGGTTCATTGGTTCAACCGGTTCAACCAGAAAAATCGTTTTATAATAAACACATGATTCTATAAAAATTCAATGAATAAAGCAACTGATTCTAAACACTCTTCTACTGCATTTTTTTTACTTCAAAAGGGGATCATAAACAACTAGTTCTATGAATAAACAAACTACAACGATATGCAATGCCAAAAATAGGCCAATGATGAAATAATAAAGGGTTTCTCTCTTCAATTCTATGTTCAAGCTTGTAGCAGACCAGAATCAATAGAATAATACCGTTGAAATAGTCTTCCTTCTTAATTCTTACATACCTCAAAGAATTTCCTACAAAATGAAAATTGAACACAACACACAGCCTTAAAACAAAAACAAAACAACACTCAGAAATCAATCACCTCTTCCAAACACAGCCTTAAAACAAAACAGAACAACATTCAGAGTATGAGCATTGATCACAAAATTGATTTCTGAAACAAAACAAAAACAGCAGAACAACATTCAGAGTTCGAGCATTGATCACAAAATTGATTTCTGAAACAAAACAAACACAGCAAAACCAGCAGAACAGCATTCAGAGTTTGAGCACTGATCACAAAAAGTTGATTTCTGAAACAAAACAAACAATCAACAAAACAATGAAAACATGAAGCATATAATAAATCAATGATCACCAATATCCAGCAGTAATCTCAAAGATAACAATAAATACACAACAACAATTTAGCAAATAAACAAGAACAAGACCTAAACAGAAAATCCAACAAATTAAATCACAGCAACCTAACAATTTGGCAAGTTAAAAACAACAGTAGCCCAACAATTTAGCAAATTATCAACTTAACAAGTTCAAGAACAGAAAATCACAACAAAAACAAAAAATAAAAATAAAAATAACAGAAGAACAACAGAACAACAAGACAACAACACATGAACAATTAGCAAATTAACAAGTTAACAATAACAGTTGAAATTTACCAGAAGAACACTAATGCAAGTGGAATCATCATGCTAATATGTTTTCTGCAAGGATGCTATTTGTGCAGCTAAAATTTCCTAATTACTGAGATCCAATTATCCTAATTTCACATGCAATCAACTTACTAAGTTTCTAAAAGCTAGAAATTATAAAACCAACCAGAAATATGGTTAAAGCATTTCATCAAACATGTTGAGTGCGGTGAAATTAAAACGAAATAAGAGAATTCTAAGCTTAGTATCAATGTGATAAAGAAGAGAACATAACTATTGTATACTTTAATTCAGTCTATGAAAAAAATCCAAACCACTACCAAATCAAATAGTTACTTATTGTAATGGAATACAGAAGTTGCAGAGTTTGAAGCAGAGTATTGGTGTTGTGTGAGTGCATTGTCTGGTGGCGGGTTTAGGGAACTCACGGCGGCGACAAAAGAGTGCATTGGTCGCGGAGTTTGAAGCAGAGCAACGTGGCTTCCAGACGAACGCGAATGCGAACTCGAACGGTGAACGGCGAGTGAACGCGAACGGTGAACGCCGAGCGAACGTGAACGGCGAAGAACGCGAGCGAAGACGACGGTTGAACGAAGACGAACGTGAACGGCAAACAAACGGCGGCGGAAGCGCGGCTGAGCAGACAAAGACGACGGACGCCGAGCTCGAGGAAGCAGCTGCGATCGGTGACAGCGAACAGGGGTTGAAGACTTGGAGCACGAGGGAAGCTAGATAGACGGACGGATGGCGAACTTTGAGTGCGACGGACGGCGGCAATATGCCACTCCTTGCGGCGGTGGTGTAGGCTTACAGTGCTAGGGTTTTTGGGCTGAGTTTCTGTGATTTCTTTCTGTATGAAAGAAAAAAAGAAAGGGAGACAGAAACGAAGGAGCTTCCATTTGTGTGTAAACCGGCCGGGTTCCGGTTCGGTCCGAACCGGCCGGTTCAATGATTTTTAACCAGTTTTTCAATAGTTTACATATCTAACCGAACTGTTAACGGTTTACGGTTGGATTTGTCCGACCAACCGATCCGGTCTGATTTTTAGAACTATGCAAATTACACACAATTTCTACATATCTGCAACAACCCAATGATACATACAGCTTCAGAATGCAAAATTAACAATTATATACAGAACTTAAACTCATATGTTAGAATTAACAATTACCATCACTAATCAACAAAATTATTTTAAAAATTAACTTCCAAAAAACTATAAAAAATTAGAGAAATTAAGAAGAATAATTAACTCAGAACTATAGATTAATTATAACTAATTTCAGACAAAATTTAGGATTGAAGAAGCAATGGAGGAGTACTCACTAGAGAAGAAAAGACACTCGAGCAATAGAGACGTCCGTGAAGAGGTGACGGCTGAGCAGTTAAACTGAGGTGACAGCCAAGCAGTTAAACGAAGGTGATGTCAAGGAGGATAAGCGAGCAGAGAACTTCGTGTTTCGCGTGAGGTAGAGTGAGATCAGAGAGAGAGAGCTTGAAGAGAGAGAAGATGAGCAGAGACGTCCATGACAGTGACGAGAACAAGCCGAGCACACGTCCCCGACGGCAACGAGAACAAGGACAAGAGACCTTCGCGACGACAATAGTGTGCTCTGTATAACATATTGTCGGCAGTTGACGGCACCCTCTAGCCGAGAAGAGGAGTTCAACGATGACAATGGAGAAGGTGGCTACAAGTAGGGGTGGCAAACGGGCCTAAACCCATTGGACCGGCCCGCGTAACCCGCCAAAAAAGGCGGGCCGCACTAAAAATTTGGGACCGCCAAATAGTAAAAGCCAGCCTAACCCCGCACTGCTTAAACCGCAGGTTTTGGCGTGGCGGGGCGGGATGGGCTTCCCCCCCGGGCTTAGTGTTTTCTTGATAAGAGGGTATTTTTGTAATTTTTTTGCCAAAACCTAACTTTTTTCAACCTAACTTACAAGAGAATAAAGAAGAAAATTGAGTGTTTTGGATTATGTTTATTTTGTTTTGGGGATAATATTTATAATTATGTTTTAAATTATGTTTATTTTGCTTTGAAGACAATATTTATAATTACAAAGACTTTAATGTTTGTAAATATAGAAATTATAATTTTTTTATACCTTTAGAAATTATAAATTTATTAAAATAGTTGGGAAATTTTGTATATTATTTAATAGTTAATAGTAAAAAAAAAAAGAGAAGATTTGGCGGGCTAGACGGCCGTTAGGCGGGGCAGAGTGGGATTTTAGTACCGCCTCACTAGGCAAGGCGGGGAGGGCCAGCCCGCCAAAGGGCGGGCTTTTGGCTGGCCGGGCGGGACAAGGCGAGGCGGGCTTCCCCGCTTGCCACCACTAGCTACAAGGATTATTGATGGTGAGTGTGAATTGGCTACTAGGGTTGCGCCATCTAGGGTTTGGTTCAATTCATTTATAAGGAAAGAAAGGGGATGAGGGGGTGTTGCGTCGTTTTGGGCTTTCTGTTTTTTTTTTGTATATTCAAAACGACGACACTTTATGTTGAGTAGCAATCCGAACCTTTGGAAAACTGGTCTGGTTTATCCAATTCATCAATTAACTGCCGGTTCGATCGATTTTTTATCGGTTTATTGCAGGACGATTTTAAGGACGACTAGACTGGCCAGAGAATCGGTTCCCGATTAACCTGGTCTAAACAGCCGGTCCGGTTTGGTCCTCAGAACCTTGATCTTAACAATCAATCATTTCCGCTTCAAAATTAAAGGAAAAAGTTTTATGTTAGAGATCGTTAGTTCATCGATTTAATGTACGAATTGTTTGTGTCAAATTTAATGGTGGGATAACATTGAAGCTGCTTAAAACTTTTTTGGGATTGAAATAGGACGTTTAAAAGTTTTTGGGACTAAAATAGGACGTTTAAAATGTTAGGGACTAAATTTGGATTCAATCCAAACGTTGAGTACCAAAATAATACTTTTTCCTAAAATAAAAGTATAGTGTTATTTTTGTCCCAAATAGAAATAAGTTCTAAAGTTATCCTAAAAATTTAAGTTTTTAACATTTTAAATTGTCTCAACGTTATTAGTGATCTGTTAATAGAATTTATGTTAGGACAATATTGAGACAATTTTGGAATGCTAGAAATTTAAATTGGACGAAAATATTAGGACAAAAACGATACATTATTCTTAAAAGAATTACCATATTAAGTAAAATAATGGTAAATTTTAACAGAATATATTGCGTTAGAAATTCAAGATTTTTACTCATGCTTGTTGAATGACTAATAGATAAACTTTTGAAAAAGAAAAAAAAATTTGGTACATATACAATAAAGTATAAATATTATTTTTTTTTGTCTCTAATATATCAAATTTTTTAATATTTAATTTAATTAAACTTTATTCTTAACTTTAAAATAAATTTTAATTTTATCCTTTAATAATATCAATTTTTTACGATAGATAATTATTCAATTAATTTTTTTAAATATTACAGTTAATGAAAAATTAATTTACTTAGAATGAAAGTGATGTGATTAAGAGTAAAATTAATTTATTTAGAATGAAAATAATGCAATTAAGAATAATTTACTTAGATGTGATTAAAAAATTAAGGTTTAATTACTTTATTGGTCCCTATAATTTTATTGAATTTTCAACTAGGTCTCTATATTTTTTCTTTCCGAGTCTCTGTACCATATCAGATTTTGTAATTAAATCCCTATCGTTACAAAAACGTCGAAATTAGCAGAATATTTTGTTAAACAAAACGAATATGCCTAACACTTGACTGAATATTTTGTATAGTTTAATAAAATATTTCGTTAATTCCAACATTTTTGTCACGGTAGGGACTTAGTTACAAAATCTGATACGGTATAGAAACCCAATTGAAAAGAAAAAAAGTATAGCGACCTAATTGAAAATTTGGTAAAACTATAGGGGCTGACAAAATAATTAAACCAAAAATTAGTTGAATAATTATTGTTCCGAGGGTTACTTGAAACTGGATTGCCTTTGGGCTTGTATGTGAGGCCCAAATCCTCAATGCAGCAGATTCCGACTTAGCTCGCAAAATGCTCTGATGCTTAAGTTAGCAAGGGTCTTAGCAAGTTTTAATGCATTGGAACTTAGATGTACCTGAGTGTGTCAGGCTATTTATAGGAGATGAGCCAATAACCACCGTTGAAGTAGTTCCACTTCTGATGGTGGATAACTGTCCCTTTATCTTAGGGTTGTTGAGATCTCCCTTCTAGAAGTGGGTGAGAGATTCAGGGAGGTAGTTGCTCACTCAGTTTAAGTGTGAGCTGCCTATTTCAATCTGTTGCGACCTCTTAAAAGAGGTCAGACACGTGGATGAGGCCATTCTTCCTGATGGGGCCTTTTACCTTTATTGGGCCTGACTTATATTTCGGGGCAAGATATGAATAGTTTCCCTACTCGAGTTTGATCTCTTTATTTGAGTCGGATTCGAGTATTTAGATGAAATCGGCAATGCACAATTTGACAGCTCTTTTTCAAGTCTTAAAACCGACGTGATTTGAATTAAAAACCGATGTGACTTTAGGTTGTCAACCGTCGCTTCCGTTGGCTTTTCAACTTTGACACGTGGAGGGCGGTTACATTGGTAACGGCGCACTCTTTTAATGAGTGGGTCATTTGACAATTGTGCCCCCTGGGGTCTTATAAATAATTTCCTTCTTTCCCTCTTTCTTCTCTTTCGTCTTCCCTTCGAACTTCCTCTCTCTCTTTTCCACGCTTTGCTCTTCAAACCTTTGGCTTCCCAGTTTTTTGGTTCTAGTTTCGTCTTCATCGACAATCTCCTTTCTTCGAGAAAAGGTTAGTTTCTCACTACCCACACTTTTCTTGGCCTTATATTGCTTCCCTTACCTCTGCTTGACGAACTTGGGTGCTTGATGAAAGAGATATTTCTTGTGCAATCTTTTATGTCGTTTCTGATGCTGTATGTATTAGGAAACTCTAAGATTTTTTCACTTTTTCTTTCCCAAAGATTGTTCCTTTGTGGTTGTTGACTATTCCTTTGTGAAAGAGAACTTTTTTAGAAAACTTCCACGGTTTCATATTTTTTTGATGATTTATTTTCTTTGTGTAATGTAGGTATATCCTCTTTTATGTGCCGCCAATCCGTTTCCTAAATGTCTTCGAAGGTTCCTATGGATTTGTTGAGATGGATAGATGCCTTAGTTCTTTGAGAAATTTTTTGGTAGATAGCGTTTTTGTGGATGAGTTTTGAAAACATCATAGACTTTGTAGTACTGAGGAGGACAAAGTGAAATACGAACTAGTTGCCCCTGTCCCAGAGGACCGGGTCTGTTTTGGCAAAGTTGTAGATTCAGACCCTCCTTTCATTTTTGTGTATGACTGTCTTTTCACCAGATTTGGGGTGACTTTTCCTTTCTCCAATTTTAAAACTGAAGTCCTTTCTTACTGTCGGGTTGCTCCTTCTCAACTGCATCCTAATTCCTGGGTTTCATGAAGATCTACCAGCTCGTTAGTCGCGAGCTGGTTTTTCCGATTTCTCTTAGGATACTCTTCTTTCTTTTCCACCTTACGAAACCTTTCAGTGGTTCTTCTAAAAACAAACCACATTGGGTTTCCTTCGTATTTATTCGAGGTCGGAAAGTGTTCTCAATTTTTGATTAATCCTTCCATGATTTCAAAAATTTTTTTTAAGGTCCGAGTTGTAGAGGGTCACCATCCCTTTTTTTTCTTAATGAGAATAATGAACCTCGCTTTACCCTATACTGGATAGAGGCAGCCTCTGTCGAGATATCCCATTTAGTAGATTTGGATGAAGTCGAAGAGGCTATAGTTGATTTCTTCCAAGAAGCTTAGGGGCGGGCTCCAAATCTCAATACAAAAAAGTTACTCCTCAGAGCTCCGAGTTATGCTCGTACCGAATTAGGTAGTTATTTATTTTTAGTTTTGCATATGATTATTTGCTTCTCCGACTTGTTTATTGATGTTCCTTCATTTCCTTTTGTAGAAAAAATGAAAAGTGGATCTAAGGCATACCAAAAATTCCAGGAGGCGAAGAGGAATGCTCGCGCCCGTGCTGCTTAACTGCAGGAGGGTGGGATGTCGGCTATTCCTTCTCCCCTAAAGTTGGATTTGGGGACCTCCTCCTCTGCTTTGGCTAGGTCGGTAACTACTCTCCCTCCTCCTCCTCCTCCTTCCCTTGTCCCTTCCCCTCCAGTTCCTCCCTCCTTAGAACTTATTTCAAAGAAAAGAAAGACTTCGGAATCTGGTGTCTCCAACATTGGGGAGTCAATTTTTGATGGGGTGAAGTTTTACAAGAGGCACGTCCTTTCTCATTATTCTATTGCTATGGATGATGCCTTCATCAGAAACCATCTTCAAATCTTGCTCCGAGGAGGGATACGTACTGCAGGAGTTTGCGCTTCTCTCTTGAAAAAGCTGGAGATGGTTCCTTTGAATGCCACCCAGCATTCTTTGGAGGCTCTTCAGGGCCAGTTGGCCATGTTTTGAGAGGATGAAAAGCGACTGTTGGGGGAGAAGGCCCGCCTGGAAGATGAGCTCTCCAAATCTCGTGAGAGGGAGAAACAGTTGATGGCTTCTTTAGCTATGGCTGAGGGTTTGAAGGAAAAGGCCGAGCAAAACTACGTCTGTTTATTTTCAAATAAAATAGAGATGAAGGAGAAACTAGAACGGCTCAGGGAGGGGTACCAGGATTTGGAGGAGTCTGTGGCTGAAGACACCGCGGCAGTGTTCGAGGTGTTGAAAGAGCAAGTCTGAGTTTTGGCTCCCGACTTGGATTTGTCATCCCTTCACCCGGACAAAGTTGTTATTGACGAGAAGATTGTTTTTCCTCCTCGTCCTTCCACTGACTTCGAGTTGAAGACAGTTGGACAACATGTCATTGAATCTCCTCCCCGTGAGGTTAATACATCTGAGGAGTTGCTGTCGAGTTCTTCTGTTCAACTTGATGCTGTTTCGACCTCTGCTGTCAAAGAGGTTCCTCCGACCTCTCCGACTTCTGTGGCCAACCCGACTTCCCCTTCGGATGGTGACTCCAATTCCCTTATTGGCCCTATTTGAATTTGTTCTTAAGGCCCGACTTGTGGGTCCTTTTTAAACTCTCTTATATATATCTTTGTTATTTGCGTTGGTCTCTGACTTTCGATCCTTAAGAAAGGGATCTTTAATAACTGGTACTATTTACTTTTTGGATGCTTAATCATAGAGTTTTTAACGAAGTAGCTGTTTTTGTGAAAAAAAGTTTTATTCACTTATGATTGTTAGCGCTTGATTAGTACTTTTAGGCTTCGTAAAGCTTTTGTGAAAGCTTTCACTTGGATAATTCTTTTTCCATTACTTAGTGTAAACGTTCAACTTTAGTTTCTTGTTGAATCGTTTTCAGAACTTAGGTTATTCTTATTGCCGACTTGTACGTCATTTGCCTTCTTATTGCTGAGTTGTTATGATCGTCTGTTTACAACCTCTTTACACCGACTTGTACCTCGTCGCTTTATCCTGTCGACCACATAGGTCGGGCAAAAGATTTTCGCGATTTTTTGAGCTTAAGTCGGTGCATATCGTAGTAAAGATAATGGAATTTTTAAAGAAAGAAATACTATTATTAATGAAATATAACTTTACAAATATGCTTTGACTACTAAGGGAATAAATTCCCCTAGCCACCGCTTTGATGCCTCGTTAAAACCCCCTTCGAGAAAACCCTCCTCGGAAAAAAATTATGGAGTCGGGAAAAAGAGTACATCAGGGAACAAAGTACGCTTCTAGCTATAATATCTTTTCATATTGCACGCGTGCCACGATTTAGGGAGCTTGGCTCCACTTAGGCCGGACACTTTATAATAGCCCTTTTCCAGGACTTCAGCTATCTTGTAAGGTCCCTTCCAATTTGCACCAAGCTTCCCTTTTCCCGACTTGTTTACTCTGATGTCATTTCGTATTAAGACTAGGGCGTTTACCACGAAGCTCCTTTGAATGACTTTTTGGTTATACCTTGTCGTCATCCATTGCTTTAACGCTGCTTGTCTTATTTGTGCTTGCTCTCGAACCTCTGGAAGTAGTTTGAGCTCTTCTTTTTGGGCTTGGATGTTGTCCACTTCGTCATAAAATCTCACCCTTGGAATTTGCTTATTGATCTCAACAGGAATCATGGCTACTATTCCATATGTAAGTTGGAAGGGTGTTTCTCCAGTTGTGGAGTAAGGTGTTGTTCTATAAGCCCATAAGACTTGAGGAAGCTCTTCCACCCAAGCTCCTTTTGCATCTTGTAGCTTCTTTTTTAGTCTTTCTAATATAACCTTATTAGCGGCTTCAGCTTGTCCATTGGCTTGAGGATGCTCTACTGATGTGAATTGATGTTTGATCTTCATGCTGGACACTAAATGTCTAAATGTGGAATCTGTGAACTAAGTACCATTGTCTGTGATGATAGAATGGGGGACTCCGAATCGAGTAATTATATTCCTGTAAAGGAGTTTTTGACTTTTCTGTGCCATGATAGTGGCTAGGGAATCTGCTTCTACTCACTTGGTGAAGTAATCTACTCCCACAATTAAATATTTGACCTTTCTTGGAGCTTGGGAAAAAGGTCTGAGTACGTCCAATCCCCATTTCGCAAAGGGCCAGGGAGAGGTAACGCTGATAAGCTCTTCGGGGGGAGCAACATGAGAGTTTGCGTGCATTTGACAAGGTTGGCATTTTTTAACAAAGTCGGCAGCGACTTTTATAAGGTCGGCCAGAAGAACCCAGCTCGGATCACCTTCCTGGCTAAAGATCTTGCAACGAGGTAATTTCCACAAATGCCATTGTGTACTTCATCCAGGAGCTCCTCTGTCTTAGAGGTTGGAACGCATTTTAATAATGGCATAGATATCCCTCTTTTATAAAGGACATTTTACACCAAAGTGTAGTTCTGTGCTTCCCTTTTAAGTTTGTGAGCCTCCTTGTGTTCCTCAGGAAGGATGTTGAATTTCAGATATTCGACTATAGGAGTTATCCATCCGAGGCCTAATCCTGAGACGGGTAGAATGTCTGACTTGTTATCCGTCTTCATGACGGAGGGATCCTGAAGAGTTTCTTGTATAAGGCTCCTGTTGTTCCCCCTGGGCTTGGTACTTGCTAATTTGGAGAGAGCATCGGCTCTACTTTTGAGATCTCGAGTTATGTGTCTGACCTCGGTTTTCCGGAATTGCCTAAGATGCTCGAGTGTTTTTTCCAAGTATCTTTTCATATTAGGATCCTTTGCCTGGTACTCTCCATTGATTTTGAGAAGTCACTACTTGGGAGTCGTTGAAGATGATTACCTTGGTCGCACCGATTTCTTTAGCCAGTTTTAGTCATGCAATCAGGGCTTCATATTCGGCCTGGTTATTGGAAGCAGAGAACTCAAATGTCAAAGACATCTCTATTTGAGTATCCTCTTCATTGACCAATATTATGTATGCTCCACTTCCAACCTTGTTGGAGGATCCATCTACATAGAGCTCCCAAGTCGTGGAGGTTTCAATCTGGTCGCCTGTATATTCTGCGACGAAGTCAGTGAGACATTGGGCTTTGATTGCTGTCCGAGTTTCATATTTCAAATCGAACTCGGATAGCTCTGTGGCCCATTGAACCATTCTGCCCGCAATATCCATTTTCTAAAGGATCTGTTTCATGAGTTGGTTCGCTCGGACTCTTATGGTGTCAGCCTAGAAATAAGGTCTGAGCCTTCTGCATGCTACAATTAAAGCGTATGCCAACTTTTCAATTTTTTAATACCTTAACTCGGGGCCTTGCAACACTTTTCTGGTAAAGTAGATGGGAAGCTGTCCACCTCGTCTTCTCGTATCAAGGTTGACGCTATGGCCTTCTTGGAGATAGCTAACTATAATACCAGTTCCTCTCCCATTTTTGGCATAGTGAGGATGGGAGATTGGCTCAAAAATTTCTTAAACTCCTGAAAAGCCTCTTCATAGTCAGGTGTCCATTCAAACTGGCATCCTTTCTTAATCAATGAAAAAAGTGGCAAGGATCTTAGGGCTGATCCTGCTAAGAATCTGGATAAAGCTGCAAGTTGGCCATCCAACTGTTGGACTTCCTTTAGACAGGTCGGACTCTTTATTTCTAGGACTTCTCTGCACTTGTCGGGGTTAGCTTCGATTCCCCTTTGTGTAAGCATAAATCCCAGGAATTTTTTAACTTCTACTGCAAATGTGCACTTGGTAGAATTTAGCCTCATTCCATGCTTCCTTATGGTATCGAAAACTTGAGAGAGGTCTGTCAGTAGACTGACTTCATCCTTGGTCTTCACTAGCATGTCATCTACGTATACCTCCATTAGGTTTCCAAGGTGAGGTGCGAACACCTTATTCATCAACATTTGTTATATGGCCCCTGCATTTTTTAATCCAAATGGCATGACCACGTAGCAGTAGTTTGCTCTGGGTGTGATGAAAGAGGTTTTCTCCTGATCTGACTTGTACATTAGGATTTGATTATATCCTGAGTAGGCATCTATGAATGATAGATATTGATACCCCGAGCTGGAGTCTACTAAGGTGTTAATGTTGGGTAGACGATACGGGCCTTTTGTTCATGCTTTGTTGAGGTCGGTATAATCGACACACATCCTCCACTTTCCATTCTCCTTTTTGACTAACACTACATTTTCCAGCCTTGCTGGGTACTTGAATTGCTGGATGAACCCGGCTTCTAGCAAGGCTTGTACTTGCTCTTCGACCACTTGAGCTCGTTCTATCCCAAGCTTTCGTCTTCTTTGTTGGATAGGTCGAGATCTCGAGTGAACTGCTAACTTATATGTCATAAGCTCGGGATATATTCTGGACATGTCGGAAGCTTTCCAGGCGAAGAAGTCAGAATTTTCTTGTAGGAGTTTTACAAGCTCTTGCTTCAGATTTTCCTTTATGCTGACTCCTATATTGGTGTTCTTTCCAGCTTCTCGTCCAATCTGGACTTCCACTATTTTCCCTCTGGGTTGGGGTCGTAGCTTTTTCCTTCCTCGGACTCCTCTGAGTTCAATTGCATTGACCTCTTTACCCTTTCTTTGGAGGTTCAGGCTTTCATTATAACACTTTCTTGACAAATTTTGATCTCCTCTAATGGTGGTAATTCTATCTTCTGTTGAGAACTTCATGCAAAGATGAGGAGTGGAGACGACTGCTCCTAGTCAGTTTAAGGTCGTCCTTCCAATCAAAGCGTTATATGCCAATGTCACATCGACGACAATGAAGTTGATGTTTAAAGTCTTGGACCTCAATCCCTTTCTAAAGGTTGTATACAAAGGGATGAAGCCCAGTGGCTTAATAGGAGCATCTCCCAATCCGAAAAGAGTATCCGGATAGGCTTTTAATTCCTTCTCTCTAATCCCAATTTATCAAATACCGATTTGAACAGTATGTTGGTGGAACTTCCTTGGTCTACCAAGGTTCTATGTAGGTGAGCATTGGCAAGGATTATGGTAATTACCACCGGGTTATCGTGCCCGGGTATGATCCCCTGTCTATCTTCTCTGGTGAAGGAGATTGTGGGAAGGTCGAGTTCATTATCCCCGACCTGGTAGACTTCTTTCAACTGCCTCTTATGAACGTGTCATTCTGGAGTCTGTAGGGTCAGACCTCTCCGTTCGTGGCCTTCCTCATCTCTCTTCCTTTTTCCATGAT
Organism: Arachis duranensis; assembly: GCF_000817695.3. Classification (NCBI taxonomy): domain Eukaryota; kingdom Viridiplantae; phylum Streptophyta; class Magnoliopsida; order Fabales; family Fabaceae; genus Arachis; species Arachis duranensis. Next base: position 72,956,214 of record NC_029775.3, read on the forward strand.
TGTTCGACCTTTCCATGAGATATCTATCCAGCCGACCTTCCCTGGCCAGCTTTTTTTATCACATTTTTTAGGTCGTAGCAATCATTTGTGGAATGCCTGTACAGCTTGTGGTATTCACAATATTCGTTACGATTTTCACCTTTTTTGTTCTTAATGGGATGCGGAGGAGGAAGCTTCTCGGTGTGAAAGATTTCTCTATAGATATCCACTAAGGAAACTCGTAGCGGAGTATAGGTGTGGTATCTTCTGGGCTTCTCGGGCCCGACTTCTTCTTTTCTCTTAATCTCCCTCTCTTTTTCTTTCGACTGTTGAGGGTGCCCTGGTCACCAACTCGGCTCCTGTAGCCTGGCATTTTCTTCTATATTGATGTACTTTTCATCTTATTTTTGTACATCACTTAGGGAAGTCGGATGTCTTTTTGACATAGACTGGGAGAATGGGCCTTCTCAGAGGCCATTGACAAGTCCCATTATCACTACCTCAGTAGGTAGGTCTTGGATTTCCAAGCACGCTTTGTTGAATCTCTCCATGTAGTCTCTCATGGATTCTCCAACCTCCTATTTTACTCCGAGTAGACTGGTTGCATGCTTGACTTTGTCTTTTTGAATTGAGAATCGCGTGAGAAACTTATGCGAGAGGTCGTTGAAACTAGTAACCGACCTAGGGGACAAGCTATCAAAACATTTCATGACTGCTTTTGTCAAGGTCGTCGGAAAGGCCTTGCAACGAGTCGTGTCCGAGGCGTCGGCCAAATACATTCGACTTTTGAAATTACAGAGGTGATGCTTTAGGCCAGTGGTTCCATCGTAGAAATTCATGTCGAGGATTTTAAAGTTTCTAGGAACTCGTGCCCGTATGATATCTTCTGTGAAGGGATCTTCTCCCCCCAAGGGGGTATCTTCTTGAACTGTGCGGGAATTTTTATTCCGAAGATCGGATTCTAATTTTGAGAGCTTGTCTTCGAGCTCCCTTTGTTGCTTGATTTCACTTCTTAAACTCCTCCCCGCCTCATGCTGTTGCTCTAGCTCTTGCTCTAGTTGCTCGAGTCGACCTTGATGGCCATGTAGCAACCCCATAAAATCGGTAGAATGTGTTCGCTCCTCCCCTTCCGGTTGGTGAATCTAAGAAGGGATCCTTCTCTAGTCTTGGACACTTGAGGGGCTTTCACCGTGCGGTCCCTCCATTCTCGGGGGAGGTACTATTATAGCCCGATCGTTGTTGACCATATCTTGGTATTCTTAGTCTGACTCGGATGCGGTGCGTCCGTCTTCATATTGGTCGTCTGCTATGAAGCGTTGATCTCCAGGTCTCCAGCAACGGCGCCAATATTCCGAGAGTTACCTGAAACTGGATTGCCTTTGGGCTTGTATGTGAGGCCCAAATCCTCAATGGAGTAGATTCTGACTTAGCTCGCGTTCTGTGGCCGTCATCCGAGTTGTTTGTGGGAAGGTGGAGGGTGGTACCTGCAAAACGCTCCAATGCTTAAGTTAGCAAGGATCTTAGCAGGTTTTAATGTATTGGAACTTAAATGTACCTGAGTGTGTCATAGTATTTATAGGAGATGAGGCAATAACCACCGTTGAAATAGTTTCACTTTTGATGGTGGATAACCGTCCCTTTATCTTAAGGTTGTTGAGATCTCTCTTCTAGAAGTGGGTGAGAGATTCAGGGGGGCAATTGCTCACTCAATTAAGTGTGAGCTGCCTATTTCAATTTGTTCCGACCTCTTAGAAGAGGTCGGACACGTGGATGAGGCCATTCTTCTTGATAGGGCCTTTTAACTTTATTGGGCCTAGCTTATATTTTGGGTCAGGTATGAACAATTATATACCATACAAAATTGATATTATTAAATGATAAAATTAAATTTATTTCAAAAATAAAAATAAAGTTTAATTAAATTAAACATTAAAGAAGTTTGGTACATTAGAGATAAAAAGACATAATTTATATTTTATTGTACATGTACCATTCTTTTTTTTCTTTTTCGAAAATTTATCTACTAATCATTCTACAAGTATTTTATGACGAATAAAAATCTTTAAGATTAAAATTAAAAAAAAATATTACTTAGAATGAAAGTAATGTGAGTAAAAATAATTTATTTAAATGTGATTAAAAAATAGAATAATTATCAACCATAAAAAATTGATATTGTTAAAGGATAAAATTAAAATTTATTTTAAAATTAAAATAAAATTTAATTAAATTAAATATTAAATAAGTTTGGTACATTAGAGTAGAAAGGGATAATTTATATTTTATTATACATGTACCATGCTTTTTTTTTTCTTTTTTTGAAAATTTATTTACTATTCATTCTACAAAGATTATATGATGAGTAAAAATATTTAAGAGTTAAACTAAAAAGATAAATTTTACATAGAATGAAAGTAATGTGATAAAAAATAATTTAGCTAGACGTGATTAAAAATAATTGAATAATTATTTACCATAAAAAATTAATATTTTAAAAAGATAAAATTAAAATTTATTTAAAAGTTAAAAATATATATTCTTTTAAATTGAAAAATCAAAAAACACCAAAAATAAATTAATCTAATATAATATAACCAAAAGTATTAGGATTTTTTATTTAAATTAAAAATATAAAATATTTACCGATTTAAATAAACGTACAACTATTTACTAAAATACATTTTGGGTCACATCTCGGATGCAATGGGAGAAACCACACTAAAAACGTATTACGAATGCACTGCTACCGTGTTGTGACACATTACGTGCTAGTCATATTTCGGATGCACCCGACATATGAACAAAACTATATCTCGGATGCAGTGCATCCGTGATATGACCAAAATTAGTTTTTACCCACTACATCCGAGATATGCACAATTAGAGTGATAAGGGCAGTGCATTCGAGATATGGTCTAAAGCGTGGGTAAAAACTAATTGTGCATATCTCAGATGCACTGTCCCTGATCACTCTAATTATGCATATCTCGGATGCAATGGGTAAAAACTAATTTTGGTCATATCACGGATGCACTGGATCCGAGATATAGTTTTGTTCATATCTCGAGTGCATCCGAGATATGACTAGCATGTGGCGTGTCACAACATGGTAGTAATGCAACTGTGATACGCCTTTTAGTGTGGTTTTTCCTACTGCATCCGAATGTGACTCAAAATGTATTTTAGTAAATAGTTGTACATTTATTTAAATCAGTAAATAGTATATATTTTTAATTTAAATAAAAAATCCAAAGTATTAATATAAAAATAAAAAATCGAGTAGTTTAGCTGTTTTGTTGCCCCGTTTTTCCCCCTCGTTTGTGTTGGATTATTATGAACCAAAGGAAGTGATTGATAAGTACCTCACATTCTGAAATAGGAGAATATAAAATCGGAACCATGGATTTGAGAAAGAAATTTATCCATATTTCTTGTAACTCAATTTAGGATCTGCCTTTTGGTGGGCATGCATTGTTGTATCATGACCTGTTTATTCCAAAAGAAAACAAGTTTGAATTAAGCATGAACGTTATAAAGCACACGTTACAATAATAAGTAACAATTGCATATAGTAAAACAAATTGTAAACATGGGAGAGGCAGAGAAAGAAAGAGTGATTACCGAGGGAGATTATGGGATGGAAGAAGAGAAAGATGGAGAGTTCCATTCACATTCACAAACACAAACGCAGCAGCAGCCAAACACGTCCCTAGCGGAGCTGAACATGCTGCTTGTATTCCTTTCCTTAATATACATTTCAACCGATGAGTGCATTGAAGAAGGAGAAGGAGAGGAAGACGAAGACAAGGAAAGCACGCACATCAGAAGGGAAAGGGAGCAGGTTCCTGTGGCCAAGGCATGCACCCTATCAAGAATACAAGACAAGAGAAATGATCCTAAGCTTGGCAGGAGATCCTTTCCATCAAGATTTCAAACTACCATTAGAGACTCCAGGTACCTGCCATTCTCACCCTTTATATTAATTAATATATCTGAATATGAAATCCAAATATATATATTCAAAAAATGAGAGTATTATAATAAGGAAGCTAATTATTTGTCTAGGATTATGGGGATTTAATAAAATGGAAACTCAGTACTATAACACGTAGAAATTGTAGCATCAAGTCATTCACGTCAAAGACTGGGTATGTTTGTTATCTTTTATTCAGGCATGGAAGAAAAATGTGAAGAAAAGTATCGTTCTACTTGTACGTGGGCGTGGATTACACTTATACAAATGAACTCCGATTACAGAGAACCGTTCGCAAAACTTTTGCCAGTGCTTTCGTACATATTCGTACAGGAACACCAACACCGTCTGTTTTAGAAGCCATTGATCACAAAATGGATGAAGGAGATAGGGAAGTCTTGTACCTAGGCTATGGCAACGGTAGTCTCCTTGCATTGTTTTCCAGATGTCATTTCTTGTGCACACAAGAAGTCTCTCTTAGACTGCTTCTTACCGTTTTAATTCTGTTATTTTCGGCTAAAATGTAAAAGTTAAAAACTATGTTGGGTTTATAACAACTATAAATTATCTTTGAATGAAAACCAAGTTCATTCAAATACACGGTAATACATTGCCCAAGTCCTAGAATCAGATAAGCCGTTCATTATACATTTATACTAAACTCAAAGTAACAAAAATCTGTAATGGAACATAGTAATCGGTTTTGATCCCAACAATTGGTATTGTAGACATAAGATATATTCTATCATGTTTACATTCTAGGCATATATAGCCACTCCTATACAAATAATTGCCACAATTTAGATTCAAAAGGCAGTATATAGATTTCTTCCACTAGAACCAATAATACGATGAAGGAAGGATTCAGCTTACATTTCGAACACTCTTCCACCCAATCAGTTAACAAACCTGGACCATTTGTATATTGAATGAGCAAAACGAGGAATCAAGACGATTACTTACAGAAATATAACAAAAAGCACCAATTGCAATCAACTACTAATAAAAGCAAACTAATATTACGTTATTCTAAAACCAAACATGAAGTATAAAGAAAAAAAAAAGCCAGGGTTATTGTTTGTGTAAGTCTGGCAGCTTAAAAATTCGCACGAGAAAGCAAGTCATAATAACGAATACACTCTGGAGAGCTATGGAGGAGCATCCAGTAATCAGTGACCGAAACTCCAGCAGTAAAAATGCTTTCTTCACTCGTGCAGAAAAAGCCAAGCACATATGTCGTTCAGTCGTCGTATTGTTTTTCCACAACAGTTATTGCCAGAGAAGATGAATAAGAAGCTAATGCTACAGGATGTTCCCAAGGAAATACCAATAGGAAACAAGGGAATTCATTTATAGACCCTATCTCAAATGCTTCCTAACTCATCTGTAGAGAGATGAAAAACAAGAAAATAGCCCTAATTTGCCATCTCTGCATCCCCTTGCCTACCAAAAACCCCCAAACAGCAAACTGATATATCCTTCAGTCTGATATTCTGAGCTCCACTCCTAAAACGTCCTTCACCACCTCATATGTTACAAATGCAATTGCTATGGATGGGACGACCTGCAATATAGAGTTGAAAAATGGTTTTAGCAACACGGGAAAATTAAGGCCTTCGAAAATTGGCTAGTGTAAATGAGAATTGAGATCATCCATAAGCACCAACCATCTAGTAAGGCATTAAACAAATCGAAATACTACAATTTCTTCAGTTTATCACATCCTACAAAGAGGCTGCTATGCACTTGTTCATTGATTTGTGTGGCTACGGACTGCAACCCAAATTAGTTATAAATAACTCATGACTCTTCAAAATAGGACAGCACTAGTGAGTAGATAAGGGTGGAAAATCCAAGGCCAACATATCATTTCTTGAATCAGACTACAGAAACTTCAGATAAGTAGAGACAATGCAACTGGGTAGAAGCTTGTTAAGTTTGAAGTATTAACCAGTGGGGAAACACCAACAAATGATGGGCTAATCACACAACTGACACCAAGTCATCATGTGACAAAGTGAGCAGCACAAAGTAAATCTACAATCAAGTTGGATATAGCAACCAGATTTTGCAAAACTAGATGATTCGTGAGCATATTAACATGAAGATTTACCTTTGCAAAATTGGGCACCAGACCCTTGTATAATGCACCAACTCCTTCATACCGAACAGTTTTCCTAAATGCATCAACCATGCCAGTATATTCAAGTGGGGCCTTTACCCTTCCATCGCCAGTACAACAGAGGCAGCATGGTTCCACCCCACCATCTGCATTCTTCGACAAATGACATCAAGGAGATAAGCAACAGTTTGCCCAACAGTTCCAGCTGCAGCACCACATGTCAGGCGAGTTGTCACACTCAACTCAAATCTTGCACTAGACCAAATGGATTGGATTTAACTAACCAATCTTTCAAAGACTCATAAACAGCAAAGTTTAGACCTACATATGGAACCTGGAAAACTGGAAAAACAATTAAAAAATAAGAAAGCATTAATTCTAATAACAGCATTACAGCCACTACAGCATGAGAGGAGGGGGTGGGGAACTTTAGGGAGTTAATTATATCAGTTGCATGAATTGCCCAAGCACAATATTAAGATTTGTCATATTTGCCATTATGATCATGACTGTAATCATCAACTTTGTAAAGAAGTAAAAATGAAAAGATTACTCACAACTCCAATGACTGAAGGAAGCCAACCCTTATATAAAGCACGTGGGCCTTCTTCCCTAAGCACAGTTGTCAAAGCATGGAACATCCCTCTGTACTGGTAAGGGGACTTCTCTGTCTGCAAATACAACAAAAAGCATACTATAAATATTAAGAGCAGTAGAGCACAAAGAACACGAAGAAAACCAATGTTATATCTTCTCTCTATGTGATTTGCAAACCAAGCAATTGGTAAACAGAAAAATGAAGGCAAAGATGTACCTGTACAGTTATCCTGCCTCGAACCATATCCATTGGGTAAGTTGCGGACATGGCAATTATTCCAGTACATGCTCCAGCTCCAAGACGTAAAACAGGAGTCAGCTGAGCATCCTCTGCCAAAATCATAAGAAAAACAGACAAACAGGGTTTTATAACTGAACCCACCCCCAGCCCCTTTCCTTTCTTTGATTGAGAAAAGTGCTACTTATTAATTTTCATTGTTAAGTTTTTATAGGTACATCTGTAAAAATATCAGTTAATGAGAAAGCAGTAACTGGAGACCAAAACCTGCAATCCCTCTTGCCCAACACCAAAAAACCAGATGGGGAAAGAAAACAATAAATACGAACATACCATTTCCAGTTTTTTGCTGATACAGCTGCAGTATAGATCTGAGAGAAAACAATAGTCAGTGAAACAGGACAGGGACACTTAAAAATATGTCAGATGCAATGAACAAAAAACTGAAACTTGTTAAATGAAACTCCCTATATTCTGCAGTTCAAATCAGATACCCTCCTTTTGATTTCAGTCACTATATTCTGCAGTCAAAGAAGAACAGAAGAGAACTGAACACAATCCAATGTTCAAACCAGAGATAAAAACATGGAATGAAGAAAAATAGAAAATGGGCAGTGAATTATACAAAAGTGGATTGTCAAATGGTAAATGGGATTGAGTCAAAATCTTAATTTTCTCCAAACCCAAATAGGTACCAACTACCAATGTGTGTAACTAATAATCCAGAAAAAGGTGCTGGATCTAAAACAAATTTTAGAAACTTTGGGGGATACACAAATGAGGTGAAAATAAGGGTAGGTTCAAACTAAAAAATTTGTTAGGTAGACACAAAATAGAACTGTACATTAATAATTAATAATATTCTTGCAAATATCCTATCTTAATCACTAAACACGGGCATTCAGCAGATGATTAAGAGAAAACAGTGATGTCATCATTAAAGTTAAGATCTCACAAATCTAAATGTAGTGTTAAAATAAAAAAGCATGTAAAGGAGAAGGGTGTTCATGGAATATAGAGGAAAACAACATTCTCATACTTCAAAAATTTCCACCCAGCAAAACCACCTATTTACAGACAAATTCAACAGTGAATTCAGAGTCATCTAAACAGCTAATAAATTTAAAGACAAATTCAGAAGTTCGCATTCTAACAAATTAGTCAAAATCAGAATAGCTTTAAACATATATATATCTAGAGATGCCTTAATTCTCTCAATATAATTATCATGATAACAAAATAGCAAGATCCAACAAGGGACAAATTATGAAGCCACATACTACTATATACACTAACAATAATTATACCATGAGGGCACTAGACCCCTGATGAAGCAAAGAAGCATCTAAGATTCAGAAATTAAAGCTTTCCAAAGGGACAGAATTAAAAACCAGAAGAGTACTGATAAAAAGTTGCACTAGGACCATAAAATTATAAGCATGCCTTAGGTTTCTCCTAGCAGAACCACAAACAAGAGAGAGCAGAGCAAAGAAGCAACGGCCCCAAGGAGCAAGAGAGTAGAATAATATTACAGCTATTACAGCTAGGATTTACCTCCAATTGTTCAATTTGTTCCAAAGGAGTTTCAATTCAGGTCACAATGCTTCAACCTCATCTATTACAGCTAGCAATTTCTGTTATTAAAAAATGACATGCAAGACACAAAATCACTAAATACCAAATACATAAATTACTAAATTAAAACAGAGCTTATGTGTGAGGAGAGAATAGAAAGAACAGAGAAGAAGCTTCAAGATTCTGCTATGCGCAGAGAGAGATCTCAATCTTCGATTCCTGCCACTAACTAAACTAACTTCTAGATAAATATGGAGCTAACTAACAAAGAGATATATTACAAATTTAAGCTTCATAATAACTCGGTATATTCAAGGTTTTTTTGCAGAAGAAAAAAGAACCAGAAAAACTATCGTAAGTCATTTTAGCAGATTTCTGTGGTTGCAGAAGATTCCAAAATAGATATGGTGAAAAAGCCCTAACAGAATGGATCGGAATTTGGATTAGGGAATAGAGTACTGCCTTAACAAATTGAACAAATGGAGGTTATCGGATAGTCATAACGGAACAAATTGAACTCCTTGTAAACAAATTGAACAAATCAACTAGTAAAGAAATTGGTGAAGACGACGGCGACGGCACCGAGATCTAAGAAGACGACGGCGACAGTGCTGCAAACTCAGAAGACGACGGCGACGGCGCTGCGAGTTCAGAAGACGACGATGACGGCTGCGAGTTCAGAAGACGACGGCGGCGCTGCGAGCTCAGACAACGACGTCGCTAATGGAGGGGGTGTTGTGTTGTGCGGTGCTTTCGGCGGTGGTCACATCCGTGGTGGAAGGGGAGAAGTGTAGCTCAGTAACCGTTTGAGAAGGTGAGCATGGTCACTAGTATAAAAATTTTATTGGTAGCTATTAGCGACCGATTTGAAAATGGTCGCTAATTGTAATTTAGCAATCGATTTAACAACTAACATTTTTCAGTTCTTGAAATATTATATTAGTAGTTAAATTGGTGGCTTTTAACAACGAATTTTTTTTGTCACAATCGATTGCTATTTTAAAACCTTTTTATAGTTATAACCTAACCTAAACTAAGTAACATTTCAACATATAAAGATATTATTAGTCACTGAAATGAGATTCCAATGTGAACTGAAAGTTGTGTGCTATTGATATTGAAACAAACAACCCACAGTTTGAATTGGTAAGGAAAAAAAATGATAATTTGATAGTAAAATTTTGTAAGAAGGGAGTGAAAAGGGAAATTGGTATGAAATGAGACCTGAGTGACAAAGTCTTTAAAGATGTCATTTTTGCTGATGTCATGCTTAAAGCAGAGTTATTTTCAGAATTTTATACCGATCTAGTTGTCGTATTATCCTGTCTAAAGCGTTATGATTTTTCGAGACATTTCTTTTTTTTCTTTCTTTCTTTCTTTCTTTCTTTCTTTCTTTCTCTCCAACAACACAACAAACATTATGGTTTAAAATTTAGATCGCTCTGGTGACTAAACAGAACAGGTGACACTCTTTTTCAAAAATAAATATAAAAAAAGAGACACAAATTAAAAAAAAAAAACTAGAAATGGATAAAATATTACACACATAAATAACAGTAATTATTTTTATTCTTACTATTTAAATAATCATAAAAATTTTATAAAACGATAATATTATAAATATACTAAACATTAATTTCAACACAAATTCAATTTTTATATAAAACTTAATTTAATTTTAAGTATCACACAGATATAATTAAAAGTAATTACTTTTTAATATAATTTAATATATTGTCGGTAGAAAAATTATATATATATATATATAATTACGTAATGTTATGTGAACAAAATTAATTATCTTAACAATTATTAAAAAAATTAGATATGATTTAACGATGGTGTTTGATCAAATAATTATATTATCAGTATATTAAAATTATTAATTTTTACAAAATAATTAAGTCATGAATTTAATTTTAAGAATAAACAAAATGAATTTTTTTATAAATTATATATGATAAATAATATTTTAAAAAGGAAAATTTATACACTAACTATCTATATTATATTTCCATTATATAAAAGTATAAATAACAATAAATAATTAAATCTTTTATATGGTAATTTAATCAAATTCATCGAAAATCTTTACAAATGTCCAAGGTAGTTATTTTTTAAAATATCTTTTTAATTATATTTCAAATTCATCAATGGCAACTTATTTATTTATCGTGCCAAAAAAAAAGAATTGTGATAAGCTACACTCCAAGAAAGGATAGAAAAAAAAGAAAAAAATTAAAGTCAAAAAACAAAGGTCATTAGAGTATTTGTGCCTAAACAGCAGTCTTTTGATATCCTCATCTAATTAGAGTATTAGATTATTGCCTAATGATAATGAGTCTTCATCATCCTTACACAACCCCAAGAGTCTTTTTTGATTGTAACTTCAGCTCTTCAAGTGTCCTTCGATTCATCCAGTCATATTGATCAAATCAAATACACCAATGATTTTGGTCAGGTTTATTAATGGCAATTACATACCAGTAAACTATTGTTAATTAAACTCACATTTATTTTTATGACGTCTAAAAAATTTTCTTAAAGAAAACCACAAACCATGCCATGATTATTTTAATGTTCATTATAAGACAACCCTTAAACCAATAATCAGATGACAATAAATTTTGAAAAAAACAATAAAAAATTCCAACCTTTCCTCCCACGTACAACCTAGTCTATTTAGAGCAGCTTTAGAAGTTTGTCACACAATTCAGTTCTACAACCTAATCTATTTAGAACAGTTTAAAAGTTTGTCACATAATTCAGTTCCTAACCACCTCAAATAGAGAGAGAACCTCAATCAGACAACATTTGACATTACTGTAAAGGTGACATTTATCCTCTGTAAACAACTATATTCAAATTTATTAATGATGATTAATTTGTTTTGTGATTACAACAACCAAATAAAAATGTTGACCACATATGGTAACTCGACTTGATACACCATAGGTAGTATCTTGTAACACTTTTACTGTCAGAATGTCACGCTTCCGGCTACGCCGCTCTGATAGTGAGAATGTTACGGGAACTTCCTTATATTTAATAATAAGATGTGAGTCTTAAACTCGAAATCATGTCATCGTTTTCTTTGAAAAACCGGAAAGTACTTTTTGATTCAATCAAACAAGCACATATATAAATATATACATACAAAACTTCTTATACAAGTAACTTACAAATATATATACATACATATTATTACAACACCTATCCTTCTTACAAAATATAATAAAAAAGGTGAGGAAAAACTATAATTGTATATACATTAATATAGAATACAATCTGATGCTCGAAAGAAACTCCTTAAACTCTTCGTCTGTACTGAAAAAGAAAACCTGTAGGGGGTGGGGTGAGAACATCATCCTCGCTAGTTCTCATTAGAGGGGTTTTAAGAATTGTCATAAGAGAATATTTAAATGAAAACTGTTTTTCGATTGCAGTGATCATCGCTCGTCTTATGAATCTTTTTGAAAACCAACTGTTAATCATCCAAAAAGCCAAACCTTTTCGAAAATCATTAGTTAATTACCCAAAATCTAAATTCATATTTTGAATTTATAAAAACTCCAATTAAACACAATATCTCGTAACCTTTCACTACATATACCAAAGGAGCAATTTCATCAAACATAACCAAATCACAGACTCCGTCCCAAAACGATATCACATCACGGCCTTCGACCCAACACAAAATCAAATTCCACTTCAACCACCATAATCCGAACCAACAGTCACAATCATAAGTAATGCAATTCAAACACAATAAAGAGCAATTACAGAAAGTATAACAATTAACAGTTAAGAAAAATTATTCACAAAGGCAAACCAAGTATAATATGCACACCAAAACAATGTCACATAGATGCAAATGATGCATGTCTGCCGTATGGCCAATGAGCTCATCTATCGGTTAACAGTCAAACCCGACATGTCCGGTAGCTAACCCTGGATTGTCCCAACGTGCACGCATCTACCAAGAGGAATTTTACATCTTCAAGGAGGAACGTCTGGAAAGGTATAAGTGTCTAGCCACATCTTGTGACGAAGGGTCAACAGAATCTCGAATCTCAACTGGAGTAAGTGGAGCCAACCCACTACATCTATCCAGGGAAATTCAAGACTCAGATAAAGTTTTAAATCATATATCATTCTCAACCAGGAGCAAATGGGGGGCGAACCACTGCATATACCCATGTAAACTCAAACCATAACCCAGAGCAAGTTGAATCATACCACGGCACCTACACAGGCAATTATACTTCAATCAAACTCCATTTATATCAATTTCATCCTCAATCTTATTTCACTTCATTCATAATCATAATCGTACTCAATCATCAATATCTCTCCTTATCATGATCATTATCATCACATCTCTTATTACATTTAATCCTTTTTTTCTAATCAAATTCAAATACTGTAAATTCACCAAAATATCTAAAAATGGAATTCAATAATCAAACTCAGGACATAGTTCTTTTCATATGAAATTGAGTTCAGAACATAATCATTTTCTTAATGAACTAAACTCAAAACAAAATTCTTTCTTAATAAACCGAACTCAAATCATAATTCTTTTATTAATAAATCAAACTCAAAACAAAGTCCTTTTTCTCAATAAATTAAACTCAAAACATAATACTTTTCTTAATAAATCATACTCAAAACATAATTCTTTTCTCAATAAATCAAACTAAAAACATAATTCTTTCCATAATAAATCGAAATCAAATAATATGATTCTTAAGTCAAATTTTCTTTTAAATAACGCTTCAAACAAAGTCTCAGAGTTTTATAAAAATTTCGGCAGCATCTCATTCCAAAATTTGGACTTTGCCACCCTTCGAAGGTCCCAACAACCAAACCAACACCTCTCGGTCATTCAAATCATTTCCAGTAAATCATTATCTCAACAGCTCCAACTCAACTCAAGGAAATCAACAAAAACCTAGAATTCGAACGACCAACCCAATAAACTACAATAATTCAACCTTAATTATCAATACGCGTTCAAATGCTCAATAATCATTATATCACAATTCAAAAATCAATTTAATCAATCATTTATCCAAAACAACTCAATTCAATCCATAAGACTCACACAATCACCAAAAATATATTATTTTTATCAATATCGATTTATAACAATTCTTTAGAATAAAATAAGTTTAAGGAAAACGCCCCTACCTCGATCGCGACATAACAACGCGACACAAAACTTCTTTTTCTCCTGGCCCGCAATAGCGGCAACTTCAATCGCGACTCGCAATAACCAGTTCTTGACCCTATATTACCAAAACCTTAGAATCTCTAACTGAACATAACAGAATATTGATTTTCAAAGGTTCCGGAACAAAAACGCTTACCGTAACAAAGAAAGAACGATTAAATCAAGCAGCAGCAACCCCGGCGGTGGTCTCGGCGACAACAACGCTATATCCAGTGACCAAAAACTCTGGCAGCGGCGGCGGTAGAGGAGTGGCAATGTCAGTGCGGCTTCTCGGCAGCCAGCGGCATGGCGGTGCAGCCTCCAACAGCTCAACAAGGTCCCTCTCTCTTGCGGTTCTGATTCCTCGACGGCGACGCAATGGCTCCTAGCTTCGCCAGCGGTAGAACGACGAGGACGAGTTCTTCCAGCTCACGTGCAGCAGCGCCGTTGGAGGACGCGATAGTGGTGAAGGCCAAACGCAAATAGCGATGACGTTGACCGCATCTCTCTCTTCCTCGCACGTCGTCCTCCTGATGAGCGTATATTTTATACGCTTTTTGGCATCATTTTTATATAGTTTTTAGTGAATTTTGTTTAGTTTTTATTAAGTTTTTATAGGTTTTAGTGTTAAATTCACATTTTTGGATTCTACTATGTGTTTTTGTGCAATTTCAGGTAATTTCTGGCTGAAATTGAGGAGCTGGAGCACAAGTCTAATTCAAAGACAGACAAAAGCACTGCAGATGCTGTCCAGATCTGACCTCCTTGCACTCGGAAGAGTAATGTATAATAGTTTATACTTTGCTTCAGATTAGAAGGCCCAAAACTAATGTCCAACCCCAGCTTCCTGCCCCCTTCCAGGCATCCAGCGCCCAAAGAGCAGAGCCCAGCGTCCAAACGCCCAGAGAGGACCCCTAGCCAGCGTTTAATGCCCTAAGAAGTGGATCTCATCAAAGCTCAGCCCAAACACTCACCAAGTGGGCCTCAGAAGTGGATTTTAGCACTAAAAAGACTGTTTTACCCTTACTAGTCATTTGTTTAGTATTTAAGGGATTAGATTTATGTTATTTGAACCCTTTTGACAATCTTCAGCCATATGTTCGTTTTTATCTTTGTATTTTGCTTTCAGTATGAGTTTCTAAACCTCCTAGATTGAGGGGAGGAGCCCTGTTGAGTCCTATGAATTAATAAAAGTATTACTATTTCTCTTCGATCTGTGTTTGATTAATTTTAAGATGTATATTCGTTCTTCAACATGATGAATAGAATGATCAGTGACAATCAACTCTGTTCATCATACTAAGACAAACGTGCCTGACAAACACCCGTGTCTACTTGGGTTCGTGTGAATACTTCAGTGGAAAGCATTGAACCGCCAGCTTGGTTATACATCTCTTAGACGGCTAATCCACGACTTCGTTGGGGACTACTCGAGACACTAGTTTAGCTGATTTTCGGGGAGATTAGGGGCTTTGTGGTAGAGGCTAGAACCCAAAGATACAGCATTCTCTGATTCGGAAGATCCGACCTTGTCGGTGGCGCTTTGAGTAGGATCATTAAGGAGAATGGACTGTACGAGCTTCACCCTCAGGCAGACTGGATCCACACTAACCCTGGGGTTCAGATCCAAAGGAGTATTGACAAACTCTCAATAAAGGCGTTGATCACATACAGCCTGCCATTGAAGAAATCATTCACAAGCACTAGAGTTAATTCAGAAAGACAAAGCAAACTCCAATCCTTAAGCCTATTCCTATTACTGATATAAAAAGTAATTTATACAATATTACTTTAATGCAATTAAGTCTCAATCCAACAACCTTCTTATTTCGCCTGACTAAGATCTGCAAGATAACTATAGCTTGCTTCAAACCACAATTTTCGTGGGATCGACCCTGACTCGCTCAGGTATTACTTGCACGACCCAGTGCACTTGCTAGTACAGCTCTACAAAGGTGTGGGATTCGTGCACCAAGTCTTTGGCGCCGTTGTCATAGATTGTTCGAGTTTGGACAAACTGACGGATTGTCTTGCTCCCTAGATCAGGTAATTTTTATTTTGTTTGAGTCTTTTCTTTTTATTTTTTTCTTCTTTTTTTCGAAAAATCTCAAATAAAAGCTTTTTTAAAAATATTTTTATTTTCTTTATTTAATCTTTGTTCTTATTTTGAGTCTTTTTGTTTTTGCTCTTGGTACTTTTCGTCCCTTTTGAGTCTTTCTTTGAAAAAATTTTTTAAAAATAGTTTCTTTAGTTAAATCTTGTGTCAAATTTTTAAGTTTGATGTCTTCTTGTGTTTTTCTTTTAATTTTCGAAAATTTGTGTTTAGTTTTCTAAACATTTTGAGTTTGGGGTCCTTTATATGTTCTTGTGTTCTTTGAGTTTCTTAAGTCTTGTTCTTAGTGTTCTTTTTAACCTTCAAAGTGTTCTTATTTTTTTGTGTGTTTAGGTCTAAAAATTTTAAGTTTTGTCTTTTACTTGTTTTTCTCTTTCATCATTAAATTAAAAAATATCTTTTCTATTTTTATTTTTACATAATTTTCGAAAACTAACAATAAAAATTCAGATTTCAATTTTAAATTTTTATCTTATCTTAGTTTTCAAACTTCAAAAATAAAATCTTTTCAAAATTAAAAATCTCATCTTTTTCAAAAATCTTATCTTTTTCAATTTTAAAATTTAAGAATTCAATTTTCAAATTTCAAAATTTAATCTTTTTCTAAATCAATTTGCAAACCTCATCTTTTTCAAATCTTTTTAATTTTTCATCTTATCTTTTCTTATCTTTCTAATTTCAAATCTTTTCTTATCTTATCTCTTATCTAATTTTAAATTCAAATATTTTCTTAACTAATTACTTCTCTTCTCTCTCTTCTTTTTCAAAACTTCCTAACTACTTCTCTGCTCTCTTAATTTTCGAAACTCTCTCTTCTTTTCTCTCTTCTATTTTCAAAAATTCACTAATCAATTTTCAATTCCTTTTAAATTATTAACTTAATTTTCGAAAATAATTAATAAATAAAATAAAAATATTTTAATCTTTATTTATCTTATTTATTTATACCTCTTCTTCTATTTACTTTTATTTATTCGAACTCTTCTCCTTTCTCTTCTTCCATTTTCACTTTTCTTTCTCTCTTCTTTCTTTACATCTAACTGGAAGCTCTTTGCCAATTGGCACAAAAAGCTTTCTTCCTTTCTTTCTTTTCTTCTCTTATTGTTTATGACCAAGAACAGGGATAAAGAACCCCTTTTTGATCTTGATCCTGAACCTGAAAAGACTCTGAAGAAAAGCTTATAACAAATAGAGCACAGCACTCCAAAAGAAACCTTTCAGAAAACTTTGAACAAGAAAAAGGAAATATGGCCGAACTTGAAGGTGATGCTAGAAAGGTTCTTGGTGACTTCACCATTCCTACCTTTGACTTTTATGGCAGAAGCATCTCTATACCTGCCATTGGAGCTAACAATTTTGAGTTTAAGCCTTAGTTAGTCTCTCTTTTGCAGCAAAATTGTAAATTCCATGGACTTCCAATGGAAGATCCACATCAGTTTTTAGTTGAGTTTTTACATATCTATGATACTGTAAAGACTAATGGAGTAAATCTAGAAGTCTACAAGCTCATGCTCTTTCACTTTGCTGTAAGAGACAGAACAAGGCTATGGCTTGATTCTCAGCCTAAAGAAAGCCTAGACACATGGAGAAGGTGGTCAATAATTTCCTGGCCAAGTTTTTTTCACCTCAAAAGCTGAGCAAGCTTAGGGTGGAAGTACAAACTTTCAAACAAAAAGAGGGTGAATCCCTCTATGAAGCTTGGGAAAGATACAAGCAACTAATCAGCAGTAGATGTCCTCCTGACATGTTCTCAGAATGGTCTATCATATGCGTGTTCTATGATGGTCTGTCTGAAATGTCTAAAATTTTATTGGACAGCTCTGCAGGTGGATCACTCCACTTAAAAAAATGCTTGCAGAAGCTAGAGAACTCATTGAGATGGTTACAAACAACCAATTCATGTACACTTCTTAGAGGAATCCTGTGAACCATGAGATCCCTCAGAAGAAAGGAGTTCATGAAGTTGATACTCTGAATGCCATATTGGCTCAGAACAGGATATTAACCCAATAGGTCAACATGATCTCTCAGCATTTGAATGGAATGTAAACTGCAACTGGCAGTACTCAGGAAGCTTCTTCTGAATTAGAAGTTTATGATCCTAATCAACCCACCATGGAGGAGGTGAATTACATGTGAGAACCCTATGGAAACACCTACAATAATCCTTCATGGAAGAATCATCCTAACTTCTCATGGAAGGATCAACAGAAACCTCAGTAAGGTTTCAATAACAAAGAGGTGGAAGGAACCAGAATAGGTTCAATAATAGACCACCATTCTCATATTCTCAAGGGAACATGGAAACCTCTAAGTAGAGCCTCTCCGACTTAGTCACTTTGGTTTTCAGCCTCTCTAAGACCACTTATAGTTTCATAAATGAAACAAGGTCCTCTATTAGAAACTTGGAGGTACAAGTTGGTCAACTGAGCAAGAGGATCCCTGAGACTCCTCCTGACACTCTTGGATCCTTGAAACTCCTTCTTACACTCTTTCCAGTAACACTAAGGTGAATCCAAGAGAAGAGTGCAAGGTCATAACCATAGAGGTAGAGGCCGAATAAGAGGAGAATGGAAAGGCATTAAACACCAGTGAATAAGCCTTCACTGGGCGTTCAACTCGCTAACCGCCAGTGAAGAACCCCTCACTGGGCATTCAACACCCATCCTGGCAACAGAGCTGGCGTTGAACGCCAGCCAGGGAGCACTGGCTAGGCGTTCAACACCTAAACATGCAGGAACTCTAGCGTTGAATGCCAGCCAGAGAGCACTGGCTGAGCGTTCAACACCCAAACTTGCAGCCATTCTGGCACTGAACGCCAGTGAGGAACCCCTCACTGGGCGTTCAACGCCCATACGCCCAGGAAAGCTGGCGTTGAATGCCATCAAGGATACCCCTGCTGGGCGTTCAACGCCCAAGATACTAGAGGGACTGGAATTTAATGCCAATAAGGGTGCACAGGAAGGGCTTTCAACGCCCAAAGAGCTAACAGAGCTGGCGTTGAACGCCAGCAAAAGCACACCCTCTGAATGCTCAATTTCCACTCAAGAACCCTCTATTCCAAAACTCAAGGAACCCCATTCTCATGTAAAGACCGTAGAGGTTCCTTTGAATGCACTCCTACAGTGCATGAGTTCTGATGAATACTCATCCTCTGATGAGGATGAAGATACTAGGGAAGAGCAAGTTGCTTGGTACCTATGAGCTCTCATGAAGCTAAATGCCAAGTTATTTGGTACAAAGTCTTTGGAGGAAGAACCTTCACTACTTTCCAAAGAACTCAATGTTTTGGTTCAACTAAATCTACCTCAAAAGCTCTTGGATCCTGGACGCTTCCTAATCCCTTGCACCATAGGCACCATGACTTTTGTGTGACCTAGGGTCAAGTATAAACCTCATGCCACTCTATGTAATGGAAAAGTTGGTAATCCTTGAGGTGCAAGCTGCAAACATCTCATTAGAGACGGCAGACAAGACAATGAAGAAGTCATATGGCTTAGTAGAGGATGTCTTAGTGAAAGTTGAAACCCACAACATCCTTGTAAACTTCATTGTCTTGGATATTGGAGAGGATAAGGATGACTCTGTCATCCTTGGAAAACCTTTTCTAACCACTGCCAATGTTATCATAGATGTGGATAAGGGAAAATCGACTCTACAACTAGAGGAGGATCCCATCTTGTTTAAGATGCCTCATTCCAATTCTCCCTCTAAAAGAGAGATAACTATGCAACACTTAGTGTTCCAACCCTCTCTTTTTGTGCAGAACTATACTAAGCCCCCAGACATTAATTCTAAGTTTGGTGTTGGGCAGCCATTAACAAGCTCTAAGCACAAAGGTACTAAGAAGAAAGTACCTAAAGGCTGGAAGGACAAGAAAGTCCCAACTGAAGGCCTTTCACTTGGCATGAGAGTTGTCTTCACCAAGAATCTAGTTATACCACATACAGTGAGTCGTGTTCTATCTTTAGAGCATGTAGAGCTCATTCATGAGAAGACAGGAAGAAAGTTCACTATAAGGGGGAAAAATCTGATCCCATACTCACCTCTGTAAGGGGCTAACATTCAAGCTAGTGACGTTAAAGAAGCGCTTGTTAGGAGGCAACCCAATCTTAATTAATTATTTTTATTTTCTTTTATTTTATTTTTCTTTCAGTTATTTTTAGAGTCATAATCATATGCAGCAGTCAGAACATAGACAGAATTCACAACAGTGAAAACAGAACACTCTGGATGAAGTGTTGATTGAAGTTGAATGCCAGCCAGGGAGCTCTGGCTGGGCGTCCAATGCCCCTAATGGGCAGTATTGCTGGCGTTGAACACCAACCAGGGAGCAGCCCCTGGGCGTTCAAAGGCTAATGCAGAGAAGCAGAGAATCTGGATTCCCTAGCCTCTCAGGACCAGTGGGTCCCACATCATCTTTCACCTACCCCACTTATTCCTACCCACCTTCACACTTCCCTATACACACTTTCCTATAAACCCTAGCCCAATCACATCCCTTTCACTTCCCCAAATCCATCATAATTCCCACCAACCCCCACCTACTTTAAACTCAAATTTCCCACCCAAACCCCACTTATCACCGAACCCTAACCTACCCCCATTCTATAAATACCCTTCTTCATAACCCTTCATACATACACCTCTCATACACTCATACACCCACAAGGCTGAGCCCTCCCTCTCTCTATCTTTCTCAATTTTCTTCTTCTTCTTCTACTACATTCTTCTCTTTTTTTTTTATTTTTGCTCGAGGACGAGCAAAGTTTATATTTGGTGTTGGAAAAGTATAGCTTTTTTCTTTCCATTACCATTCATGGCACCCAAGGTTGGAGAATCCTCTAGAAAGAGGAAAGGAAATGCAGTAGTCACCTCCTCTGAATCTTGGGAGATGGAGAGATTCATCACCAAAGCCCATCAAGACCACTTCTATGAAGTAGTGGCAGAGAAGAAAGTGATCCCTGAGGTCCCTTTCAAGCTCAAGAAGAATGAGTATCCAGAAATCCAAAGAGAGATCCGGAGAAGGCATTGGGAAGTCCTAACCAATCCAATTCAAGATGTAGGGATTCTAATGGTGCAAGAGTTCTATGATAATGCATGGGTTACTAAAAACCATGACACTAGTGTGAACCCAAATCCAAAGAATTAGGGCACCATGGTCCGAAGAAGAATATTAGATTTCAGCCAGGAAAGTGTGAGGTTGGCGTTCAACTTGCCTCTTATGCAAGGAGATCCTAATCTTTACACTAAGAGAGTTAACTTTGATCAGAGATCGAATCAAGTGCTCTCAGATATCTGTGTGGAAGGAACATAGTGGAAAAGGGATTCTCAAGGCAAGCCCATTCAACTAAGAAGGCTTGACCTAAAGCCCAGAGCTAGAGGATGGTTAGAATTTATCCAACGTTCCATCATTCCCTCTAGCAATCGGTCAGAAGTGACTATTGACAGAGCCATCATGATCCATTGCATCATGATTGGAAGTGAGGTGGAAGTACATGAGGTGATTTCTCAATAATTATACAAGATAGCTGAGAAGCCTTCCACCAATGCAAGGTTGGCATTTCCACACCTCATCTGTCATCTATACAATTCAGCTGGAATTGTCATAGAAGGAGATATCTCCATTGGGGAGGACAAGCCCATCACCAAGAAGAGGATAGAGCAAACTAGAAAGCATGCATAAGAGCCTGTGCAGCCGCCTCAACATGAAATCCCTGAGATACCTCAAGGGATATATTTTCCTCCTAAAAACTATTGGGATCAATGGCAGACTTCTCTTGGAGAACTAAGCACTAACATGGAGCAATTGAGGGTGGAGCATTAGGAGCACTCCATAACCCTCAATAAAATAAGAGAAGATCAAAGAGCCAAAAGGGAAGACCAAAGGGCTATAAGGGAAGAACAACAAAGACAAAGGAGTGACATTGAAGAGATCAAGCATCACATTGGATCCTCAAGGGGGAGCACTAGCTGCCACTATTAAAGGTGGAATCGTTCTCTTTTACTCCCTTTCCTTTTATTATTTTCTGTTTTCTGTTATGTTTTGTCTGTTCTCTTGTTCTTGTTGCATGATCATTTGCATTGATGACTTAAAGATGTAAAATGTGCCATATATCTCTCACCTTGCTTAAAAGAATTTTTTTTACTTGAAAAGAATTGAGAGATACATGAATTTTGAGTTTATAATAAGAATAGTTTAATTATGTTGATGTGGTGTCATTTACTTTTATTTTCTGAATGTATGATTAAATAGTGCATATTTGAAGTTGAAATTTTAGAATGTTGGCTCTTGAAAGAATAAAGAAAAAGGAAAAATATTATTGATAATTTGAAAAATCCAAAAATTGATTCTTGAAGCAAGAAAAAGCAGCATAAGAAAAAGCAAAAGCATGTTGCAAAAGAATGGTGAAAAAAATAATAAAAAGCAGAAAAATCCATTACTGCCCAAAAATGCAGGAAAAAGAGGGCAGATTGAAAAAGCCAATAATCCTTTAAACCTAAAGGAAAGGGTAAAGGGATCCCAGGCTTTGAGCATTAATTGATAGGAGGGCCTAAAGGAATAAAATTCTGGCCTAAGCGGCTCAAACAAGCTGTCCCTAACCATGTGCTTGTGGCGTGAAGGTGTCAAGTGAAAAGCTTGAGACTGAGTGGTTGAAGTCATGGTCCAAAGCAAAAAGAGTGTGCTTAAGAACTCTGGGCACCTCTATCTGGGGATTCTAGCAAAGCTGAATCACAATCTGAAAAGGTTCACCCAGTTAAAGTGTCTGTGGCATGAATGTATTCGGTGGTAATACTGGAAAATAAAATGCTTAGGGTCACGGACAAGACTCTGAAAAGTTGTGTTCAAGAATAAAAAAGAACTTAACTAGCAGAGTCAATAATATCATCTGGATTCTAAGTTCCTAAAAATGCCAACCATTCTAAGTTTCAATGGATAGTGAGATGCCAAAACTATTCAGAAGCAAAAAAGCTACTAAGTCCCACTCATCTAATTGTAACTGGGCTTCATTGGAAACTTAGAAATTTATTGTATCTTAATTTTCTTTTCTATCCTACTGTATTTTTAGTTAGTTGGGGACAAGCAATAGTTTAAGTTTGGTGTTGTGATGAGCGAATATTTTATACGCTTTTTGGCATCATTTTCTTGTAGTTTTTAGTGTGTTTTGTTTAGTTTTTATTAAGTTTTTATAGGTTTTAGTGTTGAATTCACATTTTTGGATTCTACTATGAGTTTTGTATTTTTATGCGATTTCAAGTAATTTCTAGCTGAAATTGAGGACTTGGAGCAAAAGGCTGATTCAGAGACAGGGAAAGCACTGCAGATGCTGTCTGGATCTAACCTCCTTGCACTCGGAAGAGCTTTTCTAGAGTACTTTGCTTTAGATTAGAAGGCCCAAAACTAGTGTCCAACGCCAGCTTCCTGCCCCCTTCTAGACATGCAGCGCCCAAAGAGTAGAGCCCAGCGTCCAAACGCCCAGAAAGGACCCCCTAGCCAGTGTTCAATGCCCTAGGAGCCTCATAGCACATGGATCTCATCAAAGCTTAGCCCAAACACTGACCAAGTGGGCCACAGAAGTGGATTTTAGCACTAAAAAGACTATTTTATCCTTACTAGTCATTTGTTTAGTATTTAAGGGATTTGATTTATGTTATTCAAACCTTTTTGACAATCTTCAGCCGTATTTTCATTTTTATCTTTGTATTTTTCTTTCAGTATGAGTTTCTAAACCTCCTAGGTTGAGGGGAGGAACCCTGCTGAGTCCTATGAATTAATAAAAGTATTACTGTTTCTCTTCGATGCGTGTTTGATTAATTCTACGATGTATATTCGTTCTTCAACATGGTGAATAGGATGATCAGTGACAATCAGATCTGTTTATCATACTAAGACAAACGTTCCTAACAAACACCTGTGTCTAGTTGGGTTCGTGTGAATACTTCTGTGGAAAGCATTGAACTGCCAACTTGATTATATATCTCTCAGACAGCTAATCCATGACTTCATTGGGGACTTCTCGAGACACCAGTTCAGCCGATTTTTGGGGAGATTAGGGTCTCGGTGGTAGAGGCTAGAACCAAAAAATACAGCATTCTCTGATCTTGAAGATCCGACCTTGTCTGTGGCGCTTTGAGTAGGATCATTAAGGAGAATGGACTGTACGAGCTTCACCCTCAGGCATACTGGATCCACACTAACCCTGGGGTTCAGATTCGGAGGAGTATTGACGACCTTTCAATAGAGGCATTGATCACATACAGTCTGCCATTGAAGAAACCATTCACAAGCAAAGAAGACAATAATACCAGAGTTAATTCAGAAAGACAAAGTAACTCCAATCCTTAACCATATTCCTATTACTGATATAAAAAGTAATTTATACAATATTCCTTTAATGCAATTAAGCCTCAATCCAACAACCTTCTAATTTTGCCTGACTAAGACCTGCAAGATAACCATAGCTTGCTTCAAACCACAATCCTCGTGGGATCGACCCTGACTCGCTCAGGTATTACTTAGACGACCCAGTATACTTATTGGTACAGCTGTACAAAGGTGTGAGGATTCGTGCACCACCTCCCTCTCAGGGACAACAGCAACGACGACACCTCAGCAGCTTCTTCTTCTCTCTCGCACGATGACAGTGGCAACTCAATGGAATGGTGGCGATGGCATTGTGGCATTGCGGTGGTGGCGCGACTTCTCTTCTTCTCCCTCAGTTCTCTCTCTTCGTTCTCCCTTTCTTCAGTGAGTGTGAATGGGGCCGTGTGTGTTTGTGTTTGCATTGATAAGGGGAAATGGTGAGTGGTAACGGCGCTAGGTTAGATGAAGTGGGTGAGTGTGTGGATGTATTAGGATAAAGGTTTTGATTTGGGAAAAAAAGGGGTAAGGGTAGGTTAGTAATTTCTAATAAAATAGGAATAATATAGTAATTAAAAAATCAATTTTAATCCAACAATACTTATATATAAAAATACTATTTGTTCATCAATTTACAAATTAGTTTTAAATAAATACTCTAATCCAAGAATTAAAGATAATCAAATTAATTTCCTTTAAATTATAAAATAATGTTCAAAATCTAATTATTCAAACTTAGAGCATATAAAATCCTCATTATTTCTCAACCACTAAAGCTTTAAATCAATCATAAAAAATATTCATTTAATATAAAAGTCTCTGAAAATAATATCTTGAATAAATAAAATAAATCATAAATATATTATTACTTAATTTTCAAAAGTTTGGGGTCTTACACATGTTACCACTTACAAAATCCAATGGCAAGATTCTATTGTCATCTAAACCACATTCTATCTTCCTTTTCTTCTGCATCCTCCTTTATATTTTTATACCCAGGCAATACGTGGTATCAATATAGAGTTTAATTTATCCCTTTTTGAAGATGCTATGCTCTTGGAAATCTCTGAATCGATGCAGGCCATATAACAAGTGGCTTCACTAGGTCTTCTGGAAAAATCATAGTAACGAATGAGGAGCTCAAAAACACCTGTATAACCAATAGGCAAGTATTGAATACCCAAATTACCGATTACTTGCTTACCAAGGAACAAAAAATTTAAGAACTGAAATATGATTAATGTGTAGATATGCAGACAATAATTGATTAAATCAAAAGGCAATTATATTAAAGGCAAGAATAATTGGCATTAATGGCCGGTATTATGTTTAGCCTAAATTATATCAAAATTCCCTTAAGGTTATGTAGTATTACACTTAGACATTCCTTGATTTGTTAGGTTTACACTAACCTCCCTCAATGTTATGTTTATAGGGGAGGTTAGTGTTATATATCCAAAAGGGAGGCCACTGTCCAACTTTGCAAAATATGAAAGTATTGAATAAAGTATCTATTAAATTTCAACAGAGGCTGGTGTATGGTTTTAAAACTCAAAGTGCATCGTAATATAACCTAACTTTGGAGAAGGCTAGTTTGATTAACTCCTATATTTATCATACAGCTACACTAAAATCATACTTAGCAAAACACATTATGTAACTAGCAATGTCAGATGTCACATGTTAATATTTTATACTTTATTGTGTTAAGTAAATAAGAGAAAACCAAAAATCTATTAATTTATAATAAACAACTAGTGTTTGATCCATTGTTCGACAAGTGTTTAGTCTGTTTGTATAACAAGTGGCACAATAGAAAAGTAAAGTAAGAGTTCAAATTTCAAACCAAGGAAGATTGATTTTAAGCGCAATCTTTCTCATTTTGGATCAAAATTTAGCTGTGTATATTTGAACCATTTTGAAATTAGTGTTTGAGAAAACATATTAAAATTTAGGAAATTAAAAATCATTTCTTTCCTTAGCTTCTCTATCTCTTTTTCTGTTCTTTCTTTCTTGAAAGCACTCCCTCTCTCTCTCTTGATTGAGGTACAAATGGAGTGACTGTTCAAAATACATAGAGATATCACCGGCGAGAAAGAAGAAGGAGCTCGCTGGTGATGGAGGCATTAACTGGCAAAGAAGGTAGAGTGGCAGTAGTCGGTGCAGCAGATAGTGGCAGAGGTTTTGAATCAGTCTTCGTTGAGCAACAAAGATTCTAAACAACAAGCCAGTAGTGACAGTGGCCGTTGATGCAGTAGCAAGGAGAAAGAACAGTGACAGTAGTAGGTGGTGTTACTGCTGTCAATAAAGAAAGAGCAGCTGGCAGCAAGTTGACGACACCAATGGAGAGCTTTGATATCCTATCATTGGCTGTGTTTTCATAGATCTGAAAATCTATTAATATACAATAAGCAACTAGTGCTTTATCTATTATTTCGACAAGTGTAAAGTTTATTTAATCGACAAATGTTCAGTCTATTTGTCAAGTGGCACAGTAGAAAATTAAAGTAAGAGTTCAACTTTTAAAACAAGGAAGAATTGATTTTGAGCGCAATCTTTCTCTTTTTGGATCAAAATTCAAATGTTTATATCTAAACCATTTTAAAATCAGTATTTGAGGAAACAGATTTAAATTCAAGAAATTAAAAGTTGTTTCTTTCCTCGGCTTTCTCTATCTCTCTTTCTGTTTTTTCTTTCTTGAAAGCTCCATCTCTCTCTGATTGAGGGACAAATGGAGTGGCGGTTCAAAATACATAAGGATATCACTGGCAAGAAAGAAGAAGGAGCTCACTGGTGATGGAAGTAGTAACTGACAGATATGGTAGAGTGGCGGTAGTCGGTGCAGCAGGTGGCGGTAGAGGTTCAGAATTGGTCTTCGTCGAGCAGTAGAGATTTTGAATAATAAGCCAGTGGTAATGGTGGCCGTTGATGTAGCAGCAAGGAGAAACGGTGTTGCTGCCGTTAATAAAGAAGGAGCAGCTGGCAGTAAGTTGACGACACCAATGGAGAGCTTTGATACCCTATCCTCGGCTGTGTTTTTATAGATCTAAAAGTTACATTGCATTTAGGAACTTTATATGATCTTATTTTTTTGCAGTCGTAGCAGGTAACTAAGAGGTAAAATCTTGTCTAGGAAATTCACTGAATTTCTCTTGTGACAATGAATATAGTGGTGAATGAACTACACATAACAAGTTTCAGATGGTGATCACGTTATTTTTGCCATCTGTGGATTTGTATTTTTTTAATATATAATAGGTAAAAGATTAATAATTGCCTTATTAATACCTTTGATTAAATTTGTGAGTGTTAGTTATCGTGGTGGTTGTGCATTTTGTTCAAAAAATTGATTGCGTCAATCCTGTAATTGTGATTACTAATTATATGTTTTGGCCTTTTTTTGTTTAATAATTGAGTTGGATGAGGTACTACTTCTTTGTATTTTCCTAGACATTTGTAAATCTAAAAATGGATTCCATTGTTTGCTTGAAACTCGATATGCAAATTTCATTCTCTTCTCCTTTAAATACACCATGTTAAAGGGTCAAGTTGAAATGGTAACATGCTAATTATTGAATGTTGTTGTCTCTTTTATCTAGATCAGTGTGATTTACTTAGAAATAATAGGTTTATGTGTTCTGCTTTTTTACTTTTCTGTTTTTCATATCTATTTTTTTATTTTTTATTTTTTTGCTTT
The DNA here is from genome assembly GCF_000817695.3 of Arachis duranensis. Taxonomy (NCBI): domain Eukaryota; kingdom Viridiplantae; phylum Streptophyta; class Magnoliopsida; order Fabales; family Fabaceae; genus Arachis; species Arachis duranensis. The sequence goes on from NC_029775.3 coordinate 72,984,085, forward strand.
TTAATTTCTTTAATTTTTTTAGATTCACATTGTGCTTCTCATAAGTGGACAAGGAAAGTGAGGCTCACAAAATGGTACTCCCTATCCTCTTAAAAGAAAAGATCTAAGATAAATACTTACTTTAAGCTATGATCTAATATATTTCTTTTTTCTGATTTATACATACTAGGATTGTGCGAAAGCTTTATAAGTATCTGTCTACGATAATGTTTACTTGATGCAAGAAGAACAATTGGAAATAAAGCAAATGATATCACCAAATGGTAGCCTAATTCCTTGCAATTCTTCACCAATAGAATGCACAACCAACACTAAAAGTAAGCCTCCCTTAGGACTCTAATTTCTTATCATTCATACATTTTGAAAATGTACGAAAGGCATTGCCGTTATTTATTCATAATAATATAATGTTATGATATTTTTAACTCCAAATTTATTTGTAGCATGGATAGTATTTTACTTTTCTATTTCAGTTTAAATATAATACTCAAAAAAACTGTATATCCATCAAAACAAAAATATTTTCAACAAGTTATAAGATGAGATGGAAGAAAGAAACTAAATTGTGTTAGATAATAAATATTTATATACTAAGATGAGATGCATGATAGAGTTGGGTGCTTTAGTCGGTTATTTAAATACAAAAAAAGTGTTCATATTGATGTTTGTATTATCATATTATCCCTTAACAATTCATTTATTTAAGGTTGGAATATGAGGAGAGCATGGTATCAGCCATCTTCTATTGCATTCTTTGCTCAAATTGGTCTTGATTCTATTTCATACTCTTCTTTTAGGACAGATTATTAGTTTAAAAATAAATTATAATTTTCAATGTTCAACTTTTAAACTAAAATTTGAAGAGTTTTATAGGGTTCCAATTGAAAGGCTTGCAGCTGCTCAAGTTGCAGTTTAAAAAATTTGTTAATCTGGTGTAAGATGGTTTTTGTTATAAATTGATGTTGAAAGCTTGCATAGAATTTTACTAAATTCAAGTATTGTTAGTTAAGTTGAATTAGATAATTAGTAATGTCCTTGTTTCTGTTTTCTTAAATAATATTCTGACTTTATTTACAAAATGTAATTTCAAATTTTACCTTGTTAACAAATTTACATTGATTTCTTTTTATATGGTCAAATACTCATGTAACAACCTACCACACAAAACTTTACGCTTAAGTCGTAAATTAGAGGTGGCGAGATATTATGACCTCTAAAATAAAAATACGTATATAAATATAGTTAAAAAATTATAACTAGGAACCTTGAAAAAGAAGTTAAACAAAACTGAAACAAAAAATTGCATTATACTTGTTTGAATTAACGTAGAAGGATAAATAAGATCGAAAGGAAAAGAGTAATATATATATATATATAAGGAGCAGAGTTCCAAAGATATAATTATCAAGCTTCAGACTCAACCTGCAAAGCTAAGACTGGCCAGAGTATACATAACTAGACAATATACACAATCTAGACACAAAAAGTAAAGGCCCAAAACATAGTTCTTCGCTTTAGCTGCGAGTCTCCAGATTGCTCAGTGAGGTACCTCTCGACCTGCATCTGAAAAATAATAAAATATGTATGGAATGAGAACCGGGAGTTCTCAGCATGGTAAACGTACCCACATAGATAATATATAAGGTCCTGGGAAAGCCAGAGGCATTCTTAGAACTTCGACAACTCAGATCAAACTTCTACGCTAAACCAGAAACTTTGATAATCTATCTAGGGATTCTAGTTATAATATAACTATTCACTTTCTGTTTCCTTCACATCTCCTAACCACCATATATAGAACAACATTCATCACACCTCCGCCATATGAGAGATCTCTCAGAAACAAACACAGGCAAAATAGACAAGGAAAACACAAGTATAGATAGCAGTTAATACAACAAAGCTATTAGGTAAACCAAAACAATTGCAAACTCAAAAAAAGCATCCAAATGCATATGATGCATGCCTGTTCTACTAGCCATGAGCTCACATATTGGTTATTTTGCCAAAACCCGACACACTCGGTAGCTAACCCGGATATCGTCTCTCTGACATGCTTCCATACTCTTGGGATATATTGCCTGTCACACTCTTAGGATATAGTGCCTGCCACACTCTTGGGATATAGTGCCCACCGCATTTTCCATAATAAAGTGTTCCCACACTCTTGGGATATAGTGTCCACCACATTCTTGGGATAAGTGCCTGTCACACTCATGGGATATAGTGTCCGACACACTTTTCAGGGTAAAGTGCCTCCATACTCTTGGGATATAGTGCCCGCTACACTCTTGGGCTATAGTGCCTGACACACTTTACAAACAGAGAGAATATGATGCATCTAAAGTGGAACAAATTATACACAACCAATATTCTCATCACACTTATCTTTAGCATACTCAAGATCAACCGTATTCAAGATCAGAAACAAAATTACAACTCCATATACTCATCCAATCAAAATTCCACACCACATTAATTCAATTATTCACTCCTCAATTTCATTCAATATCAATTTAGCTCCCTCAATGTCTTCGCGCCCTTTCCAAGGCCTACAAACTAACTATTGTACCTTAAACAGGGGTTACGAGAGTTTACAAGCTTATCGAGAAGGTCAAACAGTTAAAAAACAGGATTTCGGTGCAAAGCAAGGGATCGTGCGTACGCATTATATTGTGTGTACGAACGCACTAGATGAATTTTCCACTGTGCACGTTCGAATCATAGTGTCGGTACACACAACTTATAAAATTCCCAGGGTGTGTGTGCACATACCCCTCGTGCGTATGCACGAGTCTCACCAAACACTCTGGTCTATATGTGCGCACGATAGTGTGCGTGGGCACACATACCAGAATTTTTGATTTTCTACAAAATTCTGTTTTTAAACCCAAAATTTAAACGCGCATAACTTTTTCGTTAAAAATAATTTTTCGTTCGTTCTTTGAATGTGATGATTGGATTTTTGACGGTTTAGAATTTCACAAATGAATTCTTGTTGCAAGTATAGTTTCTAAACCAACAATAATCCTTTCATACAAAAGATTGTTTGTCACAAGTAACAAACCCCTAAAATTAATAACCGAAGTATTCAAACCTCGGGTCGTTCTCCCTAGGAATTGTAATGAAGTTTTTTGTTTTTGGTTGTGAGTTATTTTTGGGGTTTTAATAAGAAACATGAAAGATAAATGGCAAGAAAGTAAACTAAGGCCTAAAAAGGTCTTGGCAAGGGTTGGTGGTCAAGGATCTCTATCCTAATCACTAACCACAATATGAGAACTGTCAAGGATTAATCTCATTAAATCATCCTCTAACTAGTAGTAAAGGAAAATCAAATGAGCTATATCAATCCTAGTCCATAAGTCCTAACTCTCCACTAATTCAATAAGTGAGAACTAGAGTCAATAGGTCCCAATCATCAATTACTTGGACATTAGTAACTCAAGAG
>NC_029775.3:72987903-72988981 GCF_000817695.3 Arachis duranensis
GAGAGCTTCTCTCTCTAGAAACTACTTCTAACTAATCCTAATGAGTGTGTAAGGAACTAATGAAAACTAATCTCCCTTTGCTCTTCAATCCTTGGCTTTAAATAGCATCTTTAGCGCCAAAGTTGGTTGGGATTGGGCCCCACCACCCTTGAGAATTCGTTGGTCACATTTTCATTAAAAAATCATAAACCAGCACCGACGCGTATGCGCACAGCACGCGTGCGCGTCCATGGGGTAATTCGCAAGGTGCGCGCAAGCGCCAGGTGCGCGGGCGCGTCCATGGGTGAGTTCAACTTCTTTGACTTTTCATGATTTCTCCACTTTGCATGCTTTCCTCTTCACTCCTTTGATCCATTCCTAGCCTTTTCAATCTGAAATCACTAACAAACATATCAAGGCATCTAGTGGAATCAAAGGTGAATTAGATTTAGCTATTTGAAGTCCTAAAAAGCATGTTTTCACTCTTAAGCACAATTAAAGGAGAATATACAAAACCATGCTATTTCATTGAATAAATGTGGGTAAAAGGTGATAAAATCTCCTAAAATCAATACAAGATAAACCCTACAAATTGGGTTTAACAACCTCCCCACACTTAAACCAAGCATGTCCTTATGCTTAAACCAAGAAAGAAGTAAGGTTATGGCATTTATTCAATGGGAACTAACTAAATGCGCCATGCAATCTACCTATATGCAACTATCTAAATGAATGCAATTGCTTGGTCAAAATAAATCAATTTCCAAGAAGCATATATGCACAAGGGCTAAGGACTAGCAAGTCTAATCCAAAATTGAATTGAGTTATTAAATATTTTTACAAACTTGCATGAGAAGAGATGATCATAGGTGGAAACATGTAATTGAGCATCAAACCCTCACTGGATGTATTTGCACTCTATTCGCTCAAGTGTTTAGGGTTGATTCTCTCAATTCTCCCCTAATCATGTTTTCGAAGATTTGTTCTTCTTCTAACAATCAACATAAATTTCATGCATGCATACAAGTATCATGAGGTCTTTTCTTTGGTTGTAATAGGGCTAGGGTCAAGGTATGATGCATATATGGTTAAGTGAGCT
>NC_029775.3:72989518-72993723 GCF_000817695.3 Arachis duranensis
ATGAAAAGTTTTCACTCAAATCAATTGGTGCCCTATAGATAGAAATCCTTGAAAAATTTCATTATTTTGACTAAGCTTATTGTGTATACATATGCAAAAATTAAGAAAATGCAAGTAAAAATCCTAAAATCTTAAAATGAAATGAAAAAGTGTTGGGATTAGAAACTTGTCACCTTAAATCGCCGACCGGTCGGACGACCTCCCCACACTTAAAAGTTTGCACCGTCCTCGGTGCACTCAAAGATGAGCAGGGGGTACGGCGACTCTCCGGATTGCTGTGTATTCTTAGTCTTGCTTCCATGTTTGCTTGTGGTGCATTCATCATAAAAAACAAAAATATAACACCATAAGATGAGAAGATATAAAAACAAGGAAGCATACATTGTTGGAATGAGGAACTAATCACTAGAAATGAGTGAGTGGATTAATGTGACATTAATGACAAATAAGTGTGTGAAATCTAAATTGCGCGGTTTAGAACACACATTAGCATAAAAGAGCTATGTCACAAAAGAAGTATGCACTTTACTTATCCTATCTATGTCACAAAAGAAGCATGCACTTTACTCATTCTAGTATGCTTGAGATGCTTTAAGTGAACTTGTAAGGTAAACAAGCATTAAAGAAGCATGAAAGCATTCAAGCTAAAGTATATGGATGCATATGATCATGAAACACAATGCATTAAGGTAAATGCACAACATCATCTATCAAGAGGTTGCCTAATCGAAGAATAAGGCTCAAACCACATGGTGGCCAAATCATGTAATTCAAGAAGAGTTACAAGCTCGAAGGCAATTTTCATCACTTGGTATTCTTAAAAGGGAAGCATGAAGAACTCAAAACCAAGTAGCAAAATATAACCTCAATCATAGAGTCCAACAAAGATTATAGACATAATGATGTTAAGATAACATCCCCTTTTTAATACTCAGCAGCAAGTAATGGTAAACAAGAATAACAATCCAACACTTATAATGAAAAAGAGAAAATAGATGAAAACTAACTAAAACTAACTAACTAACTGATTAACTAACTAACTAACTAATAACTAACTAAAATAAATGGTTATCAATGGTGTTTGGAAGTGTTGGATGAGGGGTAGGAGGAGGGAAGAAAAGAGGGGAAGGAAAGAAATGGAAAGAGGAGAAGAAAGGAAATGTGGTGTAGGAAGGGCATCCGCGCGTACGCACGCATGGCGCGCGCGCGGATGGTTTATTTCGAGAGTGGCGCATACGCGTCATGTGCGCGTGCGCGCGAGTGGGGTTATGCCAAAGGCACAACGTTGGCGTGGCGTAGGCATAACTCTCTGGAAAATGTATGGAATGTGGAACTTCTCAATCCACGCGTACGCACGCATGGCGCGCGCGCGTGGATGGTCGAAAATGCTTGATGCACGCGTACGCGTACAGTGCGCGTACGCGTGGATGGTGCTTTGTTTTTCAAAAATTTTTACTATGTTTTTGCACCAATCCAAGCATTCCAAACCTCCAAACAGCTACCAAAACAACATAAAACCTTATTTAACATACTAAACTACCAAATATACTCAACTAACTAAACAAAACACGAAATTAAACTAATTTTACCAATATTTACAAAAAGAGAAAATGAAAAGAAGTTACCATGGTGGGTTGTCTCCCACCTAGCACTTTTGTTTATTGTCCTTAAGTTGGACTTATGGGGAGCTCCTCATCAAGGTGGCTTGTGCTTGTGGACATGTTGAGAGACTCATTGTCATGGTGGCTTGTGTTTGTACTCGTCTTGGAACTTCCACCAATGCTTGGTTCTCCATTGTGCCCCAAGATTTCTTATGGATTGAGCCAAGTGTTGATGGAGTTCTTCACAAGCTTGGGGCTCCCAATGTTGATCCTCTTTTTCTAATCCAGGATCCCACACTTTATTTTCACACCCGTCTTGAAGTTAATTATCATTATTAGTCCATCCGGGTGGTAAGTAAGGTGAATTCTCTATATAGTGGCCAACAATCCTCCTAGACCCATCTATTTGAGCACTACTCCAACCTTTATATCTCATGTTTGATGCATCAACCATAATGAGCCTTGATTTGCAACGCCAACCACGAAACATCTTTCGCTTACGCTTCATCCCACAAAGCATCCTAAGTTGACCATCTGTTTCGAGCAAGCCATTCTCAAGTGGGATAATGAAGCTAATAGAAATGAATTTCACCCACTCAAATGAAGATGTAGATGGCAACCTAGGCAAAGATGCTTCCAAAGATCTTGACAAAGCATAACCAACCCCTGTTCTTCTATTTCTAGGGACTTTCACCTCTTCACAAGATCTCTTAATCTCAATCCTTTGTTCAACAATTTTATCTAAACCTTTTCCTTTACTCAAATCATAATAGGGAGGGTGAGAAAAATTTACCTCCTCAACGCTTTCAAATCCAACCGGAGAAGGTTCTTCATGCTCAAAGAATTCTTCACCACTAAGACTTGATGCTTGATCTTCATCATCAAGGGAACTGGATTCTTTCTCTATCCCATCCAAGCCTTCATATGGAATATGCCTTGGAAGGTGTGCACTTTCCTCCCTAGCATCAATTTCAATCATCTTGGAGGGGTTTTCTTCAACTTTATGTTCTCATAGAGGCTCTGCATCTCCCAAGTCTTCTACCACTTCTTCCTTGTCTTCAACAATTAAAGCTTCCCCCAATTGTTCCAATACAAAGCAACTTCCTTCATTTCCCACCGGAGTTTGCAATCTCTCCTTCATGCTATGTTCTTCATTTGATTCTCCACATGTAGCCAAGGTAGTTCCTTGAGTGTTTAAGCATTGGGAGGTTAATTGATTTGTTACCGCATCTAAGGCGGCCATGAAATTTTACACATCCCTTTTCATCTCTTCTTGCCCTTGAACAAGAACACCAAGGGTTTCATCCATTAGAGATTGGGGTAGGTGGAAGGGTTCATCATTTTGGAAGAAGGGTTCATAGTAGGAAGGTGGTTCTTCTTGGTAGAGTTGTGGTGGTTCTATATTTTCCATTCTTTCCACTTGTTGCACAATGCACTCCATGGTTGCCTGAAATCGATCCAATGCTTCCTTGAGATGATCCCTTGACTCTTGTTCCTCTTGGATTATATGATTATGATCATGTGGCTCTTGGATCAATGGATATGAGTATTCTTCCATGGGAGGTATTCTTCCATGTGAAGTTGTGGTGGAAGGTAAAATTTGTCTTGTGGTTGAAGATTTTCATATATTGGGGGTGGTTCATCTTGGTAATAATGTGGAGGAGGTGGCTCTTGAAAATATTGATATTGGAATGGTGGTGGCTCTATATGTGGTTCATATGGCTCATATGGTTGTTGGTAGGATAGATATGGATTAGGGTCATATGAAGGTGGTTGGTAAGAAGGGGCTTGTGAGTATGGTTGAGAGTTATGTTAAGGATATAGTTCATAGGCATATGGTGGTGGTTCTTGGAAGTCACAAGGTGATTCACCATAGCCATTAGATTGGTATGCATCATAGAATGAGTCTTCTTCATAGTGCATTGATGGAGGTTGTTGCCATGAAGATTGTTCATATGCATATGGCTCCTCCCACCTTTGATTGTCCCATCCTTGATACACATTTTCATTGAAGTTCTCATCATCTACAACATAGTTGTAATCACACTTATAGCCAAAGTGAGAATTCATGGTAGCAAGAGAAAATAAGAAACAAAAACTAATAAGAAATAATTGAAACAAAATACTAAGACTAGCAAAAACTAACAAACAATCCAAAAATCAAGCTATTCACAATATTCACATATATACAATAACCAATAACATAACACCATTGCAAATCCCCAGCAACGGCGCCATTTTGATGATTGGATTTTTGACGGTTTAGAATTTCACAAATGAATTCTTGTTGCAAGTATAGTTTCTAAACCAACAATAATCCTTTCATACAAAAGATTGTTTCTCACAAGTAACAAACCCCTAAAATTAATAACCGAAGTATTCAAACCTCGGGTCGTTCTCCCTAGGAATTGTAATGAAGTGTTAACTTAAGAGTTCCTAAGTTACCTTTCCAAGCCAAGAACATAAAACTCTACTCTAAAATCCAACCAAGCATTTCATCAAATACTTGGAAGGCATAAAAGAAAAGCATAGTAAATTGATAACAAGAATAGAATCTAACAACAATTATTGAAATGAATTAACAACAACAATCAAAAGAAACAC
>NC_029775.3:72993770-73013387 GCF_000817695.3 Arachis duranensis
ATGAATTACCTCTTATTGAATTGAAAGAAAGTAGAAGGAACAATACTAGATCTACAACAAAATATAAGAACAACATAAAGGAAATTACAACAAAAAAATAGAAGAAGATGAATGTAGCAATAAAGAATTGAGAGATAGAAGTGGAAGAAAGCAAAGATTAAAACCTAGATCTAAGAACTAAACCTAATCCTAATCCTAATCCTAGAGAGAAGTGAGAGCTTCTCTCTCTAGAAACTACTTCTAAAACTAAACTATGACTAATGAGTGTGAATGAACTAATCTCCCTTTGCTCTTCAATCCTTGGCTTTAAATAGCATCTTTGGCGCCAAAGTTGGTTGGGATTGGGCCCCACCACCCTTGAGAATTCGTTGGTCACGTTTTCATTAAAAAATCATAAACCAGCACCGACGCGTACGCGCACAGCACGCGTACGCATCCATGGGGTAATTCGCAAGGTGCGCGCAAGCGCCAGGTGCGCGCGCGCGTCCATGGGCGAGTTCAACTTCTTTGACTTTTCATGATTTCTCCACTTTGCATGATTTCCTCTTCACTCCTTTGATCCATTCCTAGCCTTTTCAATCTGAAATCACTAACAAACATATCAAGGCATCTAGTGGAATCAAAGGTGAATTGAATTAATCAAAGGTGAATTAGATTTAGCTATTTGAAGTCCTAAAAAGCATGTGTTCACTCTTAAGCACAACTAAAGGAGAATATACAAAACCATGCTATTTCATTGAATAAATGTGGGTAAAAGGTGATAAAATCTCCTAAAATCAATACAAGATAAACCCTAGAAATTGGGTTTATCAGAATGTCATAAACTACTCAGACCCAATCTTTATTTAACATAAGTTTCTCCAAATTTGAAGGTCCGAGGGCCAAATTTGCATCAAAGTTGGTTAACAATTGTGTTTTTACGAAAATCTCAAAACCTCAAGTTTTCCAAACTTTCCAATCCAAAACCAACCAAGTCATAACCAAATCCATACCGAGCATTCTCGTAATTCCCCAAATACCAATTCCATTACTTATCAATTATTTAGTCACCTAAAATACTGCTACTCCATTATCAATTCAGCATCATATAACAATGACATCAAATCCAACCATTTTGCCATCAAATTCAGCATCATATTTATTTCATACATACATATACATTAATTCCATGAAATCCAACCATTCAAATATTCAAGACTATCTTAAGGCAACTAACCTAAGTTTTCACGTAATATTATAGATTAACTACGAGAAACCAAAATCATACCTTGTCCAATTTCTTTCCAAGCTTGGAACACCTCAAAACTCTCATTTCCTCAGGTTTCTGAATCTCTAATTCCTCACCAAATGAATTCCCAGCTTCCAAGACTCAATTCAAGCATCCAACACCCACCAATTTGATTCCAACTCACATAATTCAATCTATTACCATACAATTTCACTATAATCAACATAGGGTTTACTAATTTCAATAATTTACAAGGGTTCAAAGGTTTCTTACCTTACCCACTCAAAATTAGGATGAAACCTACTTATAATCCACGATAAAGTACCCTTAAATAATCAAATCATAATAAGAATTGAAGACTCCTTACTAAATCAATCAGATAGGATTGAAGAGCTTGATGAGATGAACACATGGCTGTAAATGGTGCAGCGATCAGAGCTCTAGATTGAAAGTTATAGAAGACTACAGATGGAAGAGAATTGGGATTAAGTTTTGTTCTTTCTTTCGCCAAGTTCAGTTCATTCGGTTTAGCCCGTTTGCCCAATTTTGAGCCAAAATCTTTAAAATTAGTGTTGAAATTCGTATTTTAAATATTTTTATTCTTCTAATTTATCAAATTTAATTTTCTAATTTCTTAGAATAATGATTAATTTATTGGTTAATTATTTATTAATTACCCGGAATTTACATCCTACCCACCTAATTAAGAATTTTATTCCCAAAATTTTGATTACTAAAGAAAATAGATGGAAGCACTCTTCTTGGCCTCAATTCCTAATTCAGTTCCAAGTTTGATACTACGTCTAACATTTCCAGTCCCAAACTCTGAATTTTTTCATGCGACATGAACGAATGCGAGATTTCAGCTTCAAACAAAACAAATTCAAATTACGGGTCCAACATGACAATTACCTCGACCATGTTGCAACCGACCTGCATCTGCGGCTCTCCCACGTGGACAACCTCTGGACATGTGCCCCGGTAACCCACATCGATAGCATAGACCTAACCTAAACCTGTGTAGCTCATCTAAAGCAGTCTTATCATGGCCTTCCAACATCAACGCCCACTTCATGGAACAATCTTCTGCGAGCTGGCTCTTGTTAACCGACTCAGTAAAACTCCTTATCCTTTGTGGATGTACATGATTGAATATCTCCCTCCTGAGTTCCCTCTCGTACTAGGCACAAGTCCATTCTTCGTAATCAGCTGAATTTTCTTGACAATTCTTTGAGAAATGGCACAAGTTGTTAAATTTTTGGGTATACTCAGCAACAGACATATCTTCCTGCTTCAGCTGCATTAGCTCCAACTCCTTTGCGGTACAAATTGCTTGCAAGAAATATTTCTTGTAAAACTCCATCTTGAACTTATTCCAAGGAATATTAGTTACTTCCACCTGCAAGGTACAACACACTTCTTGCCACCAGTGTTGAGCATCCCCTTTAACATATGGGTTACTATCACTACAGACTGTACTTCGAGAACACGCTGAGTTTGTAAAAATTCTCCATGTCTTGAAACTACCCATCAACCTCCAAAGCATTGACATTTTCGTTTAACTGAGGTGGACCAATCTTAAGAAAGTCGGCAAGGGTCATGGACCTATAGTTTAAATATGTTTATATTTTAAATGATAACTTATTCTTCATTCAAATGTGTTTACAGTTTAAATGATTTAATATAGTTATTGTTCACTTTTTTCTATTTGGATGAGAAATTTTTTTGCATACTAAATACAATAAAAAAATTAAAATATTCTTGCTTTTGGGATGTTGTCTACTCTGCTATTTACTTCAAACTTTGTTTATTTAATAGAATGACCTTCAAATACCTTTTCACATTAGATCTTTCTTTGTGGTACAAAGCTTATGGAGAGTCTCCTCAAAATCTCTTCTTACCATGGTATACTCTAAATCCAACAACAATCTAAGAAAACAGGTAAAAAGAATTCATACCCTTTTCTTTTTTTTCACCTTTCTTATGTATGTGTCTTATTATGCTATATAAGTTGTGTGATTTTACAATTGGTATTTGTATCTTGATACTATTCTCCAAGAGTTCATTTATTTTACATATATTGAAGTTTTGTTAAGCTTAGATTTAAATATTTGATCGTTCCTCCAGTATATTAGTGCGGTATTTTACCACCCACAAACTAACCGGCAAGTGCACCGGATCGTACCAAGTAATACCTTACGTGAGTAAGGGTCGATCCCACGAGAATTGATGGATTAAGCAACAATAGCATTTGATAGGATTAGTTAGACAAATAGAAAATAGTGTTGGAAGTTCAAAGAGCATTAAACAGTAAATTTGGAATATTAAAGACAGGCAGATAAATAAGTTGGGAATAAAATATTGAGAAAGCAGTTAAAGCTTCAGAGTTATCTATTTTTCCGGATTTACTTTTTTTACTAATTGTTTTAATTATTTAGGATTTAATTTATGGAAAACTGTATGTGACTAGACCCTAATTCCTTAGACCTTCCTAATCTCCTCTAAAATTCATTAACTACCAATTCCTTGGTCAATTAATTCCAATTAGAGGGTGATGATCAATTTCTAGTTTATATGCCAAAAAAATCCTAATTATCCAAGATTAAGGGGATTATATATCACGTATCCCGTTAAATACAAACAATTAGAAATTTAGGATAATATGTTTCCAAGCTGTTGTTCAAGGAAAGAGCTTTTCCAAGTTTTACAAGAACTCAATTAGAACATGGGTCATACTTCCGTTCCACCCAAATTCATAAAATAAAGAACGAAAAGAAATTATTGAAATATAAATCAAAACATGGATTAAATTAGAAAGAGCAAATGAATCAATCCATACAAAGAGACAGAGCTCCTAACCTTAACAATGGAGGATTAGTTGCTCATGGAATGTGGAATGTAAATTTGTATAGAATTCCCTAATAGAATCCCCCTCTGATGGAACCTCCTCCAATAGAAGAGAAGTCTCCCCTTTTTATAACTAATCCTAATTAATTTAAAATCTAATATCTAAAATTAAGATAATATCTTTTCCTATTTTAAAATCAAATTTGAATTTAAATCAGAATTAACTAACTACTCTGTGTCTTGTAACGTGGGGACCACTTGGCTTCACTGGATCCGTGCCTAACTTGGGTGCTGAATTGGGGCCCAGAAATCATCCCCCAGCGTTTTCTACATTTTCTGCATGCGGCGCATGTCACGCATACGCGTCAGTCACATGTCCGCGTCGGTGGTCTTTTTTACAAGTCACGCGGACGTGTCAGTCACACGCACGCGTCACTGAGAAAATCTTCAAATCACGTGGATCCGTCAGTCATGCGCATGCGTCGCCGTGGAAAGCTCTAAATCACGCGTACGCGTCAGGCACGCGTGCACGTCGCTCCTCGCAACCATCTCCTTTGATTCTTGTGCTACAGAAACTCCATCAAATCCAGCCGAATACTACCTAAAATAAACAAAATTGCAAAAGACTCAAAGTAGCATCCATATTGGCTAAAAGATAATTAATTCTTTATTAAACTCAACAAATTAGATGCAAATTCACTAGGAAAAGATAGAAAAGATGCTCACGCATCACAATACCAAACTTAAACTGTTGCTTGTCCTCAAGCAACCAAAACTAATATAAGCTTAGGATGTGAATGCATGAGAATGAGAGTTTGATTAAGCTCATGTCTCTTCTAGTGGGGTTTACAACTGCAATCCTGAATAGTTTTGGCATTTCACTTTATCCTTTGAAGTTCAGAATGATTGGCATCCATAGGAACTCATAATTCAGATAGTGTTATTGATTTTCCTAGTTCAGTATGTTGATTCTTGAACACAGCTACTTTATGAGTCTTGGCCGTGACCCTAAGCATTTTATTTTTCCAGTATTACCACCGGATACATAAATGCCACAGACACATAATTGGGTGAACCTTTTCAGATTGTGACTCAGCTTAGCTAGAGTCCCCAGTTAGAGATGCCCAGAGTTCTGAAGTACACTCTTTTTGCTTTGGATCACAACTTTAACCACTCAGTCTCAAGCTTTTTCACTTGACACCTTCACGCCACAAGCACATGGTTAAGGACAGCTTAATTTAGCCGCTTAGGCCAGGGTTTTATTTCTTTTGGGCCCTCCTATCCATTAATGCTCAAAGCCTTGGATCCTTTTTACCCTTTGTCTTTTAGTTTAAAGGGTTATTGGCTTTTTCTGCTTGCTTTTTCTTTTTCTTTTTTTCTTTCTCTTTATTTTTTTATTTTATTATTTTTTTCGCAAGCTTTGTGTTTTTCACTGCTTTTTCTTGCTTCAAGAATCAATTTTATGATTTTTCAGATTATCAATAACATTTCTCTTCTTTCATCATTCTTTCAAGAGGCAACAATTTTAACATTCATAAACTTCACTATAAAAAATATGCACTTTTCATGTCATGCATTCAGAATTACAGAAAATACTACCATATTTAAGTAAATAAGATTACTTTTAAAATTAACTTACTTTCTCATGCAATACATCACTTTTGTATTTTTTATTTTTTTTAATTCAGACTTAGTGAGTAATACATGAGACATCTTTTCAGAATTAAAGTAATTAAGAAAAAAGCTAAACTAGTCCTAGGATTCTAACTAATAAAGGATCATGCAACAAATAAAGCAAAATAGTAGAAAACCGGAACATAACATAAAAAAAAGAAGGGAGGAAAAATATGAAAGGAACTCAACCACCTTAGTTATCCTAGTGGTCATTTTATTGTTTAGGTTGTGCTCCTCCGTGAAGATGATTCGCCTCCCTTTTGGTGCCATAGGAATAAACAGAAAAGCTTTAAGCAAAACGTCAACACCAAACTTAAATGTTTGCTTGTGGTGGACGAAATTGTGATCTGTACTCTTTGTACTTGTATGAAATTTGATTCGAGATAATAGCACTTTGGTATGTGTGGTCACAACTCCATTCAACTAACCAGCAAGTATACTGGGTCGTCCAAGTAATAAATCTTACATGAGTAAGGGTCGATTCCACAGAGATTGTTGGTATGAAGCAAGCTATGGTTATCTTGTAAATCTCAGTCAGGCGGATAGTAATTGATTATGGATTTACGAAAATTTATAAATAATAAACATAAAATAAAGATAAAGTTACTCATGTAATCCAATGATGGGGATTTCAGATAGGCGTATGGAGATGCTGTGCTCCTCCTGAATCTCTGCCTTCCTACTGCTGTTATCCAATTTTATCACTCCCTTCTATGGCAAGCTGTATGTAGGGCATCACCGTTGTCAATAGCTACATCCCATCCTCTCAGTGAAAAAGGTCCAAATGCTCTGTCACAGCACGGCTAATCATCTGTTGGTTCTCAATCAGGTTGGAGTAGAATCCCTTGATTCTTTTGCGTCTGTCACTAACGCCCAGCCTTCAGGAGTTTGAAGCTCGTCATAGTCATTCAATTCCGGAATCCTACTCGGAATACCATAGACAAGGTTAGACCTACTGGATTCCCATGAATACCGCCATCAATTCTAGCTTATACCACGAAGATTCTGATTAAGGAATCCAAGAGATATGCGCCCGGCCTAAGGTAGAACGGAAGTGGTTGTCAATCACGCGCGTTCATAGGTGAGAATGATAATGAGTGTCACGGATCATCATATTCATCAAGTTGAAGTGCAACGAATATCATAGAACAGGAATAAATCGAATTGGATGGAAAATAGTAGTAATTGCATTAAAACTTGAGGTACAACAGAGCTCCACACCCTTAATCTATGGTGTGTAGAAACTCCACCGTTGAAAATACATAAGTGAAAGGTTCAAGCATGGCCGAATGGCCAGCCCCCCCAAAACGTGATCAATAGTCTCCTCAGATGAAGAATAAAATAAAACTGAGACCAAAGATGTCTAATACAATAGTAAATTATCCTATTTATACTAGACTAGCTACTATGGTTTACATGAGTAAGTAATTGATGCATAAATCCACTTCCGGGGCCCACTTGGTGTGTGTTTGGGCTGATCTTGATCTATCCACGAGCTGAGGCTTCTTTTGGAGTTGAACGCCAAGTTGTAACGTGTTTTGGGCGTTCAACTCTGGGTCGTGACGTGTTTCTGGCGTTTTACTCCAGACAACAACATGGAACTGGCGTTGAGCGCCCGTTTACATCATCAATTCCCGAATAAAGTATGGACTATTATATATTTCTGGAAAGCTCTGGATGTCTACTTTCTAATGCCTTTAAGTGCGCGCCATTTGGAGTTCTATAGCTCCTGAAAATATATTTCGAGTGCAGGGAGGTCAGATTCCAATAGCATTAGCAGTCCTTTGTCAGCCTCCTATCAGAGTTTTGCTCAAGTCCCTCAATTTCAGCCAGAAATTACCTGAAATCACAGAAAAACACACAAACTCATAGTAAAGTCCAGAAATGTGAATTTAACATAAAAACTAATGAAAACATCCCTAAAAGTAGCTTGAACTTACTAAAAACTACCTAAAAACAATGCCAAAAAGCGTATAAATTATCCGCTCATCAGCTTGTCCTCAAGCAATGAAAATATGAAAACAAAAACAAATAATAAGATGAAAGAAGAATAAAAGGATAAAGGAACAAGAGAGAATTAGAATTGGGAGAGAGAGAAAGAAAATTAAAACTGGGCGGCGAACTAGTGTAATTGTGCGGCGTAGGCGACGCGTACGCGTGGGGCACGAAATTTTCTTAATGACACGTAAGCGTCAGGCATGGGTCCGTGTGCCCTGGGTTTTGCGTGATTCACGGGAAGGCAGCCGCGTGCACGCACAACTCTCTGTTCGCGTGGCTTGGGAACCAATAATTTCATACGACGCGTGCGCGTCATGCACACGCATGCGTGGATGAACATTTGTGCAAATGACGCGTACGCATCAGGGACACGTACGCGTGAACAAGTTTTGTTCTTCTAGTACCCTTCCAGCCCCAAGCCAGCACAACTCTCTGCCCAACACATATTTACGTCAAAATTCAAGGTCACGCGTATGCGTCAGTCACGCGTACGTGTGGGCTTGTTTGTGCAAAAGGCATCATTCTGGCGCCACTCCTGCGCCACTCTCTGTTCATTTTTATTTTTTTACGCACACCCATCTGACGTGTACGTGTCAGCGACGCTTGCGCGTCGGGTGCTCTTCCTTCTTTTTTTTGTTTTTTTATTTTTATTATCTGGTCGCTGTTCTAAAATAACTGCATGATCAAAAAATTAGTAAGAACTCAATCAAATAAGTAAGAAAACTACTACTACGAAAAAAAATAAGAATGAAACGGAACGATCATACCACGGTAGGTTGTCTCCCACCAAGAACTTATAGTTAAAGTCCTTAAGTTAGACATGTGGTGAGCTCCTTGTCATGGTGGCTTGTGCTTGTACTGATCCAAGAATTTCCACCAATGTTTGTAATTCCAATGGCTACATGGATCCCAAACTAGGCGCATAACGCCTTTGAGCAAGTTCAAGCAAGTGAAAAGGCCCCAAGAGTGTTGATTGTGGGAATGAATTCCAGGGTCCCAAACCTTGCTTTTACATCCGTCTTCTTGTGGATCACCATTGTTCCCACCGGGTGGCAAGCAATCTGATTTCTCACAGAGACATCCAAACAACCTTCTAGATCCATTCAATTGAGCTCTACACCAATCCTTGCACTTTAATTTGGAGCATGCAACCATATTGAACCTTGCTTGACAACTCTTGCCACTAACCATCTTTCTCTTACTCTTAATGTCACAAAGAGCTCTAAGTTGACTATCCGTCTCCAGTAGCCCATATTCAAGTGGAAAATTAAGGATTAAGGATAGGAATTTTACCCACTTGAATGTCGTATTGGATGGTGATGGCTTTGGAAGAGGTCTTGCAAGCTCCACTCCCTTATGTTCTTCTTTGAATTCATCTACCTCTTTGCAAGCTGCCTCAATTTCGATCTCTTCCTCTTGGTAGCTTTCTTCTAATTCAATCTCTTCTTCATTGCTTACCAAGGGCATGGAAGGTTGTGCATCTTCCTCTTCTTCCATATGTGAGGGTGGAAAGTTCTCTAATTCACTGGAGTATAAACTCTTTTGATTGGTTTCCTCACTTTCTTCCATAGGATCTTGCATTATATCTCTTGGGAAGGAATTTGCTTGTTCCCCTTCATGGTTCTTGATCATCGTCTGCACATAATTCTCTACATTTTTGACACTTGTCTTTATATCATGTAGGAATTCTTTCATGAGGAGCTCAAGATCTGATGATATTTGAGATGAATAAGGAGATGGTGGCTCTTGATATGTGTAGAAAGATGATGGTTCTTAATATGGATAGAGAGGTGGTGATTCTTGGTATGAATATGGAGGTGATGGTTCTTGATATGAATATGGAGGTGGTGGCTCTTGATAGTTGAAATATGGAGCATTGAAGTTTCTTTGGTTTTGACTTTGCTAACCAAAATTTGGATAGTTCCTCCATCCACCATAATATGAATCACTACTCGGGTGTGAGTAGTAACCCATGTGATCTCTCTCCATTATTTTTCCTTAGCACAAAACACTCAAAAGGATTAAACGCACCATGTGGTAAACAGGAAAGGAAAGAAGACAGAACAGAAAATTTTTTTGTTTTTTTTTAAAAAGAAAGGAAAAAAATTAAAAAGAAGTAAAATAATAAAAAAAGGAAACAGGGAAACGAAAGCGAAAAAACGGAAGAAAGGAAAAAAATAATTAAATAGCGAAATAAAGAAAATTAAAATTAAAAAAAATTTTCGAAAATATTTAAAGCAAAATTTAAATAAAATAAAAAAAACGCCTAATCTAAGCAATCAAACAACTAATAGTTGTCAATCATAGTCAATCTCCGGCAACGGCGCCAAAAACTTGGTGCGGTATTTTACAACCCACAAACTAACCAGCAAGTGCACCGGGTCGTACCAAGTAATACCTTACATGAGTAAGGGTCGATCCTACGAGGATTGATGGATTAAGCAACAATAGCGTTTGATAGGATTAGTTAGACAAATAGAAAATAGTGTTGGAAGTTCAAAGAGCATTAAACAGTAAATTTGGAATATTAAAGACAGGCAGATAAATAAGTTGGGAATAAAATATTGAGAAAGCAGTTAAGGCTTCAGAGTTATCTATTTTTCCGTATTTACTTTTTTTACTAACTGTTTTAATTATGTAGAATTTAATTTATGGCAAACTGTATGTGACTAGACCCTAATTCCTTAGACCTCCCTAGTCTCCTCTAAAATTCATTAACTGCCAATTCCTTGGTCAATTAATTCCAATTAGAGGGTGATGATCAATTTCTAGTTTATATGCCATAAAAATCCTAATTATCCAAGAATAAGGGGATTATATGTCACGTATCCCGTTAAATACAAATAATTAGAAATTTATGATAATATGTTTTCAAGCTGTTGTTTAAGTAAAGAGCTTTTCCAAGTTTTACAAGAACTCAATTAGAACATGGGTCATACTTCCGTTCCACCCAAATTCATAAAATAAAGAACGAAAACAAATTATTGAAATATAAATCAAAACATGGATTAAATTAGAAAGGGCAAATGAATCAATCCATACAAATAGACAGAGCTCCTAACCTTAACAATGGAGGATTAGTTGCTCATGGAATGTGGAATGTAAATTTGTATAGAATTCCCTAATGGAATCCCCCTCTGATGGAACCTCCTCCAATAGAAGAGAAGTCTCCCCTTTTTATAACTAATCCTAATTAATTTAAAATCTAATATCTAAAATTAAGATAATATCTTTTCCTATTTAAAAATCAAATTTGAATTTAAATCAGAATTAACTAACTACTCCGCGTCTTGTAACATGGGGACCACTTGGCATCACTGGATCCGCGCCTAACTTGGGTGCTAAAATGGGGCCCAGAAATCATCCCCCAGCATTTTCTGCATTTTCTACACGTGGCACATGTCACGCGTACGCGTCGATGGTCTTTTTCGCAAGTCATGCGGACGCATCAGTCACATGCACGCGTCGCTTAGAATATCTTCAAATCACGCTGACGTGTCAGTCACGCGCACGCGTCACCGTGGAAAGCTCCAAATCACGCGTACACATCAGGCACGCGTGCGCATCGCTCCTCGTAGCCATCTCCTTTGGTTCTTGTGTTGCAGGAACTCAATCAAATCTAGCCGAATGCTACCTAAAATAAACAAAATTGCAAAAGACTCAAAGTAGCATCCATATTGGCTAAAAGATAATTAATTCTTTATTAAACTTAACAAATTAGATGCAAATTCACTAGGAAAAGATAGAAAAGATGCTCACTCATCATATATCAAGTAACTTTTGCAAATAAGTGGTGCTTATCTTTTATCATAGAATTCTTATCTTATCATAACTTGATCTATTGTCATGTTTTGTAGTTGCTAAATGTTTTAAATCCTATTGTTCTTGACATTTATGTTTGTGCACTGGGGGATGGGTATTGAAATTATGTATTATCATACAAATTGCCTAAAAGCTAGGTAATGCCATTATGAAAAATAAATTTGTTAGATACTCATAAAGATACACTACTACATTTTGAAGATTTAGTAACATTTCTCTTTTAACATTTGTTAAAGTGTTATTAATAATCATAAAATTCAATATTAAGTAACATTTATTTATAAATGTTAGCAAATATATTTAGTTTTTAAAAAACTTCCTAAAAATGTTACCTATTGTCAATTAAAAGTCACTCTCAATTTCCAAATAAACAAATCTGAAGGGTAAATAGAAACCACTCACAATCGTTCTCACATTGGAAAAACGCTGTAAATCCTATCTCGCTCCTCTTGAGACCTCAATCATCACTTGCCTTTAGATCTTCAGATTCAAATTTTCGATTTCACTCTCCACTGCGGTAAGGATTTTCTCTCTTCTTTAATTTTTTTTCTATTCACGGAGTTCTTCAATTTCTCAATTGTTGCTGACTTTGATCCAGATCTAAATTATCGCTACTCGTTATTGCTGTCAATACTTGCCGTGTTAGCTATCGTTATTATCGCCGTCGATGTGTAAGAGGAGATTACTGATGGTGACGTCGAAGTGCCTCAGGATTGAAAAGAATAGCTTCTGAGAAGAGAGAGGTTTTTTTTGAATTCCAAATTTTAATGTTTGAGACTATTGTGCGTTTTAATTTTTGATATAAGGAAGTATTTCGACTTTGTTTTGTGTTTTGGATAATTTAGATTATCATTATTGCCAGTGAACTCTCATCAGCTAGTTCAATTACTTATTTTTCTTTTTTTTTGGTTTTGTTTACAGCATGATGATAAAGTTATCTCCATATAGTTTTGATCAATATTATTTAGTTGCTATTAATTAGTCTTGAATTAAATTTTGACGAAATTTTAGTTAATTGCCGTCTGGAATCACTATTGCGGCAGTGGATCAAAATTAGAAGCCATAGATTGTATGCTGTTTGATTTTTGGATGCTTCGTGCATTTTGGTGTGGAAAGGGTTGATTCCCATTTTTATATGTTAGTATGTGATTGAGGACACGGCTGAATTGATTTCATATTGAAATTGAGCTTTAGGGGTGATGGTTGTTTGTTGGTTTTGTTTATTTCATGTTGAAAATGTTTCATGAGATCGGGGATTGTCATTGCCATTCTGAATGTTCTATTTTGCTTCTTTTTCCTTTCATGGATGTAGATGGGATGGTTGTGGTAGTGAATGAATAACTTATGGACTTGTGGTAATTTATATGCAGGAATCTTGGATTAGAATACTAAGATCTCTACTTGATTCATTGGCCAATGAGTGCCGAGCCTGGATTATTTAAAGCCTCTTATCATGATCAAAATGACTTGGTGCCATCTGACTTAAAGGGAGTCTGGACTTCACTTGAACAATGTCACAAATTGGGCCTTGCAAAATCAATTGGAGTCAGCAATTTTTCTATCAACAAACTTGAACATCTCCTTTCTTTCGCTACAACTCCTCCTGCGGTTAACCAAGTATATATTTTCTCCACAAAATTTTTAATTTATATGTATTTAGATTAACATATTTTGGATCACTATTAATAAATGGAAATACTAAAAACACATAACAGGTTGAGCTAGAGGATACAACATTGTTTATTTTACTAAAAACTTATATATAAATAGTCAATTCTTAATATCATTGGTGAGCTAGAGAATACTGCATCAAACCCTTCACATATTTGATGGTAGGCTACCAGTTATAGTTGTGTCATTGAGGACTTTATGGTAACACTATTTACACTCACATATTTGGATTTATTATGTTAACATTCCAGAACTTGGAGTGCTTAGCTAGAGGTTAGATGCTGATAACTATGAAACAAATCCAGAGCTGAAAAGATTCGTGAAGAACGCGGTTACTCCTACATGGTTTTGTTATGCCAATGCTCATTTCCACAATTTCATGTGCCACACTCTCATTTAGAACTAATTTCTAAACTCGAAACAAATAACTATATGGAAATAAGAATGAATAAAATGCAAAAACATGACTTTATGAAAATTCTTGATGTATGTTAATGCGTGCCTCTTTTACAGATTGACTTGAGGCACATTTTCTGCAAGATGTCTGTGAGGTTTGCCAAGAGAAATTGCCAAACTATGAAGAGAAGATCAAAAGCTTCTTTGAAGAGCATCTTCACATCGACGAGGAGATCTGCTATTGTGTTGCTGGAATTGGTAGGTGCAATTTTCTATTATTTTTCATTGTTCTCCGTCAATACCTAGTGGTAGGTGAAGAAAGGAGGACTAATCATCTTACCTGATGGAATTTTTCTGATTTCTAAACTTTTTGTTAGTTGTATTCTTGTACATCTCTTAAGAATTAAGGTGATGATTTTCTACTTTTCCGTTTCATGCTTGTTCCGATTTATTTTTTATTTTGTTCCAAAAAATTGCTTGCAGAAGAAGAGTAGCATTATTCTAATATGATCATAGGGTGCATTTCAATGTTTTAGACTTGTTTATAATAATAAAGAACAAGAAATTCATTTTGTATAACTAAAATTTTCACACTTATGTGTTTGAAATGTTTAGGGTCTTAGAGAGAAAGTGGCAACAGCACCTAGTGCTCCATCTGCTATAATACCCCAGCCTGCCCAGTGAGTATTACAGCTTATGATTATGTTATAATTGTAATTTATGTATGGTATTTTTTTTAATTAAATAGTCAAATATATATCTTTTGTGTAGAACACTAAAAAAATCCAAGAAGTAACAATTAGCATTTTCAGTAAACTAGAAAGATGGTGAATCTTTGATGGTTCTAAGTTCTAGAAGTATACACTCTCATATATTAATTGAATTTGATAATGTTAGTTCAATTTTCCCCTTTATATCTTAGTTACCATTTTTCAACGTTTCTTCTAATTCTTGCTTCTTTGTTGAAAGTTCTGTATTTTCTTTTTCTTTGCTGACCCCCATACTCACTCACTCTCGGCTCGCCATCTTCATTGTCTTTTTCAGTCTTCTGGTCACATTCTGCTTCCACTCACTCCATTTTAGCCATTCTAGTCTCGTTCTTCTCTTGCTCGCCCTTACTGCACGCTATCCGTCATTGGTTGTTGTCAATTCTGGTAAGGTTTGTTCTGCTAGCTTTTTTATCTTGTGATTTTCTACATTTTCATGTATAATTCTCTTAATTAATGACATTTGTGGTGTCTTGCTATTTGCTAAGATGTGGTTGTTAAATACTTAAACTGTACAGTCTCTTTAGTAAAATGAAATTAGAAATTTATTTAGTTCAGTCTTTATATTTATTGAACACTCAAGTATACACTATTTTGCAGGGGTATCTCAAATTTTGCATTCTCGTTTTCTACTATATCGATCCTGACCGGAGTAACCACACTATACAACACTGGCTTGAGCTATGGTGGACCTTTTTCAATGGTTTACGGGTGGCTTATTGCTGGTTTTTTGACCATGTTTGTTGCTTTATCAGTGGCTAAGATTTGTTCAGCATATCCAACTTCTGGTGGTCTCTACTATTGGAGTGCTAAGCTTACTGGCCCAACTTAGGCACCTTTTGCTTCTTGGATCACTGGCTGGTATTGTAATTAGTTCTTTCATTTTGCATTATTTTCCTTTAATGGACCTTTCCAACAGTTGTTATTTCTCTAACAAATGTTCTGTCTGGTTTGTTTTTCAATGCAGGTTTAATATTATTGGTCAGGTATTCTTGAGAATTTGAGTATTCTAGACAACAAGTATAGATTTCTCATTAGCACAACTGATTCAGGTCATTGTTCTGCTTAGCACTGGTGGAAAAAATGGAAGTGGATATGAAGCATCTAAATATGTAGTTATTGCTATCCATGGTGGAATTTTGCTCCTCCATGGTATATTGAACACCCTTCCTATCTCAGTGCTTGATAAACCACTATTTATGGTTTATATTGTGTTTAATTGAGCGGTTTTATCAAGCTTTTCACCCACTTATTCATATGATTTGCATGATTTTACAATTCCTTCCTAGTTTAGTTCTATGATTGAAAACATGCTTCTTTGGTCTTAATTTAGCGAATCTTAATCCTCTCTTATTACCATTCAATGCGTTGATCTGTGTGTTAAGTGTTTCAGGTTTCATAGGGCAGGAATGGCTTAGAGCATGAAGAGGAAGCGTGCAAAAATGGAGGAAACACAAGAAATTAAGGAGATGACCAGCGAGAAGTCACACGGTCGCATGGCTCACACGACCGCGCGAAATGGAAGAAATCAGAGTGATGCGTTCACGTGCCTGACGCGACCACGCGGATTGGAAGATGCACGAACGACGCGAATACGTGGACGACGCACAGGCATGGTACGAGAAACGCTGAGTGACGCGAACGTGTGGACGACGTGGCCTCGTGACGTGCGCGATCTGCAGAATTACAAAAGTCGCTGGCAGAGATTCTGGTCCGCATTTTAACCCAGTTTTCGGCCCAGAAACACAGATTAAAGTCAGGGAACATGCAGAGACTTAGGGGGATCACTTCAGATTGAATCATTACTCACAATTTTAGGTTTGAGATGTAGTTTCAGAGAGAGAGAGAGAGGTTCTCTCCTCTCTCTTAGGATTTAGGATTAGTATTTCTATTAGGATTAGGATTTATCTCATCTTCATATCAGGTTCAATATTCCTTTTACTTTGTATTTCTCTTTTACTTTCAGATACTTTGATGCTTGTATTACTTATGTTGCCTATTTGGCTTATGCACCATACATGTTAGGATTTTCTTAAATAATATAATTTGAGGTATTTTTAGATCTATAATTTTTATCTAGCTTTTTATGTTCTTGGCATTAATCGATTAATTGGAGACTCTTGAGTTATCAAGCTCATCGTGATTGATAATTATTATTTTTGCTAATTGAATTGAATTCCAATAACTCTAGGCCTTTCTTAGGAATTGGCTGGAACCTGAGGATCAAACTAATTAGTCCACTTGACTTTCCTTTGCCTTAGTAAAGGTTAACTAAGTGGGATTAAAACTCAATTCTCATCACCATCGATAAGGATAACTAGGATAGGACTTCCAATTTCTCCTATCTTGCCAAGAGTTTATTTTATAGTCATTTATTTATTTTACTTGTCAATTAACATACTTCTTCCTTACTTTCAAAACCCCCAATTTACAAGACTCATAACCAATAATAAGAACATACCTCCCTGCAATTCCTTGAGAAGACGACCTGAGGTTTAAATACTCGGTTATCAATTTTAAAGGGGTTTGTTACTTGTGACAACCAAAACGTTTGTAAGAAAGGATTTTTGTTAGTTTAGAAGCTATACTTGCAACGAGAATTTATTCTGAATTCTAGACCACGCAAAAGTTCTCTTTTCAAAATAGCACCTTGCCGGGGAATTGCAAACGTGTGCCTTATTATTGGTTATTGTAAATATTAAAAAAAATATTTTCAGATTTTTATTTTAAAATTTTTTTTATCTTATCTTTTTTTTCAAAAATTATATCTTTTTCAAAATCTTATCTTATCTTTTTTTCAAAAATCATTTCTTTTTTTCAAAATATTTTTTTATTAGTTTTTGTTTTTATTTTTTTCCTACTACTATGAACTCTCACCCCTTTGGCTTTGAGTCTGGTTACAACTATGTTGCAGGATGAGGAAGCTATAACAAGAATATGCATCAAGGTCTAAGCAATCAAAGATGGATGGAGGGAAGAGGATCTGATCAACCCTTTAGGCAACAACACCTTCCAAGATATCATGGACGAAGACCACTCTGCAATGCATACCAGGATGATAGATATGGTGGACCTCATTGTAGTTACCAACAAGCCCCATCATATGCCGATGGACCACCTCCTCAACATAGCTTTGAACCACCACACTCACAAGTCCCTTTCCACCATTCACCTCCATATGACCCTAACCCATATCCACCATACCAACCACCCTGTGAACCGTATGAACCATATATAGAATCACCCTAATTCCACCCCAATTACTCCCAAGAACCACCACTGCTAATTTTTGGATCGACCCAAGCATCACAGGCTCGCCTCAAGGAATCAGTAGATCAATTTTATGCAACCCTTCATCAATTGGAGCAAGCAATAAATCAATTACCTTCCAGATGTTTGGACACTCAAGGAACCCCTATGGCTTCATGTGGAAAATCTAATGAAGAACGTAGCATGAAGGAGATACTAGAAACTCCAGTAGACAGTAAAGATCATGACTTTGTACTGGAACAAGTGGAGGAAGCCGGAATTATTGAAGAAGAAGAAATGGTCGAAGACTTAGGAGATGCTGAGCCTCCATTGGAAAGTCCATTCATAGAGCCTCCTTCCAAGGTGTTTGATGTTGATGTTGAGGAGGGTGTACAACCTCCAAGGCATATCATGGTTGATGACTTTGAAGGGGATGATCAAGAGATGGATTCAATCATTAATGAATTCTTATCTACATTTGAATCCTTTCCCATTGGACTTGACATGGAGATTAAAGAAGAAGAAGCACAACCTCCCATGCCCTTGGTGAACAATGAAGAAGAAATTAAATCAGAAGAAAGCTACCAAGAGGAATAGGTTGAAATTGAAGAAGCTTGTAAAGAGGTGGAAGTTGTCAAAGAAGAACACAAAGGAGTGGAGCTTGCAAGTTCATTAGAAACCCCTCCCCTTAAGTTGCCATCATCCTTCACAACATTCAAGTGGGTAAAATTCATATCCCTTAGCTTTCTAATTCCACTTGAATATGGGCTACTAGAGACGGATGGTCAACTTAGAGCTCTTTGTGGCATCAAGAGTAAGAGGAAGATGGTCAGTGGTAAGAATTGTCCTGCAAGGTTCATTATGGTTGGAAGCTTTAAGTTTAAACGCAAAGGTTGGTGTAGAGCTCAACTGAATGGGTCTAGGAAGTTGTTTGGCCGCTTTAGTGAGAATTCAAATTGCTTGCCACCCGGCTGGAACACTGATGATCAACTTGAAGACGGGTGTAGAAACAAGATTTGGGATCCCAGAGGATATTGGATTTGCAAACATTGGTGGAGATTCCTGGATGAATTCAAGCACAAGCCACCATAACAGGGAGCTCACCAAGTGTCCAACTTAAGGACTTTAACTAAAAGTGCTAGGTGGGAGATAACCCACCATGGTATGATCGTTCCCTTTCCATTTTGCTTTGTTTTTGAATTTTGTTTGAACTTGAAATTTTTGCATGATATTCATTGCATTTTGCATTCTGCATACTGCAAAAAAAAATTCGCACGCGACGCAACAGCGTTGTTGACGCGCCCGCATCACAAGTGCATTCGGAAGAAAAGAAAATTGAACAGAGAGTCACGCGAAAGCACGGCTGGAGGCGTGCCTTTGGCACAAATTGGTCCACGCGACCGCGTCGATGATGCGTCCGCGTCATGTGGGACAAACGCCTCCCATGCGTTCGCGTCACCCACGCGAACGCGTGCCTCAAAATCGACGTAAAGAGGGTGTATGGCCGAAATTTGAGCTAGAATTGGGCTGGACTCGTGCTAGAAGCACAAGCCCTGCCACGCGTACGCGTGCCCCACGCGTCCGTGCCGTTTCAAAATTTAGGCCATCCACGCGATCGCGTCAACCATGCGACCGCGTCATCCAAAGATTTGGCAATATGAATTTCAAATAGAGAGTTGCGCGACCGCGAGGCTGCCCTCGCGCTAATGGCACAAATCGATCTATGCGACCGCGTGGATGACGTGTCCGCGTCATTTCATAGAAGCGCTACTGATGAGCGGATAATTTATACGCTTTTTGGCATTGTTTTTAGCATGTTTTTAGTATGATCTAGTTAGTTTTTAGTATATTTTTATTAGTTTTTAGCTAAAATTCACTTTTCTGAACTTTACTATGAGTTTGTGTGTTTTTCTGTGATTTTAGGTATTTTCTGGCTGAAATTGAGGGTCCTGAGCAAAAATCTGA
>NC_029775.3:73014078-73014810 GCF_000817695.3 Arachis duranensis
GGTAGCCATTGACAACGGTGAAACCCTACATACAGCTTGCCATGGAAGGAACCTTGCGTGTTTGATGAAGAAGACAGTAGGAAAGCAGAGATTCAGAGGACAGAGCATCTCCGAAACCTCAACCTATTCTCCATTACTGCAAAACAAGTAACCAGTTCATGTTCTTTTGCTTTTCACAATCAATCCTGATAATTTTTAATATCCTGACTAAGATTTACAAGATAACCATAGCTTGCTTCAAGCCGACAATCTCCGTGGGATCGACCCTTGCTCACGCAAGGTATTACTTGGACGACCCAGTGCACTTGCTGGTTAGTTGTGCGGAGTTGCAAAGAGTGTGATTGCAATTTCGTGCACCAAGTTTTTGGCACCGTTGCCGGGGATTGTTCGAGTTTGGACAACTGATGGCTCATCTTGTTGCTTAGATTAGGACTGTTTTATTTTTGTTGGTTTAGAGTCTTTTAGTTGAGTCTAGTTTCATATTTTAAGTTTGGTGTCAATTGCATGCTTTTGCTTTTCTTTTGATTTTCGAAATTGCATGTTTTTAGTTCCTTTTAGATTCATAAAAAAATTCTAAGTTTGGTGTCCTCTTTGTGTTTTTCCCTTAAAAATTTTCGAAAATTTAGTGTTTGATTTTCTAAAAATTTTAAGTTTGGTGTCTTTTTGTTGTTTTTCTCTTTCCTCATTTCAAAAATCAAATCTTTTTCAAAATAATTTTCAATCATATCTTCT
>NC_029775.3:73016639-73017102 GCF_000817695.3 Arachis duranensis
CTGGAAATGGAGGAGCACAAGAGTGCAACTCTCATTCTAGGAAGACCTTTCCTAGCAATTGGACGAACTCTCATTGATGTACAAAAAGGGGAGGTAACCTTGAGAGTCAATGAGGATGAGTTCAAGTTGAATGCTGTAAAAGCTATGCAGCATCCAGACACACCAAATGACTGCATGGGTGCTAACATTATTGACTCTCTGGTAGAAGAGATCAATATGGCTGAAAGCCTAGAATCAGAGCTTGAGGACATCTTCAAAGATGCTCAAACTGATCAAGAAGAACCAGAGGAAGCAAAGGAATTTTCGAAAATTCCTCAGAAGGAGGATAAGCCTCCCAAATCTGAACTCAAACCACTACCACCATCCCTGAAGTATGCATTTCTGGGAGGGGGTGAAACTTTTCCAGTGATTATAAGCTCTGCTTTAGATCCACAGGAAGAGGAAGCACTGATTCAAGTGCTAA
>NC_029775.3:73019568-73020909 GCF_000817695.3 Arachis duranensis
ATTGTATGAATTGTTCTTACAGAGGCAAGTATCAAAAATGAAGGAATTCACAGAGTTACAGAAGGATTCAGCTCAAAAAGCAGAGAAAAAGATGCTTACTGGCGAAAAAACGACAGTAAGGGGCATTTTGGGCGTTAAACGCCAGAATGGGTACCATTCAGGGCGTTTAACGCCAGGAATGGTGCCATTTTGGGCGTTAAACGCCAGAATGGGCACCATTCTGGGCGTTTAACGCCAGGTGTGCAGCATCCTGGGCGTTCAGAAAAACGCCCAGTGATAAAGGATTTCTGGCGTTTAACGCCAGCCAGGGCACCTGGCTGGGTGTTAAACGCCCAAAAGGGTCACCAAATGGGCGTTAAACGCCAGAATGGGTGCCATTCTGGGCGTTTAACGCCAGAAAGGTGGGGGGACCACAATTTTGTTTTCAACTCAGATTTTTTTCAAACTTTTCTTTTCTTTCCCATATTTTTCTACAAAAACACATTTCAATCTCTCATCATTCACTTTCAAATTTTCAAATATCAAAAATCATTCTTCAAATCTTTCAAATCATTCCCAAATTTTGTGCAAAAACTCACCCTTCTCTCAATTTTTTTCCAAATCTTCTCAAATCTCCTTTCAAATTTTTCTTTTTTTCGAAAATCTCTTTCCCCCCCACTTTATAAATACACGTTTGACACCCCTCGTTCCCCACACCATTCGAATTTCCTCTTCCTCTCTCTCTCTTCTTTCCTTTCTTTTGCTTGAGGACAAGCAAACCTCTAAGTTTGGTGTGCTTTTCCGTGATCACTAAGCCAAGATTCATCAAGATCATGGCTCCTAAGGGAAAACAAACCAATTTAAGAGGAAAGAAAGAGAATAATCCAAAGAATCTTTGGAATCAAGAGAAGTTCTTAACCAAAGAACATGAAGACCATTATCACAAAATAATGGGTCTGAGGTCAGTGATCCCGGAAGTTAAATTTGATCTGAAAGAAGATGAATATCCGGGGATCCAAGAGCAAATTCGAAACAGAGGATGGGAAGTTCTGACCAATCCTGAAATAAAGGTTGGAAGGAACATGGTTCAGGAATTCTACTCTAATCTGTGGCTAACAGATAAGCAAAGAATGACTGGAACTGCTTACCATACCTACAGACAGATAAGCAGAGAATGACTGGAACTGCTTACCATACCTACAGAACCATGGTCAGAGGGAAAGTTATGTACTTCCATCTGGACAAAATAAGAGAAATCTTCAAGCTACCTCAACTGCAAGATGATCCTGATTCCTTTAATAGGAGGATGGTGAGAGCAGATAAAGGGTTGGATCAAGTTCTAGAGGACATATGCCTCCCTAG
>NC_029775.3:73021545-73022216 GCF_000817695.3 Arachis duranensis
TTTATCCTTGAAACTAGTTGAATTAGTTTGATGTGGTGACAATAATTTTTGTTTTCCGAATGAATGCTTGAATAGTGCATATGTCTCTTGAATTTGTTGTTTTGAGAATGTTAAAAATTGTTGGCTCTTGAAAGAATGAGGAAAAAGAGAACGTATTGAGGATCTAAAAAAATCATTAGATTGATTCTTGAAGCAAGAAAAAGCAGTGGATACAAAAAAAAAATTCGAAAAAAAAGAGAAAAGAAATAGAAAAAGAAAAAAAAAATAAGAAAGTTGTGATCCAAGGCAACAAGAGTGTGCTTAAGAACCCTGGACACCTCTAATTGGGGACTCTAGCAAAGATGAGTCACAATCTGAAAGGGTTCACCCAATCATGTGTCTGTGGCATGTATGTATCCGGTGGTAATACTGGAAGACAGAGTGCTTTGGGCCACAACCAAGACTCATACACTAGCTATGTTCAAGAATCATTATGCTTAACTAGGAGAATCAATAACATTATCTGAGTTCTGAGTTCTTATAGATGCCAATCATTCTGAACTTCAAGGGATAGAGTGAGATGCCAAAACTATTCGGAGGCAAAAAGCTACTAGTCCCGCTCATCTAATTGGAGCTATGTTTCCTTGATATTTTGGAGTCTATAGTATATTCTCTTCTTTTTATCCTATTTT
>NC_029775.3:73022966-73028797 GCF_000817695.3 Arachis duranensis
TTATCTCTTGGATTCTTTAACCGGAATTTTCGTGGTATAAGCTAGAACTGATGGCGGCATTCAAGAGAATCCGGAAGGTCTAAACCTTGTCTGTGGTATTCTGAGTAGGATTCAATGATTGGATGACTGTGACGTGCTTCAAACTCCTGAAGGCGGGGCGTTAGTGACAGACGCAAAAGAATCGTTGGATTCTATTCCGGCCTGACCGAGAACCGACAGCTGAATTCCGCATGCTGTGACAGAGCATTAGCAATCGTTTTCACTGAGAGGATGGGAGGTAGCCATTGACAACGGTGAAACCCTACATACAGCTTGCCATGGAAGGAACCTTGCGTGTTTGATGAAGAAGACAGTAGGAAAGCAGAGATTCAGAGGACAGAGCATCTCCGAAACCTCAACCTATTCTCCATTACTGCAAAACAAGTAACC
Source organism: Arachis duranensis (assembly GCF_000817695.3). NCBI lineage: Eukaryota > Viridiplantae > Streptophyta > Magnoliopsida > Fabales > Fabaceae > Arachis > Arachis duranensis. The sequence goes on from NC_029775.3 coordinate 73,023,396, forward strand.
AGTTCATGTTCTTTTGCTTTTCACAATCAATCCTGATAATTTTTAATATCCTGACTAAGATTTACAAGATAACCATAGCTTGCTTCAAGCCGACAATCTCCGTGGGATCGACCCTTGCTCACGCAAGGTATTACTTGGACGACCCAGTGCACTTGCTGGTTAGTTGTGCGGAGTTGCAAAGAGTGTGATTGCAATTTCGTGCACCAGCTACCCGCGCGAATGCATCACTCACGTGTCCGCGTCGCCTGCGCTGCACAGGTTATCTTAATCTGCCAAAATATCTTATTTTTTTCTTCCCCAAATCCTATTTTTTCTTTTCCTTTCTGATTTCTTTCTTCCCTTTTCCTTTTTCTTCCTTCTTTCTTCTTCCTTCTTTCTCCTTTCTTTTTTATTTTCATGCATTTTTATGTTGGTGTTGGAACTTTATTTGGATTTTACTTTATTATAATGGAGCTTGTGACTATTATAAGGATTGGTTTGACAATTGATATTTTAAATTTGGCTCTCATATATATTTGGATTTATTACTTTCATTCATCTTTTGACTCACAATACTCGTAATCCATCTGTATTTGAGATTATCATTCACAATTGTCATCATACAAGTGCTCTTTAATCCAGCTTATTTTAAATTGATGCTTGACCTATGCTTCTCATGCCTTTGTCTGCATGTGATGACATGTCATCATATACCTATTTTTCTATGCTTTTTCATACAAGAAATTGATGATTTATGCTTAAATATTGAATACTTTTGTACTTAATTGGTATATTTCCTTGATCTTTTAATTTTATAAATCTTGTAGGAAATAAGAAGAAAAAGAAGCAAAGAAGCACAAAAAAAGGAGAAAAAAAGAGCTTTACGACACACTTTAAAGTTGGAGCACACTTTGGAGCCTTAGGCCACGCTTTTAAAAGCGTGGCCCATGACCAAATTAAAGGAGAATAGGCAATCAGCACACACTGCCCTGCTCTTGCCAAGGGCAGGGCAGAATCGTGATGCAAAGTGAGGTTGGAAGCAAGAATTTTCGCTAAGGTAAAATCTGGGTGCTCACAGCATGACCATGCCTCCTTCAAAGGGCTATAACTTGAGCTACAGATGTCCAATTGATGTGCTTCCAGTTGCGTTGGAAAGCTGACATTCAGAGCTTTCCAACGATATATAGCAATTCATATTTGGCATAAAATTGAGGCAGGAACGAAAGGCATCTTTAAGGGCAAAAAATAAGCGAAAATAAACCAATGTGCTTCCACCAAGGTTCGAAGCTGGAGCCTCACCCCAAAGCAAAGTAGCGTTCATTTTTCTGCTCTGCCCTCTTGGAGAGCAGGGCAATGTCGTGCTCTCTTCATGAAAAATCAAGGAAAATTGCTCCCCTAAATGCTTTCACCAAGGTTCGAACACAAGACCTCCAAGGAAGCCAAGCCTTATGCATGAATTAGGTGCCAAGGAAACCAAGGAAAAGGAGCAGCGTGTGCCTCCACCAAGTTTCAAACTTGGAACCTCACTTTTTGGCAACATTGCCCTGCCCTCCGCAAGGGCAGGGCAGCAATTCTTGGTGCATGGTACAAAAATTGGCACGGCCAGCTTGCACAATTGTCGCGCACCAAAGGAGTTTCGGCCAGCAACAAACGCGCACCATGGCAACTCTGCCTTGCCCACCACAAGGGCAGGGCAGCATCCTGACGCACCAAGCACGCATTCAACGAGGGCCACACGCACCATTTCCTGCTCTGCTCTCCACAAGGGCAGGGCAGCCTCCTGGGAGCAAACACTCATGGGCCAAAATTCAACCAAAATTCCATTTAAATTCAATTCCTCTCCAAATTGAATCAAGGCCAACCAAACCCATTTCTCCTCAAATCCAAAGCAAGCAAAGCTCACATCATCACTCAAAGGCACATGGATCAATTAAATTAGTATTTTCATTTTTGTAATTTGTTTTAATTTTATTTTCATTTTTCATTTAGTAAAGCCTATATAAAGGCATCAATTGGAGCTCCATTTGAAGAGGCTTGCTCCATTAGGGAGTAGTAGTAGTAGATAGCTCTCTCTTTGAGTTTTCATTTCTGTTTTAAATCTTGGGTGGAGATTGGAAGGAAATCTATTTTCATTCTCCATCTGCAACATCTCTGCTTTGTTCTTCTGCATAATTGAGAATTGGATTTACATTTCACTTGCTGCTTGATTTACTTCTCTTCTGCTGATTATTTTCTACTTTGATCAAGGAAGGAATTGAGATCTAGACTTATTTTCTAGTCTCTTTGATTTCCTGAGATCTTCATTTTGATTTTCCAATTGAGTTGAATTTAATTTCTGTTTGCTTCTTCAAGCAATTCTGCTTTCTATTTGAGATCGGTTGCAAGTTACTGCATCTTTTACTTCTCTGTTTGATTGCCATTTACAATTTCTTGTTTGATTTCTTGAATCCCAGCTCCCAAACTCCTTTTATTCTTCCTGCAATTTAAATTTTCAGTTGCTTGATCTATTGCTTCTTTTAATTTCCAGCACCCAACACCCCTTTACTTTTCATGCAATTTACATTTCTTGCAATTTAAGTTTCAGCTCTTTTGCTTTCTTGTTCTTTATGTTTCCTGCCTATTTACATTCTGTCATTTACAATTCTTGTCAATTTACTTTCTGTTGGCTACGATTTCACTCAATTCCACTTCAATGTTAGCTTGACTAAACTAATCACCAAGGAGTCTCTACACGAAATGCTTCATTGCTCAGCCCAAGCACACACCAAGTGGGTGATGACTACGCATCATGTTATGTTTTTCTATGCTTTTTCATATAAAAATCAATTCATAATGCTTAATTATGGGAGTGTTTTGGTGATTAAATTGAATATTGCTTTGATTGCTTGAGTTAATAAATTTTGTAGGAAATTATGGAAAATGAAGCAATAAAAGCACTAATAGAGGAAGCACACTCCCAAGGTGGCAAAAAGTTGGAAACAAACTCAAAGAGAAGCAAAGAGGATTTGCAACCCTGACCTCTTCACACTCCAACAAGAATAACTCGAGCTACAAAGCTCCAAATGAAGTGATCTCAGTGTCATTAGAAAGTAGACTTCTAGAGCTTTCCAACCATATATAACACTTTATAGTTGACACTGATTTGAGGGGACAAATTGCTATTCGTTTAGCTTCACAATTTCAGCGTAAAACAAGTCCCTGCAGTTCGCCAGACTGACCTCTTCACCTTCAAAAGATCATAACTTGGGCTAGAGAAGTCCAATTGACATGCTTCCAGCGGCGTTGGAAAGCTGAGATCTAGGGCTTTCCAAAGATATATAATAGTCTATAGTGGACATTCAATTTGGAGACCCAAACAGACCAATACTTCACCTTCAATGGTCTAGAGAAATATTAGAATCTTGGAAAGAACAAGAAATCCTCTGCAAGAAAATAGATGGGCACTTAGAGCAAATAAGGAAACACTTCGGGTTGCCAAGCAGTGAGGATGAAGATCAATTTGTGGGTGAGGAAGTGGAAAAAGAAGAACAAAAGGTCCATGTGTCAAGTGAAATTTCAATGAAGAATGAGGTGATTGAGAATGAAATTGAACTTGAGGTGATAAAGGAACATGAACATTCACAACCCTCACAAACTTCCCTTGAATTTGTGATCGAAAAATATGAAGAGGAGATGAAGAAATCTTGGGAAGATCAACAAACCTCCTCCATAGAAGAGCTATTAAAGCAAATGTTTAGTGTAAAAGAGGAATTGGAAGAGCAAGAAAAAGAGGCCCCTATACCAAGTAAAATCCCAATGAAGAATGAGGTTGTAAGGGAGGAAAACAACCAAGGGAGTCCACACTCCAATGAAGTAGAAAGTTGTATGGAAGATGATTTAATTGAACCATCAATCCAAGAGGTTCTTGATGAAGAGGACACTCCAACCATCACACAACACCTAAGTCTTGAAATCAAGGAAGTGAAGGCAATCAATAAAAATATTCAAAGAAGGATTGTGACCAAGAAACAAAAGACAACATCCATGAAAAAGAGAAGGTCAACAAAAAGCAATCCAACCCCCACCCCAACAAGCAAGAGGAATCAAGCTAATAACAACAAAAGAAGGCTTGTTAGGAGACAATCAAATCAAGGGGCATCAATTTTCTCTTCTTCTCCCTTGAAGTCATTTCTTTTAACCAATTGGAAGAAGAGGAAGAAAGTGAAGAACAACATGTCAAGCTAATGACACTAAAAGAGCACTTGTTGGGAGGTAACCCAACCGTAGGTATAATTTCTTCCCTGCTTTGTTTTCTTTCTTTACTTTGTTTAAATTCAATAAATTGGCATATGGTTACATTCTAAGTTTGGTGTTTCCATGCAACACATTGTTTTCAAGCTTTTTGGATGATTGCATCAAATCAAAAAAATGAAAGTGACACACCAAGATTCTAAGTTTGGTGTGCCACCTATTTTTCTATGCAAATCATTCAGCAACACCACTTGTCTACATAACCATAATGTCTTTGCAGTGTTAATTTTCTTTTGGTTTGATATTTTGTTATTCTGTTTACTTTAGTTAATTCTTTATTTTTAATGCTTTCATTTTAGTTTGCTTATTTACTGTGTTTATTGATACATTACCAATAGAGCTTTATTAATGACAGATTCTTGGCTTGGTGATTGTACTTAATAAATAACAGTTTCATTTGCTTGGTTTTAGTTCAAATAAATTGACATAGGATTTTTGTTCAGTTTTAGTTCAAATAAATTGACATATGGTTGCATTCTAAGTTTGGTGTTGCCATGCAACAAAATTTGGTTCCAATGCTTACTAGATACTTGCATTAATTTCAAGTGAAAGTGTCACACTAAGTTTGATGTGCCACTTATTTTTTTATGCAATGTATCATGCACACCCTCTTATGTTTGCAATCAAAATGTCTTTGTCTCTTGTGCCTTGATTGTTATCTTTCATTTTGCTTACTTAAAACACATGTGCTACTAACATTTCATTGTGTAAGACATTCATGATCCATCTTAGACCCATAGCCACGGTTCTAATAGTTGCTTGAGGATGAGCAAGCGTTCTGAGTTTGGTATGGGAAGGAGGAAAATGACAATAATAGAGAAGATGAACTACAAGGTTGTAAAGTTCCTTTTCCTCTCATTTATTTCCAGCACTTTAAATTGCATGATTGTCTTTATATTTTCTATATGCATGTGTGGTATGACTAAGCATAGCTTGAATTCTCTGTTTACATGTGTGGTATGACTAAGCATAGCTTGAATTTGATTTACAACATGGTGCTATACCATTATGACTACCAACTTGAGTTTTGTGAGTTAAAAGCAGTAAAGCACCATGATCATAAACAAACAAGGAATTAAAGAAGAATTTAGCATGTGCATACAAGTATTGGAAAGCTAGTATGATTGATTGTT
>NC_029775.3:73030623-73082699 GCF_000817695.3 Arachis duranensis
GAGATTGGAAGGAATTCTGTTTTCATTCTCCATCTGCAACATCTCTGCTTTGTTCTTCTGCATAATTGAGAATTGGATTTACATTTCACTTGCTGCTTGATTTACTTCTCTTCTGTTGATTATTTTCTACTTTGATCATGGAAGGAATTGAGATCTAGACTTGTTTTCTAGTCTCTTTGATTTCCTGAGATCTTCATTTTGATTTTCCAATTGAGTTGAATTTAATTTCTGTTTGCTTCTTCAAGCAATTCTGCTTTCTGTTTGAGATCGGTTGCAAGTTACTGCATCTTTTACTTCTCTGTTTGATTGCCATTTACAATTTCTTATTTGATTTCTTGAATCCCAGCTCCCAAAATCCTTTTATTCTTCCTGCAATTTAAATTTTCAGTTGCTTGATCTATTGCTTCTTTTAATTTCCAGCACCCACCACCCCTTTACTTTTCATGCAATTTACATTTCTTGCAATTTAAGTTTCAGCTCTTTTGCTTTCTTGTTCTTTATGTTTCCTGCCTATTTACATTCTGTCATTTACAATTCTTGTCAATTTACTTTCTGTTGGCTACGATTTCACTCAATTCCACTTCAATGTTAGCTTGACTAAACTAATCACCCACTAAAGTTGCTTGATCCATCAATCCCTGTGGGATCGACATCACTCTTGTTAGTTATTACTGCTTGATGCGACCCGGTACACTTGCCGGTTGGATTTGTGTGTTGGAAATTTATTTTTCCACAAAAACACCATCAGCATGCTTTTACACATCTTGCATCTAATTGATTTAATATGCCATGCTATGTTTCCATTGATGTCCTAATTTCATGAAATCACGACCATGTGTTAACGACATTCTTCTTTATTTTGGCATGATTATTACTCGTACTGCCCTCTCCCTTGCTCTATACCTTTGACTTCATGTCCCTTTCTCTTCTCCCTTTTCAGGATGGCCACCAGGAAGGGTAAAAAGAAAGACTATACAACGAGCACCGGATGAGGAACCACAACCCCCGCCCACCTGCACATCGTTGCATGCACCGAGAATGGTGCAATCTTTAAGTGTGGGGAGGTCGATACCGATCTCCACGGGTTAGTTAGTCCCTTCTCAACACCAATTTTTGTTTTTCATTGTTGCATTTGCATGTGTATTTGCATGTTTGATTTTGTGCATACTTTACCATCACTTGGTTAAAGTAACAATTTCTTTTTCAAGAAACTTTTTAGAGCATTTCACTGATTTAAATCAAAACTTTTTTTTAAACTTGTTTGAAGAAATATTATATTGGAACATGGTTTAGAGTTCGAACACACAAAACCAGTAAAATTTTGAGCCTATGTGATTGGTTGCATTTTATCAACCAATATATTTTATTTTTGTGTGTGTTTTTCTCTCTAAAATTGTGATCTTGGTCTTGCTTAATTCTATATTTCCATTATTTGATGTATGCATGCACTTATATGATTGAGGCCTTGTTTCACTGAGCTTACATACCCATATGGCCTTACCTTTTATTATCCTTTGCAAACCAATGTTGAGCCTATTTTACCCCTTGTTCTTTACTTTAGCTCATCACTAACTCTAAGCGGAAAACAATAATGTCCTTAATTTGAATCCTTGATTAGCTTAGACTAGTGAGAGTGCGCATGAATAAAGTGTGGGGAAAGTGGGTTTGGAAACGTTTGGTTTGGGAATTGAGTATGTTAGACTTGGTGCAAAAATGTGAAAAATGTTAAGAACATGTTTATGCATTCAAAACCTTAATCATATGCATTGAAAAAAATTATTAAGAAAAGAAAAAAAAGCAGAAAAATAAAAAGGGGATAAAATGCCCCAAAGTAAATGGCAATAGCAATGCACATGTACTGTACTGATGCATGAAAACTTGTCTCTCAACAAATTTTCCTTCGACAAGTATACCGAATTGTCGTCAAGTAAAACTCACAATAGAGTGAGGTCGAATCCCACAAGGATTGATTGGTCAAACAACTTTAGTTAGAAGAATATGCTAGTTGAGCTAAACAGAAATTAGATTGAGAAATTGCAGAAATTTAAATGACTGGAAAGTAAATAACAGAAATTAAAGTGCAGAATCTTAAATGGGGATTTGGGGTAATGAGCATGAAAATAAATGGCAAAAAGTAAAGAGAATGGGTAAGATCAGAAATGGGGTAATCATTGGGTTCAGGAGATGTTACGTTCTCCGGATCAAGTTCATTCTCATCTCTTCCTCAATCAATGCATTCATTGATCTCCTTGGCAATCTTAAGTGATTGGATCCCAATTCCTTGGCAATCCAATCTCTCTAAGCTTGAACAATTGCCCAATTCCTTGATTTAATTGCTCATAGGAAGAGATGAAGTGTGGTCACTGATTATACCACATGCATTTCCAAATCAAAGTGTTAGGAGGATTACATGTCACTATATCCGCCCAAACCCCAATTTGGTCCAACATGAGAAAGCATTTCTAGCATAATCTCCTCATCTCTTTTCCAAGGCTCAAAGGAGATCCAATTATGGAGAGTTTCTCCAAGACAACTAACCAATTGAATTAAGATCGAAAGCTTTCTAGTAAGATCAAGAGAAAAGAAAGAAGAAGAAGAATGAAAACTATAATTGATCCATCAAATTACAACAGAGCTCCCTAACCCAATAAAAAAGGGTTTAGTTGTTCATAGCTCTAGAAATAAAAAATGGCAGAAAAGAAGAATCCATGCTAAAAGTGCAGAAAATTAAATCTATAGAGAGTAGTTCCCAAAAGTGCCCAGCTTCTCTATAGTTCAATACTACTCCTATGTATACTACTCATCTTGATCTTCTAGTGAGTTCTTCAAGTCTTGGATGTGGGCTCTGGATCTTGAGTTGAAGCATTTCTCATCTTTAGTGGGCCCAGCTTACAGAGAAATATGAATTAGGCTCGGGTATTTAGTGAGATTAACGTTGAATGCCATTGTGGGCTCGAGAACGTTAGTGGCATTCACTTTTTCCACTAACGTTCCACCCTTATGTACTCACGTTAACTCCAATGTTAGTGGTCTTAACGTGACCACTAACGTTGCCTTCTCAATTTTTTGCCAACGTTATTGGGACTCACTTTTCCCAATAACGTTGGCTTATACCCCTTCGCGAACGTTATTGGGAATCACTTTTTCCATTAACGTTGCTTGGTGCCTTTTGTTTCTACATTAGAGTTCACGTTAGTGTAGCTAACGTGACTCTTAACGTGGGTGTGTCTCACCTTCGAGAGCGTTAGTGACACTCACCTTTGTCACTAACGCTCCAAATGCCCAAATTCTTTACGTTAAAACTCACATTAACTAAGTTAACGTGGCTCTTAACGTAGTAGTGATGCCATCTTCCAACGTTAGTGACAAAAGTGAGTGTCACTAACGTTGGCTCTTTGATCTCAACTCCACGTTAACTTTCACGTTTAATGGTCTTAATGTGAAAGTTAACATAGGCAATGCTAGTTGGTCCAACGTTAGTGACAAAAGTGAGTGTCACTAACGTTGGCTTTTGTTTTCCTCTTCCACGTTAGAGTTCACGTTAACTAGGTTAACGTGACTCTTAACGTGGATCATTGCCAAGTTCTCCAACGTTAGTGGTGTTCACTTTTACCACTAACATTGGAGGAAAATGTTATTGGTGTTCACGTTTTCTCTTAACGTTGGAGTTCTCTTTTTGCTTCTACGTTAACTACCACGTTAACTAGTTAACGTGGCAAGTAACATGAGCTATGGATGGCTTTGTAGGTGTTATTGGTGATCACTTTTCTCATTAACGTTGTAAGCTTTTTACCATTCCACGTTAGTGTTCACGTTAACTAGGTTAACGTGAATACTAACGTGGTTCTTCCTTGCTTCCTTTGCCCTGAAATCAAGCAATTAAATTGCATCAAAACTCTAGCCAAAGTCATGAGATTATGCATCATCAATTTATCATGAAATTCTAGCAAAATTCTCATGAAATCATGCAAAGTTCACACTAGTTGCTTGAATCAAGGTGTGAGTGTATTTTTATCCAAAACTTGTCTTATTCACTAAGAAAATGCATGAAACTACCCTAAAACAGTAAAGAAAAGGTCAGTGAAACTGGCCTAGATGCTCTGGCATTATGTACTCAAAACTTGGAATGCATAAATATGTAGTAAACACAGTTAATGGGTAGTTATTGATTTTATATTACATGGATTGTCCGAAGTTAGGTGAAAAGTTTATGTTAATTAAGGATTCAGATTTTAGTCCACTTGGCCAAATACAATCCTACCTTGACCCTAACCTCATTACAACCCTTAAAAGACCTCTTGATTTGTGTATTAGTGCATTAAATTTTTTGTTGATTGATAGATGAAAAGTAACCTACAGAAAGCAAGATTAGTAGAGAATTGAGAGAATTGACCCTAGACACTTGAGAGTTAGAATGATATACACTACCAGTAAGGGTTCAGTGCTCAATTCTATGTTCCCTGCTTTCATGAGCTATTTTCTTCTTGCAAGTTATTTGTATTGTATTTTGTGATTTGAATCAGTGAAATACAGTTCATATTTGTTCTTGAAAGATTTATTTACTTTTTCACCAAGTAGGTAGAATCATTTTAGCATATAGTTGCATTCACATTCATAGATTGCATTGCATGAGTCTTGCTTTTCCCTACTCATTTATTTTGTCTCCTTGAGCTTAGCATGAGGACATGCTAATGTTTAAGGGTGGGGAGGTTGATAAACTACTATTTTATGGTTTATATTGTATTTAATTGAGTGGTTTCATCAAGATTTTCACCCACTTATTCATATGATTTGCATGATTTTACAATTCCTTCCTAGTTTAGTTCTATGATTGAAAACATGCTTCTTTGGTCTTAATTTAGCGAATCTTAATCCTCTCTTATTACCATTCGATGCCTTGATCTGTGTGTTAAGTGTTTCAGGTTTTATAGGGCAGGAATGACTTAGAGCATGAAGAGAAAGCGTGAAAAAATGGAGGGAACACAAGGAATTGAGGAGATGACCAGCGAGAAGTCACGCGGTCGCATGGCTCACGCGACCACGCAAAATGGAAGAAATCAGAGTGACGCGTTCGTGTACCTGACGTGACTGCGCGGATTGGAAGCTGCACGAACGACGCGAATGCGTGGACGACGCGCACGCATGGTACGAGAAACGCTGAGTGACGCGAACGCGTGAACGACGCAGCCGCGTAACGTGTGCGATCTGTAGAATTACAAAAGTCGCTGGCAGAGATTCTGGGCCACATTTTAACCCAGTTTTCGGCCCAGAAACACAGATTAAAGTCAGGAAACATGCAGAGACTCAGGGGGATCACTTCAGATTGAATCATTACTCACAATTTTAGGTTTGAGATGTAGTTTTAGAGAGAGAGAGAGAGAGGTTCTCTCCTCTCTCTTATGATTTAGGATTAGGATTTCTATTAGGATTAGGATTTATCTCATCTTCATATCAGGTTCAATATTCCTTTTACTTTGTATTTCTCTTTTACTTTCAGATACTTTAATGCTTGTATTACTTATGTTGCCTATTTGGCTTATGCACCATTCATGTTAGGATTTTCTTAAATAATATAATTTAAGGTATTTTCATATCTATGATTTTTATCTAGCTATTTATATTCTTGGCTTTAATTGATTAATTGGAGACTCTTGAGTTATCAAACTCATCGTGATTGATAATTGTTATTTTTGCTAATTGAATTGAATTCCAATAACTCTAGGCCTTTCTTAGGAATTGACTGGGACCTGAGGATCAAACTAATTAGTCCACTTGACTTTCTTTTGCCTTAGTAAAGGTTAACTAAGTGGGATTAAAACTCAATTCTCATCACCATCGATAAGGATAACTAGGATAGGACTTCCAATTTCTCATATCTTGCCAAGAGTTTATTTTATAGTCATTTATTTATTTTACTTGTCAATTAACATACTTCTTCCTTACTTTCAAAACCCTCAATTTACAAGACTCATAACCAATAATAAGAACATACCTCCCTGCAATTCCTTGAGAAGACGATCCGAGGTTTAAATACTCAGTTATCAATTTTAAAGGAGTTTGTTACTTGTGACAACCAAAACGTTTGTAAGAAAGGACTTTTGTTGGTTTAGAAGCTATACTTGCAACGGGAATTTATTCTGAATTCTAGACCACGCAAAAGTTCTCTCTTCAGTGCTATCATTCTTTGGACAATTTGCTTCTATTTAGAATGCAATAGGTATGAAAACTTATCCTTTTTTATTTATGTTTATCTTTTCTAAGTTCATTTCACATGGGAAAATTAAAGCATTTTGAGAGTCTGATTGGAGGCAAAGTTTTCAGGTGTTTTTGTGCTTATGATTCTGATTTCGATTCTTTTAACCCAAAGGGTTAGTGTTAAATTTGTTTTCACTCATTTCAATATTGATAATGGTGCTGGAATCCGTAGCAGCCCTTCATATTTCTGGTGGGACATCTTATGGCTCAATATTCTTTATCTGGATATGATGCATCAGCTCATATGGTACATCTTTTCTCTTCATTTCTACTTTTCCTTTGTAACATAATTTCAGTCAAGTTATTGAAGGATTTAGCTTAATTTTCAGACAAAAGAAACCAAGGAAGTTGATAAAAATGGACCAAAAGGAATTATCAGTGCTATGGGAATATCTATTGTTCTTGGATTCTGCTACATATTAGGAATTACCTTTGCAGTTACTAACATCCCTTACCTGTTAAGTAAAGACAATGATGCTAGTGGATATGCCATTGCTCAAATATTTTATGTGGCATTCAAGGACAGATATGGTCATAGTATTAGAGGGATTATCTGCTTGATCATTGTTGCTGTAGCTATATTTTTTTGTGGAATGAGTTCAATGACTAGCAACTCAAGGTTATTGTAGCTATATTTTGTTGTTGTAGCTATACTTACACTGGTTTTTTTTATGGGATGTTCATAGAGTTTAAGTGTTATAAGTATTTTTTTCTTATTTTATTTGCATCATGAAGCAAATTTGTACGATGATTATTGATTAATGAAAGAGGTTATAAAAATTTTATTTTGTGAATTTGTGAATTTAATGAAATATTTCCATGTTGTAGTAATAAAATAAAAAATAGTATAATATAACTAAAAAAATGTTACTAAAGATCTTTTGTAATATTTTTTAAGTGTTACAAAAAATACTTATGGTAATATTTTTTTAAGTGTTACAAAAAATATCTATGGCAACATTTTTTAAGTATTACATAAAATATCTATTGTAACATTCTTTAAGTGTTACAAAAAGTTATCGATAGTAACATTTTTCTAAGTGTTACAAAGTATATCTATTGTAACATTTCTTTAAGTGTTACCAAGGAAAGTCTATTATAACATTTTTCATAATATTACTATAGAAGATCTATTTAACATTTTTACTAAATGTTATCAAATCTTTAGAAAAATGTTAGTAAAACTCTTTAGCAACATAGGGTATATTTAACATTTGTTAAAATGTTACTAATATATATAGGTAACATTTCAATATGATTTGGAAATATTTTTTAAATATTAGTAAAAGTCAATTATGTAGTAGTGATATCATATGTCTTTGAATGATTAATTTAAATTCTTAATTTAATAAAAAAAAATACTGCAAAAGCATTATGTTATTTTTTAGCATAAAGAATGAGAAAATGGATGTGGAATGAATGATTGATGTTGGTATTCTATATTAGTGTCGAAGGGTGATTCTATTTCACTTGGTACAATAGAATATGCAAATTAAGACTAATGGCTGATGAGCGGATATTTTATATGCTTTTTGGGGGTAATTTCATGTAAATTTTAGTGTGTTTTAGTTAGTTTTTAGTATATTTTTATTAGTTTTTAAGAAAAATTCATATTTCTGGACTTTACTATGAGTTTGTGTATTTTTCTGTGATTTCAGGTATTTTCTAGCTGAAATTGAGGGAGCTGAGCAAAAATCTGATTTAGGCTGAAAAAGGACTGCTGATGTTGTTGGATTCTGACCTCCCAGCACTCGGAATGAATATTTTGGAGCTACAGGAGTCCAATTAGCGCGCTCTCAATTGATTTAGAAAGTAGACATCGAGGGCTTTCCAGTAATATATAATAGTTTATACTTTGTGCGAAGATAAATGACGTAAACTGGCGTTTAACGCCAGCTCCATGTTGCATTCTAGCGTTCAGTGCCAGAAACAAGTTGCAAGTTGGAATTCAGCACCAGAAACAGGTTACAACCTGGCGTTCAACTCCAGAAACAGCCCAGGCACATGAGAAGCTTAAGTCTCAGCCCCAGCACACACCAAGTGGGCCCCAGAAGTGGATTTCTGCACTATCCATCTTAGTTTACCCATTTTTTGTAAACCTAGGTTACTAGTTTAGTATTTAAACAACTTTTAGAGACTTATTTTGTATCTGATGACATTCTTAGATCTGAACTTTGTACCTTTTGATGGCATGAGTCTCTAAACTCCATTGTTGGGGGTGAGAAGCTCTGCAGCGTCTCGATGAATTAATGCAAATAATTCTGTTTTCCATTCAAACACGCTTGTTCCTATCTAAGATGTTCATTTGCGCTTCAACATGAAGAAGGTGATGATCCGTGACACTCATCACCATTTTCAATCCATGAACGTGTGCCTGAGAACCACCTCTGTTCTACATTAGATTGAATGAGTATCTCTTAGACTCCTTAATCAGAATCTTCGTAGTATAAGTTAGAATCCATTGGCAGCATCCTTGAGAATCCGGAAGGCTAAACCTTGTCTGTGGTATTTAGAGTAGGATTCAAGGATTGGATTACTGTGACGAGCTTCAAACTCGCGAGTGTTGGGCGTAGTGACAGACGCAAAAGGATCAATGGATCCTATTCCGACATGATCGAGAACCGACAGATGATTAGCCGTGCTGTGACAAAGCATTTGGACCATTTTCATTGAGAGGATGGGAAGTAGCCATTGACAATGAAGATGCCCTACCTACAGCTTGCCATGGAAGGAGCCTTGCATGTTTGAAAGTGAGGAAGCATTATGTTACAGGGATTCAGAAGACAAAGCATCTCCAAAACTCCAACATATTCTCCATTACTGCATAATAAGTATTTATTTCATGCTCTTTTACTTTTTACAATTAAAACTAAGAATTATTATTGATATTATATCCTGACTAAGAGTTATAAGATACACATAACTTGCTTCAAGCCAACAATTTCCATGGAATTCAACCCTTACTCACGTAAGGTATTACTTGGACGACCCAGTGCACTTGCTGGTTAGTGGTACGAGTTGTGAAAATTTTGATTTACAATTTCGTGCACCAATGGCCTCAATGGAATTTACTTATGATAGCACATTATAATCCAATGAATGAAACCAGAGGTAGGCATCTTCTTTAATGTGAAGCACTATATTATTGATGTTGTTTCTAAAATGCATGTGCTTTAATATGCTTTTGAATCATGTATATTCTTTTTTTCTTTTCTTTTTGTCATTTGTGTTCTGATTTTTTTTTGTTTTTTTAGTAGAATGGATAACAGCCCACTTTGGATAGAAAAATGTGAAATGTTCAATTTCTACTTATATGGATATGGATGCTTTCTTTCCTATCATGCACACTTTTTTTTGGCACTCATTCAAAGCATGTTTGTTCTTTTGGTCATTGTTATCAAGAAATAATCCATACAAAATTTAAAGAATGTGACTAAACTGTAATAATCTTATTTTTTAAACAAATTAGTTATATTTAATACAATGACCCTTTTGCAATCGATTACTATTCCTTTGATAATAAGTATGATGTTTTCATGCATTCAAAGTTTATGTTCTCCGTTTCACTTTATTTTTAATATATGTATTCAACCGCTCATTTAAAAAAATTTCATAATGAGCCATGACTAGGCTTTTGGCTATATTTTTTATGGTCAATTATTTCAATTAAACCCAACAAACAACTTAGAAAATTTATAGGATTTTGTTCTAATTTTTTGCAGGAATCTTTATATCTTAAAATCTAACCAATGGTGATGAATCTGTGTTTTTGGAGAAAAAATATTCTAAATTTATAATGAATTTCTGTATTATGAAGGAGTACTTCATCGGTTAGCTTCCAAATTTTTACTAAAAGATAAGTGTTCTTTTGTTTTAGTGGTATACCCTTTTGAATTTTTTCAACTATAGATTACTAAAAAACATAGAGTTGGCAACTATAATTGAATTCTAAAATAATAAGAATTTTATATGAATTGATTTAAATAATTGAGATTTTGGAATTTAATACTTTAATTTTTATAAATAAAAAAATTAATTATATTATCTCTAATTTTTGGATTAGATTATTTATTTAAAAATAATTTATAAATTGATGAATAAATGATATTTTTATATATAATATTATTCCTAATCTATCCTTACCCCTTTTTCTCAAATTAAAACTCTGACCCTAACACACACAAAACACTCTTACCCTTTCTCCCTCCATACAACCACCGAAATCCCCTTCCTTCCATCAGCAACCCAAAAAACACACACACATCAGAGGAGAGCTTGAGAGAAAGAGAGAGAACCGGAGAAGAAGTAACGCCAGCGAAGAGCCCGATCTGTCGCCGCCGAATTGTCGAGCCTAGACGGGAGAGAATCGCCACTGCCGTTCAAGCCGCTGCAGCTGCCGTCGCATATGTTTCGTTGCAGTAGCTTCTATTCCCATTACTGTCATGTTGCGGAGAGGGAGAACTGCGCGCAAGCCAGGCGTCAGGGGAAGGGAGCCGCCACCGTTGTGTCCTGCCTACGCCGTTGTTCAAGCCCATCGCCACCCATAGAGTCGCGAGGAGCACTGCCATCGTCGTCGTGGTGTGTGGGCTTTGAGAAGAGAGAGAAAGATGAATGCGAGGTGAGGAGGAGGAAGGACTACCACCGTTGAGCTGTTGCAACCCGTAGTCATTGTCGCGTCTGTCGCAGCCGATGGGTGAGTCCGCCGCTGAAGCTGCTTGTCGAGAAGAAAGAAGGTAACGGTAGGGAGGAGTATTGTCACTGTGGTGGCCGTTGTTGTGGATGAAGGTTGCCGCTGAGCTGCCTGCGGCTGTTGGAGTTGCTCCATTGCCGTTCTGGTCACTGGGTATGGCGTGGGTGTTTCCAGAACCTCCACCGGAGTTGCCGCTACTTGGCTCAGTCGTTCCTTTTTATTTCTATTCTGAAACCCTTGAAAATCAGTATTCCCTTATATTTGGTTTGAGATTCTGAGGTTTTGGTAAGGTAGGCTCAAGTTCTGGTTATTGCATGTCGTGTTTAAAGTTGCAGTTGATATTACTGAAGTAGTTTGGAGCCGTGGTTATTGCGAGGATGGTTAGATTTGACGCAGCCACTGCGAAACTAGAGTTTTAAGGGTCTTGTCATGTAGTTAAGTCGTGAACGAGGTAGGGGCGCTTACCTTAAACTTATTTTTATTCTCAAGAATTGTTATAAATTGATATTGATGCAAATAATATATTTTTTGTGATTAGGTGAGTCTTATGGATTGAACTGAGTTGTTTAGGATAAATGGTTGATTAAATTGGTTTTTGATTTGTGATATAATGATTATTGAGCATTTGAACGCATATTGATAATTGAGTTGAATTATTCTGATTTACTAGATTGGTTGTTCGAAATTTTGAGTTTTTGTTGATTTCCTTGAGTTGAATTGGAATGTTGAGATAATGATTTAATTGGAAATGATTCGGATGACCGATAGATTTTTGGTTTGGTTATTGGGACCCTTGAAGGGTGGCAAAGTTCGTATTTTAAAGGAGATGCTGCCGAAATTTTTTTAAAATTTGGAGCTTTGGTTTGAAGAGCTATTTAGAAAAGTTTGGATTCAAGGATTATATTATTCGATTTCAATCTATTAAGAAAAGGAATAAATTATGTTTTGGAGTTTTATTCATTAAGAAAAGTATTATATTTTGAGTTTTATTGAGTTAAGAAAGAATTATACTATTTTTAATTTGATTTACCAAGGAAAGGTTTATGTTTCGAGTTTGAATTATTTAAGAAAGGGGTTATGTTTTGAGTTTGACAAAAAGAATTACCTTTTGAAGAGTTTTAGCAAATTTACAGTATTTGAGTTTGTTTGGAAAAGAGATATATTTTTGAGTCTTTTGAAAAGAATTTTAAACTAGAAATAGTTTTGAAGTTGGTTTGGTAGTTTTGATTGAGTAAATATAAGTTTCATGAAGGAGAACATGTTTAGAGTGACGATGTTTTGAAATTTTTGAAAAATGGTATAAAAAGTGATTTTGGTTTTAAAGAATAATGAATTGAGGAAAAACAATTGTTGGCATGTTGTAAACTGGGCAAGTTGATATTGAGGATTTTTTCTCTTGCTACGATAGACAAGTTGAGATTGAGGATTCCCTCTCTTGTTATGGTGGATAAGCTTGAGGTTGAGGATTTCATCGCTTGTCACACTAGAAAGTTGGATAGAAGGTTGAGGATTCCCTTTGGTTCAATTTTGTATTGTTAATTCTAATTTTGGTCATGTTTGACAATGTTGGATTGAAATAAGTTTTGGACTGATATGGTGAGGTGATGAGCGGATAATTTATACGCTTTTTGTCATTGTTTTTAGGTAGTTTTTAGTAGGATTTAGCTATGTTTTGGGATATTTTTATTAGTTTTTATGAAAAATTCATATTTCTAGACTTTACTATGAGTTTGTGTATTTTTCTGTGTTTTCAGGTATTTTCTGGCTGAAATTGAGGGACCTGAGTAAAAATCTGATTCAGAGGCTGACAAAGGACTGCTGATGCTGTTGGATTCTGACCTCCCTGCACTTAAAGTGGATTTTCTGGAGTTACAGAACTCCAAATGGCACGTTCTCAATTTCGTTGGAAATTAGACATCCAGGGCTTTCCAAAAATATATAATAGTTCATACTTTGTGCGAGTTTTGATGACGCAAACTGGCGTTCAAACGCCCCTTCTCTGCCCTATTCTGAAGTCAAAACGCCAAAACTGGTATAAAAGTTGGAGTTAAACGCCCAAACTGGCATAAAAGCTGGCGTTTAACTCCAAGAAATGTCTCTACATGTGTAAAGCTCAATGCTCAGCCCAAGTACACACCAAGTGGGCCCAGAAGTGGATTTCTGCATCATTCACCTATTTCTGTAAACCCTAGTAGTTAGTTTCATTATAAATAGGACATTTTACTATTGTATTTTCATATTTTGATCATCTTTTGATCTCTTGATCACATTTTGGGGGCTGGCCTCACGGCCATGCCTGGACCATTATCACTTATGTATTTTCAATGGTGGAGTTTCTACACACAATAGATTAAGGTGTGGAGCTCTATTGTTCCTCGAGTATTAATGCAAAGTACTATTGTTCTTCTATTCAATTCAAGCTTATTCTTGTTCTAAGATATTCACTTACACTTCAACCTGATGAATGTGATGATCCGTGATACTCATCATCAGTCTCACTTATGAACGCGTGACTGACAACCACTTCCGTTCTACATAAGATTGAGCGTGTATCTCTTGGATTCCTGGTTCACGACGCATGGTTGCCTCGCCTGACAACCGAGCATTCCATTCCGTGAGATCAGAGTCTTCATGGTATCAGCTAGAATTATTGGGGGCCATTCCTGAGATCTGGAAAGTCTAAACTTTGTCTATGGTATTCCGAGTAGGATCTGGGACGGGATGACCGGGACGAGCTTCAAACTCGTGACTGGAAGGCGTAGTGACAGACGCAAAAGGATAGTAAATCCTATTCCTACACGATCGAGAACCAACAGCTGATTAGTCATGCGGGAAACCGTAGAGGAATTTTTTTCATTGAGAGGATGAGAGGTAGCCATTGACGCCGGTGAAACCCAACATACAGCTTGCCATGGAAAGGAGTATGAAGGATTGGATAAAGGCAGTAGGAAAGCAGAGATTCAAAAAGAACAAAGCATCTCTATGAACTTATCTGAAATTCTCACCAATGAATTACATAAGTATCTCTATCTTTACTTTATGTTTTATTTATCTTTTAATTATGAAAACTCTATCACCCATTTGAATCCGCCTGACTGAGATTTACAGGGTGACCATAGCTTGCTTCAAGTCGACAATCTCCGTGGGATCGACCCTTACTCACGTAAGGTTTATTACTTGGACGACCCAGTGCACTTGCTGGTTAGTTGTGCGAAGTTGTGAAAAAGAGTTGAGATTACAATTGTGCGTACCAAGTTGTTGGCGCCATTATGTATCACAATTTCGTGCACCAAGTTTTTGGCACCGTTGCCGGGAATTGTTCGAGTTTGGACAACTGACGGTTCATCTTGTTGCTCAGATTAGGTAATTTTTATTTTCTTTTCAAAAAGTTTTCAAAAATCTTTCAAAAAAATTTTTCTTCTTTTTCGTTTTTCAAAAAAATAATTTTCGAAAAATTTGAAAAAATTCATAAAATCATAAAAACTCAAAAATATTTCATGGTTCTTGTTTGAATTTAGGGCCAAATTTTAAGTTTAGTGTCAATTGCATGATTTTAATTGTCTTGCAATTTTTGAAACACATACATTGTGTTCTTGATGATCTTCAAGTTGTTCTTGATGAATTGCCTTGTTTGATCTTCATGATTTATTGATTTGTACTGCATGATGTTCTACATATGCATTCTTGCATTCATATGGCCCAAACATGAGAAAGTTCTAAGTTTGGTGTCCTCCATATTTTCTTTCATTAAGAAAACTGAGTTCTTGATGTTCATCTTGATCTTCAAGATTGTTCTTGGTGTTCATAATATTCTTGCATATATCTTGTGTTTTGATCCAAGAATTATATGTTTTGACTCATTTTGTTATTTTTCAAAATTGAAAACATATCTTCTTGAATAAAGGATTTAGCAAAATGAAGATCCAAGAACATAAAGCAGAGGAATTACAGAGAAAAAGCTGGGCGTTCAAAACGCCCAGTGAAGAAGGAAAACTGGCATTTAAACGCCAGCCAGGGTAAACGCCCAAACCATGCAGTAATTGGGCGTTAAACACCCAAAACATGCAGCTCCTGGGCGTTTAACGCCAGGATGACACAAGGAGAGGAATTTTGTTTTCAAATTAAATCTTTTTCAAATCTTCA
Source organism: Arachis duranensis (assembly GCF_000817695.3). NCBI lineage: Eukaryota > Viridiplantae > Streptophyta > Magnoliopsida > Fabales > Fabaceae > Arachis > Arachis duranensis. The sequence goes on from NC_029775.3 coordinate 73,045,712, forward strand.
TATTTTTTTAAAATCAAATCTTTTTCAAATCAAATATTTTCAATCATATCTTTTTCAAAATCATGTCTTTTCAAACATATATTTTTCAAAAATCAAATCTTTTTAATTTCCTTTTCAAATCTTTTTCAAAATAAATTTCAATCATATCTTTTTCAAATCATATCTTTTTTTCAAAAATTTTATTTTAAAAATCTTTTCTAAACTTCCTATCTTTTCAAAAATTGATTTTCAAATCTTTTTCAACTAACTAATTGACTTTTTGTTTGTTTTACTATTTCTTATCTTTCACAAAACCACAACCAATTTTTCAAAAATTTATTTTAAATTTCATTCTTTTTATTTTTGAAAATTCTTCCCCTCTTTCATCTTTTTAAACACTAACATTCCTCCTCCATTGTCAATTTGAACTCCATTTCTCTTGTGTGTTCGAATTCTTACCTCATCCTTCTATTCTTGTTCTCCTCTGACACCTCAAGGAATCTCTATACTATGACATAGAGAATTCCATATTTTCTTTGTTTTCTTCTCTTTCATATGAGCAGGAACAAAGATAAAGGCATACTTGTTGAAGCTGATCCTGAACCTGAAAGGACTCTGAAGAGGAAGCTAAGAGCAGCTAAAGCACAAAACTCTAAAGAGGACCTCACTGAAATTTTTGAAAAGGAAGCAGCAAAAGAAACAATTATGGCCGAACCAAACAACAATGCAAGGAAGATGCTTGGTGATTTTACTACACCAACTTCCAACTTCTATGGAAGAAGCATCTCAATCCTTGCTATAGGAGCAAACAATTTTAAGCTAAAGCCTCAATTAGTTTCTCTACTGCAACAGAACTGCAAGTTTTATGGACTTCTATCAGAAGACCCTTATTAGTTCTTAACTGAGTTCTTGCAGATCTGTGATACTGTTAAGACCAATGGTCCTGAAGTCTACAAGCTTATGCTTTTCCCTTTTGCTGTAAGAGACAGAGCTAGAACATGGTTGGACTCACAACCTAGAGATAGCCTGGACTCTTGGGATAAGCTGATCACGGCTTTCTTAGCCAAGTTCTTTCCTCCTTAAAAGCTGAGCAAGCTTAGAGTGGATGTTTAGACCTTCAGACAAAAAGATGGGGAGTCCCTCTATGAAGCTTAGAAAAGATACAAGCAACTGACCAAAAAGTGTCCTTCTGACATACTTTTAGAATGGACCACATTAGATATATTCTATGATGATATGTCTGAATTTTCCAAGATGTCATTGGACCATTCTGCAAGTGGATCCATTCACCTAAAGAAAACGCCTGCAGAAGCTCAGGAACTTATTGAAATGGTTGCAAATAACCAGTTCATGTATACCTCTGAGAGGAATCATATGAGTAATGGGATGCCTCAAAAGAGAGGAGTTCTTGAAATTGATGCTCTGAATGCCATACTGGCTCAGAACAAAATATTAACCCAACAAGTCAATATGATCTCTCAGAGTCTGAATGGATTGCAAAATGCATCTAACAGTACTAAAGAAGTATCTTCTGAAGAAGACGCTTATGATCCTGAGAACCCTGCAATGGCAGCGGTGAACTACATAGGTGAAGCCTTTGGCAACACCTACAATCCTTCATGGAAAAATCATCCAAATTTTTCATGGAAGGATCAACAGAAGCAAGGCTTCAATAATAACAATAGTGGAAGAAACAGGTTTAACAATAGCAAACCTTTTCCATCATCATATCAGCAACAGACAGAGCATTCTGAGCAGAATCCTTCTAGCTTAGCAAATATAGTCTCTGATCTATCTAAGGCCACTCTTAGTTTCATGACTGAAATAAGATCCTCCATTAGAAATTTAGAGGCACAAGTGGGCCAGCTGAGTAAAAGGGTTACTGAAACTCCTCCTAACACTCTCCCAAGCAATACAAAAGAGAATCCCAAAGGAGAGTGCAAGGCCATTGATATAATCAACATGGCCAAAACCTTAGAGGAGGAGGAGGACGTGAATCCCAATAAGGAAGACCTTAGGGAACGTCCACTGAACAGTAAAGAGTACCCTAATGAGGAACCAAAGGAATATGAGGCTCATACAGAGACCATAGAGATTCCATTGGACTTCCTTTTACCATTCATGAGCTCTGATGATTATTCATCATCTGAAGAAGATGAAGACATTGTTGAAGGGCAAGTTACCCAGTATTTAGGAGCAATCATGAAGCTGAATGTCAAATTATTTGGTAATGAGACTTAGGAAGGTGAACCTCCCTTGCTCACCAATGAAGTAAATACATTGGTTCAGCAAAATTTACCTCAAAAGAAACAGGATCCTGGTAAATTCTTAATACCATGTACCATAGGCACCATGACCTTTGAAAAAGCTCTGTGTGACCTGGGGTCAAGGATAAACATGATGCCACTCTCTATAATGGAGAAACTGGGAATCTATGAGGTACAGGCTGCCAAATTCTCATTGGAAATGGTAGATAAATCTATGAAAAAGGCTTATGGACTAGTAGAGGACGTGCTAGTAAAGGTTGAAGGCCTTTACTTCCCTACTGATTTTATAATCCTAGACACTAGGAGGAATGAGGACGAATCCATCATCCTTGGAAGATCCTTTCCAGCCACAGCAAGAGCTGTGATTGATGTTGACAGAGGAGAGTTGATCCTTCGTGTGAATGAAGAATGCCTTCTGGTAAAGACTCAAGGTTCTCCATCTGCAACCTGGAGAGTAAGAATGAAGAGCTTCTCCCAATACAAAGTCAAACAGAGCCCCCACATTCAAACTCTAAGTTTGGTGTTGGGAGGCCACAGCCAAACTCTAAGTTTGGTGTTGAGAGATCTCAACCATACTCTGATCATCTGTGAGACTCCATGAGAGCTCACTGTCAAGCTATTGACATTAAAGAAGCGCTTATTGAGAGGCAACCCAATTTTATTTTAATTTTATCTATATTATTTTATTTTCTTTTAGGTTGATGATCATGTGAAGTCACAAAGACAATTACAAAAATAAAGGAAAAAATCAAAAACAGCATTGAAAACAGCACACCCTGGAGGAAGGACTTACTGGCGTTTAAACGCCAGTAAGGGTAGCAAAAATGGGCGTTTAAACGCCCAATCTGGCGCCTTTCTGGGCGTTTAAACGCCAGAATAGGGCACCAGACTGGCGTTTAAACACCAGAACAGGGCAATAAACTGGCATTTAGACGCCAAAACAGGAAGGAAAGCTGGCGTTTAAATGCCAGAATAGGGCAGCAGACTGTTGCTTAAACACCAAAATTGCAATCTAAGGCGTTGTGAACGCCCAATTGGAAGACGCCCCCTCACTAAGGTGACTCATTCCTTAATCTCCTTGTCTATTTATTTTTCTGTTTTTGATTTTTAGGTTGTATGTTCTATATACGTTTTTGTCTTCACTACATGATCATTAGTGTCTAGTGTCTATGTCTTAAAGCTATGAATAACTTCATGAATCCTTCACCTCTCTTACATGAAAAATGTGCTTAATTACAAAAGAACAAGAAGTACTTGGATTTCAAATTTTATCTTGAAACTAGTTTAATTATTTTGATGTGGTGGCAATACTTTTTGTTCTCTGAATGAATGCTTGAATAGTGCATATTTTTGATCTTGTTGTTTATGAATGTTAAAGTTGTTGGCTCTTGAAAGAATGATTAACAAAGAGAAATGTTGTTGATAATACGAAAAATCATGAAACTGATTCTTGAAGCAAGAAAAAACAGTGAAAAAAAAAGAGAGAAAAGAAAAAGAAAAAGCAAGCAGAAAAAGCCAATAGCCCTTTAAATCAAAAGGCAGGGTAAAAAGGATCCAAGGGTTTGAGCATTAATGGATAGGAGGGCCCAAGGAAATAAAATCCAGGCCTAAGCGGCTAAATCAAGCTGTCTCTAACCATGTGCTTGTGTCATGAAGGTCCAAGCAAAAAGTTTGAGACTGAGTGGTTAAAGTCGTGATCCAAAGCAAAAAGAGTGTGCTTAAGAACTCTGGACACCTCTAATTGGGGACTTTAGCAAAGCTGAGTCACAATCTGAAAAGGTTCACCCAGTTATGTGTCTGTGGCATTTATGTATCCTGTGGTAATACTGGAAAACAAAGCGCTTAGGGTCACGGCCAAGACTCATAAAGTAGCTGTGTTCAAGAATCAACATACTGAACTAGGAGAATCAATAACACTATCTGAAATTCTAAGTTCCTATAGATGCCAATCATTCTGATTTCAAAGGAAAAAGTGAGATGCCAAAACTGTTTAGAAGCAAAAAGCTACAAGTCCCGCTCATCTAGTTAGGACTAAGTTTCATTGATACTGTGGGATTCATTGTATATTCTCTTCTTTTTATCCTATTTTATTTTCAGTTGCTTGGGAACAAGTAACAATTTAAGTTTGGTGTTGTGATGAACAGATAATTTATACGCTTTTTGGCATTGTTTTTAGGTAGTTTTTAGTTAGATCTAGCTACTTTTTGGGATGTTTTTATTAGTTTTTATGCAAAATTCATATTTCTGAACTTTACTATGAGTTTGTGTATTTTTCTGTGATTTCAGGTATTTTCTGGCTGAAATTGAGGGACCTGAGCAAAAATCTGATTCAGAGGTTGACAAAGGACTGGTGATGCTGTTGGATTCTGACCTCCCTTCACTCGAAGTGGAGTTTCTGGAGCTACCAAACTCCAAATGGCGCGCTCTCTATAGCGTTAGAAAGTAGACATCCAGGGCTTTCCAGCAATATATAATAGTCCATACTTTGCTCGGGTTTTGAGGACACAAACTGGCATTCAAACGCCCATTCTCTACCCTATTCTGAAGTCAAAACGCCAGAACTGGTATAAAAGTTGGAGTTAAACGCCCAAACTGGCATAAAAGCTGGCGTTTAACTCCAAGAGAAGTCTCTATACGTGTAAAGCTCAATGCTCAGCCCAGGCACACACCAAGTGGGTCTGGAAGTGGATTTCTGCATCATTCACCTATTTCTGTAAACCCTAGTAGCTAGTTTCATTATAAATAGGACCTTTTACTATTGTATTTTCATCTTTTGATCATCTTTTGATCATCTTTTGATCTCTTGATCACATTTTGGGGGCTGGCCTCACGGCCATGCCTGGACCATTATCACTTAAGGTGTGGAGCTCTGCTGTTCCTCGAGTATTAATGCAAAGTACTATTGTTCTTCTATTCAATTCAAGCTTATTCTTGTTCTAAGATATTCACTCGCACTTCAACCTGATGAATGTGATGATCCGTAACACTCATCATTATTCTCACCTATGAACGCGTGACTAACAATCACTTCCGTTCTACATAAGATTGAGTGTGTATCTCTTGGATTCCTGGTCTACGACACATGGTTGCCTCGCCTGACAACTGAGCCTTCCATTCCATGAGATCAGAGTCTTCGTGGTATAAGATAGAATTATTGGAGGCCATTCCTAAGATCTGGAAAGTCTAAACCTTGTCTGTGGTATTCCGAGTAGGATCTGGGAAGAGATGACTGTGACGAGCATCAAACTCCCGACTGTAGGGAATAGTGACAGACGTAAAAGGATAGTAAATCCTATTCCTACACGATCGAGAACCAACAGCTGATTAGCCATGCGGGAATCCGTAGAGGACTTTTTTCATTGAGAAGATGAGAGGTAGTCATTGACGCCGGTGAAACCCAACATACAACTTGCCATGGAAAGGAGTATGAAGGATTGGATGAAGGCAGTAGGAAAGCAGAGATTCAAAAGGAACAAAGCATCTCTATGAACTTATCTAAAATTCTCACCAATGAATTACATAAGTATCTCTATCTTTACTTTATGTTTTATTTATCTTTTAATTATGAAAACTCTATCACCCATTTGAATCCGCCTGACTGAGATTTACAAGGTGACCATAGCTTGCTTCAAGCTGACAATCTCCATGGGATTGACCCTTACTCACATAAGGTTTATTACTTGGACGACCCAGTGCACTTGCTGGTTAGTTGTGCGAAGTTGTGAAAAAGAGTTGAGATTACAATTGTGCGTATCAAGTTGTTGGCGCCATTGTGTATCATAATTTCGTGCACCATGAGGACAGTGGTTTTGTCATGCTTACATATAGGCAAGTTGAGATTGAAGATTCACTCTATTGCTACGATGAACAAGAAGAGGTTGATGATTTTCTCTCTTGTTATGGTAGGAAAGCAGGATTAAGGATTCTCTCTTTTACTATATTGGAGAATTGAATAGAGAAGGTTGAGGATTTCCTTCGATTCGATTCCTGGCTGTGGTGTGAATAAGTTTGGTTGAGGATTCCCTATCGTCACATCACAGTCTCTCTCTAAATGGGAGGTTGAGAATTTCCTCCGGGAAGATTGAGGATTCCCTCTGTGTAGAAAGACGATCTCTGGGTTAGCTATTGGGTGTGTCGGGTTTGGCTGTATAACCGACAGATGAGCTCATTGGCCATAGAACATGTATGCATCATATGCATCTATGTGACATTGTTTGGGTGTATATATTGTATTTGGTTTGCCTATGTGAATAATTCTGTTTAACTGCTAATTGCTATACTTGATGTAATTTCTCTTGATTGTGTTTGAACTACATTACTTGTGATTGTAACTGTTGGTTCAGAATATGGTGGTTGAAATGTGATTTGATTATGTTGGGTCAAAAGCCATGATGTGATATTATTTTAGGCCGAAGGCCGTGATGTGATATTGTGTTGGGCCGGAGGCTGTGATTTGGTTATGTTTGGGCCAGAGGCTGTGATTGGATGAATCGGTAGTAAGTTTGATGAAATTACTCATTTGGTACATGTAGTGCAAGGTTACGAGATATTGTGTTTAATAGAAGTTTTTATAAATTCAAAATATGAATTTGGATTTTAGGTTACTGACTAATGCTTTTCGAAAAAGTTTGGATTTTTGGATGATTAACAATCGGTTTTCAAAAAGATTCATAAGACGAGCGATAATCACTGCAATCGAAAAATAGTTTTATTTTAAATATCTTCTAAATGATCATTCTTGAAAACCATCTACTAAGAACAAGCGAGGATGATGTTCTCACCCCTTACTGATTTCCCTTTTCAGGATGGACAAAGAGTTTAAGGAGTTTCTTTCGAGCATCTACTTGTATTCTATGTTATTGTATATACAGTTATAGTTTTTCCTCGCCTTTATTATTATATTTGTAAGAGGGATAGGAGTTGTAAAAATATATATGTATATATATTTGCAAGTTATTTATATAAGGAGTTATATATATATATATATATATGAAGATTGTGATTGATTTTAGTTATTTATGCATTTTTGGTCAAAATAAAAAGTATTTCTGGTTTTTTAAAAGAAAACAGTGATACATTTTCGGATTAAAAGCTCATATTTTATTATTAAATATATATGAAAGTCATCGTAACATTATCATTATTAGAGTGACGTAGCCAGAAGCATGACATTCTGACAGTAACAGTGTTACAAGGTGCACTATGAACAGAGCTGGGAGCTCAGAAGAGTTGAACTTGGATTCAGGAGGTTCGGTGCTAAAAGCCGATAAGTGGGTGTTTAGCACTAGTAAGTACGTTTTCCAAGAATTGGCCACTGCCGCCCTAGAGTTTAGCACTGATTCAGACTTCTAGTGCCAGGGGGCACGCAACATGGGGATTCTTTTCTAGATCCCTAGCGTCTAGCGCCAACGGTGCTGGAAAAAAAGACTTTTGGTGCTAAATGCCCAGTCAATGGCGTTTAGTGCCAGGTACACGAATTCACGTGGAATATTTCGGGAGGGGTGGAACTAAACACCCGTAACCCGGCGTTTAGTGCCAAGTGCACTGATTCCCCTCCCCACTTTGATTTGAATTCAAACTCCACCAACCACCCCCTCGATTCCCTCCCCCTTTCCTCGTTCCCAATACCCCCTCCCTCTCCCATCAAATCTCTCCTCTTCCCCATCAATCCATCATCCTACCACCAATCCCATCACTCACACTAGCCCATGATTCCCTCTCATTCCCAAGAAGCCCCACCAACCCCCTTTACTCCCTAATCGTAGCTCCTTCTTTCCCTTTTATTTCCCCCACCTCTTCCCTATATATACCCCTACCCCTACCTCATACCCCCACAACCACACTATTTCTTCTTCTTCCTCCTTTCTTCTTATTCCACAACCCCTACTATCCTCTTTCTTATCCTACCTCTTCCCCACTCCAAGACCAACCTTACCCTCTCCCTTTGTTCTCTTCTTTTTTTTTTTCTCGAGGACGAGCAAACTTTTAACTTTGGTGTTGTCGTGTCGCTCATTTTTACATTTGTATTGATGCCACCAAAGGTAGGTGAGTCATTCTCTAGGAAAAGGAAAGGCAAGGCACCATAATTCGGTGACTATGACTTGAATAGGTTCTCCCCCAACTTACATGAGGAGCACTTTTTTGAGATGATAGTAAAAAAGGTGATTCTGGAGGTGAAGTTCGACCTCAATTCGGATGAATATTCGAAGATTCGGTACCAAATTGAGAGGAGAAGTTGGCAATTTTTGTACAACCCGTATACTGATGTGGGCAGCTGAAGGTCCAAGAATTTTACGCTAATACGTGGATCACCTACAAGGACTTTGTTCGGAGAGTAAATGAAAAGAACTACCAAACTTATGTGAGGGAGAAAGTCTTAGATTTCAATCTAAGACTTATTAGAGCTTCCCTTCGAATACCACCTCTGGCCTATGGATTAGAGACTTACAATGAGAGGGTAGACTAGGATCGGAGGTGTAACCAAGTTCTTGCTGACATTTGCCTCCCAGGAGCTCAGTGGAGGTTGAGTTCGAATGGTCAACCAAACCAGTTGAGCCAACATGACCTCAAGCCGGTTGCTAGGGGATGGTTGGAGTTCATCCAATGCTCTATTATCCCGACTAGCAACCGCTTGGAGTGCACAGTGGATAGAGCCATCATGATCCATTGTATCATGATTGGATATGAGGTGGTGGTGGAGGACATCATTCCACAATAGATTTATCATATCGCCTCCAACGCCAATACGCATGCCAAGTTGGCCTTTTCTCAACTCATCTATCGACTTTGTGAGGCCACTGGGGACCGCATTGATAATAATTTCCATATCCCCATTGAGCGGTCTATCTCAAGGAAGACCATGAAGCATGCAAGGGAGTATGCACGGGTTACAAGAGGACAAGCCGAGGAAGATGTAATACCCTAATTACCTTAAGCCTTACCTCATGCTGTAAAGCAAAGGATAACTAAAGGTCACGATAATTCTAAGGCTTATACAATAATTTATATAGAAAGAAATAGTGATTTTAGAAGCCCGATGAAGAAATAAGCTCAAAAAGCAGAGTTTCAGAAGCGCAAAACATTCACACGAAGCTAAAAGCATAAAGGCATAAGATATACATACAAAATAACAAGGTATATGTAGATATATGAGTATAATAATCATAAGATACTAGCCTTAGCCCGTAGAGTTTAGGCCGACCAGTTATATACAGTGTTTTGAAAGTTAAAACAGAATACATCATCTCTCTCTCAAAGTTGGCCTCTAAGGCAAATAAAATACAAAACTGAGAGTTCTAAACAAAAGTAATCAAAATGAAAAAGATGAGAGGAGATCCTCCGCTCTGGCACCACCATGTAACTCACCGAGGTGGGTTACGACCTGCATTTGAAAAACAATAACAGAATATGGTATGAGAACTGGAGGTTCTCAATATGGTAATAGTGCCCAGTAATGTAAGATATAAGACTCTGGGACGCCAAAGGCAATCCTAGAACTCCATGAAAATAAGGGTAATCCTCAACAGGCGGGATTAACCTACATCCTTGCTAGGCACATAGTGTCCCAACAATCTCAGTATAAAACAACATATTAGTGGTTTTCATAAATCATTTTTTAGTACTCAGTAAAGCCATCATTCCACTCCGAGTCTTAGGCTTATCTCAAACATCATCAAATTCATAACTCCACAATTCATCATATAAATTGTCAATACAGTACTCCGCCATCCCTCTCAACTAATGCATCCTCAATACCCCAGAAACCTAAGTCTCCGTCTTCTAAAATTCATAGAAAAATTCATCTATTTAAGTCTCTAACTCATCTTTAGTATTATTAGGACCTAAGCACTAGATAGTATTCTTAAACAGCACTTAAAGAATATTTGGGAAGCTCGAGAACCTTTGAAAATGAAGAAAAACGATTTTTCAATAAAACAAGTGTCTCGCGTATGCAAGCCTCTGTCTCACGTATGTATGCAGTCAAAAAGATGGGTGGTCGCATACGCAACCTCCTGCTTGCGTATGCGAGTGTCCCAACCTGAATGGGTTGCTCACATCGCGTGCTAAAGTTCGTGTACGCAAGGGTCAAAATTCTGATAGTTCGCGTACGAATGCAGTGCCCACATACACATGATCCACAACCCGAATAGAATGGTCGTGTCGCGTGCACTGTGTCGCATACGCAACCCTCACCAGACTTAGAAAATTTTCAAATCTATAGAATTTCAGTTTTAAACACCAAACTTTAAACGTCCATAACTTCCTCTACAAAATCCATTTTCCTCAAACTTGATATCAATTTAAAGCTCTTTGAATCATCTTTAATTTAAAGCAATTTTCAACCAATTGCAAAAATAGATACTCAAGTTATGATCCGCCAAAATTCACCAAAAACTAAATTTTACCAAAGGTTAACTAGGTTCTCAACTTCCAAAATTCACAATCAAAACCAATTATCCTACGACCAAAATAATTCCAATGGACCTAAATGATGTTCTTATATCTTTCAATTTATTTCACAACCTATCCATACACATTTTTACCATTTCCACTCAAAATTCCTACTTACACACCTTCACATTTTCAATAAATCACAACTCAATCTTAATTCAAAATCCTCAACATTCATCAACATCAACAAGCATCAAAACCCAATATCACTACTCAATATTGTCATTATTCAACTTCACTCTCAATAATCAGTAACAATATCACAATTCATTAAAATCCTCACAAGCACCAATAATCATAATCCACAATCAACAATTCAAACCTATCCTATAGTCCACTAGCCTAAGTGTCCAAAAATATTACATCTTACATAGAAAACACCAAAACCATACCTTGGCCGATTCCCAATATGCACAATACACCAAAATTTGACCCCAACCAAGCTTTCACAAGTTTCGAAGTTCAATCAAGCCACCATACACAATCTAAAAGTTCTAATAATCATAAATTCCAAGCTATACACAATTAATTCATCATAATTAATACCTAGGATTTATCAAAATCATTAATTCATAAGGGTTTAAGACATTCTTACCTTACCTAACAGTTTTGTGGGAAAAACCCAATACTAACCAAGTGCTAGAGTGTACCTAAACACCCAAAATCACAAGAATCTCTCAAAAACCAAACCTAAAATTTTGAAATTCATAATGGCTGAAAAATAGGCAGAGATTTTCAAGAAGCTTACCACGATACCTAGCTAGAAGTGACGGGCTCGACGAGACCTTCACGTGCCGTAAATAGCACACAAATCGGAGCATCGCAGCTCAAGTTATAGTTGAATGAAGAAGAAGGTGAATAGTGTTTTAAAACCCTTGCTCTTTTCTCTCTCAATTAACGTTGCTGCTGCTGGTAGTGTTTGAAAGTGGCTGAAATAGCCACTTAATTGGCTTTATATATGTTGGGCTTGGGTCCAACTTGGAGCCGGTCCAACCCGTTAGCATTTTTTGGCCTGTTTGACCTAACTTTAGGCCAAACCTTTAAAATTAGTGACCGGTTTTCAACTTTAAATATTTTTATAAGTTTTTCTACCGTTTTTACTGCTTTTAATCAGTATCAGACAGATTTAAGCCGGTACTGCTGGCTAATTTATTGGTATGTATTTTTTATGCAGTTTGTTGCAAAAAATTATACTTTCCAACTTAGAAAAATCTACTGAGTCCAAATATCATATTTAAATTTTCTAATTAAAATTCTAAATTTTTGGCTCTTATTTTGGGCAATTAAATTTAATTAAGCGGTTCTTACAGAAGAGGCTCAACAAGCACCTCCACCATCTTTCGTGCCTCAAGAGCATTACTTTCCACATCAAGAGTACTGGCAGTGGTTGACCTCCTCACTTGAGCAAATAAGGGTCACTCAGGATAGCCATGACGTCCTTCTCCATCAAATTATGATAGAACAAGAGAGCCAGTGCCATGAGTTTCACCAAGTTAGGAAAGACATAGGACGTCTGTGAGCACCATATGGAGCGTAGACTGAGGAGGGAGATGGCCACCGACATGACTGAGATAGTTGAGTTCTTTTCATTCTATTTTCATTTTTGTTTCCTTATGTTATTTCCTGTTTTCCTATTTTCTAGTTTTATTATTAATGCATGGATCATAATATATATTCTCTTTAGTTTTCAGTTGTTTTAGTTTATTTTTTAAGTTCAAATGGTGTCTTATGTATCGTCCTCAAGTAGTAACTAAGAAGAAAAAGAAGTGGTGTTTATGATTAAAAATAGAGTTTATTTTATTATTGTCTTGTTACATTGCATGTGGTGGTATATATGTTGTGATTATGAGTGCATTAAGAGAATAAGGTGTAAAATTCCTTGAAAAAGAAGAATGTTGACTCTTGAGGAACAAGACCTCCATAAGTGAGAAAGAGGTTGATCCTTGAACAAATTAAGAAGTAAAAAACAAAAAAAAAAGAGAGAAAAAGAAAGAAAAAGAAAAAGAAAAAAAAAGCATGATATAAAGAAAATAAAAAAGAAAGATAAGATGCAAAGCTCTGAGTATCAATCGTTGAGATCCAAATATGTGCCTGTGGTGTTTATTGTCCAAGGGCGGCTTGAGTGATTAGATGCGAGGGGTGCTTCATTACCCGACAACTTGGACTAACTGGTCCGAGATTTCCAATTGAAAACCTTTTACACAAGCTACCTTGAGACAAAATATTTAGAAGTCCAAAAAGGCTTTGGACATCGATGTTTGGGTTCAAAATCCCGGCTATATGCTTGTGGTATGACCGTGTCAAGGGGAGGCTTGAGTCACTAGATCCATGGGGTGCTTCATCACCCGGTAACTTGGACCAATTGGTTCGGTGTTACCGATCGAAAGCTCACTATCAAAAGTCACCTTGAGACGGAGAATTTAGAGTTGTTAATATAATAAGTTCTTTCTAAGTTGAAGAAAAGGAATTCAAGGATCAATATAGACATAATGGAGTGAGGCATCATCACATCATCTGGGCTCTAGTTCCTTTAAGTTGTGAGGAACAATGAAGAGTAAGGATGCATTCATGATTATGATATTGTTAAACCCCACTCTTAGGACAAGCATGAGCTTCAATAGAACTTCAACTTCTAGTTAGACCCATTCTTAGTTTTCATGTTCAAGTTTTTTTAGGACAAGAAACACTTAAAGTTGGGTGTTGTGATGTGCAAAAATCATTTATATCTTTTCTTTGGGATTTATATGGCTTTTTTTGATGATTTGCTAAGAGGATTTTAGTGGATTTGCCCCCATTGGATACTAATTTGAGTTTTGGAACTTTTGATTGATTTCAGGTAGTATTCTTGAGAAGAATTAGTGAAAAAGGCATGAAGAAACAAAAGAGGACCATGCGTATGCATCATCCATGCGCACGCATCACTGGAGAAAAAAGAGAGATCATGTGTACGCTTGTGTTGTGTGTACACATGACCACAAGAGCTTAATTGGACCCATTCTCTGAGTGGTTGGTGCCAAACGCCACGATTCGGTGTTTGGTGCCCAAGACTTTGTAATGCATGCCTGGACTCTGGACACCTGGCGCTAAATGCCCACTCACCAGCGTTTAGGTCGAGACCACTTCTTTGCATACAAAGCTTGCTGCCTGGGTGGCGCTAAACGTCCAGTACCTAGCATTTAGTGCCGAATGCGAGACTTAAAGGGGGACCACACGTTACAACAAATTAACAAGGCTTATGGAGATTTGATTTTGTAAATCATATAGTTATTAGAAAAGATCTCTTAGAGTTTTGTTCATGCTTTAAATCTATTTTAATTCGGATTATAAATAGGATGGAGATCCGCCCACGCGGGGAGCTCTCTTCTCCTAATTTTTATTCTGCACTTTTTACACTTTTTCTTTGCTAGGATTTTCTACACCATGAGCAATTAAACCTCCATTATTAAGGTTAGGAGCTCTATTTACTTGAATGGATTAATAAATATTTGTTCTTTTACCCTTGATTAATGCCTTGATTATTGTTTAGAAATTGGTTTCGTTCTTCATCCTAGGGATTAGTGGTTATTGAGAAATAACTCTAATTCTACTTGAATTCTATTTGAGTCTTGAAAAATTTATATCATTAGAATTACAGTTTAAAACCAATTTCTCATAACTTCTATTTATCTGGACTTAGTGTGGTACGTGACATATAACTACATTATGATTTGGGATTCTTAGGGTTATGTGGCTTATAAATTGGAAATTGAACTTAATCATCTGATATAATTGAGTGTTCAACGAATTGGCGGTCGGTTATATTAGAGGAGATTGGTGCCTAGGAATAAGAATTTAATCACTTGGGGTTTTTCATAAACGTAATCATTGCATGATCAAGGTAGTTAACATTGAACATTAATCTGGACGTTTAAACATCTTCAAATCTTTAACTTCATTCTCATAATGTTATCTCAACCTTCATTGTTTACTTTCTTACTTTATTGTCATTTATGTTAATTGATAATCAAAACTCTTATTTCAGATTGTCTAACTAGAATAGCTAATCAACCATTGCTTGTTTAGTCCATTAATCCTCGTGGGATCAACACTCACTCACCGTGAGTTATTACTTGGTACGATCTGGTGCACTTGCTGGTAAGTTGTGATTATAATTTCTGCACTAGTGGTGGGTGTAGTATAATCACCAAGAGTCCTTCTCACATTGTTGTTCTCTTCTGTCATTCTCTCTACCTCTTCTCTCCTAGCCCTTAATTCCTTCCTTTAGTTGTATAAGTGTTTTCTCTATTTTAGAATCCAAGAGTATGTGATGTCAGGGCATCTAGGCCAATTTCACTGACCTTTTCTTTACTGTTTTAGGGTAGTTTCATGCATTTTCTTATTGAATAAGACAAGTTTTGGATGAAAATACACTCACACCTTGATTCAAGCAACTAGTGTGAACTTTGCATGATTTCATGAGAATTTTGCTAGAATTGCATGATAAATTGATAATGCATAATCTCATGACTTTGGCTAGAGCTTTGATGCACTTTAATTGCTTGATTTCAGGGCAAAGGAAGCAAGGAAGAACCACGTTAGTATTCACGTTAACCTAGTTAACCTGAACACTAACGTGGAATGGTAAAAAGCTTGCAACGTTAACGAGAAAAATGATCACCAATAATGTCTGCGAAGCCATCCATAGCTCATGTTACTTGCCACATTAACTAAGTTAGCGTGGTAGTTAACATAGAAGAAAAAGAGAACTCCAACGTTAAGAGAAAACGTGAACTCCAATAACGTTTTTCTCCAACGTTAGTGGTAAAAGTGAACACCACTAACGTTGGAAAACTTGGCAATGATCCACGTTAAGAGTCACGTTAACTTAGTTAACGTGAACTCTAACGTGGAAGAGGAAAAAAAAAGCCAACGTTAGTGACACTCACTTTTGTCACTAACGTTGGACCAACTAGCATTGCCTACGTTAGCTTCCATGTTAAGACTATTAACGTGAAAGTTAACGTGGAGTTGTGATCAAAGAGCCAACATTAGTGACACTCACTTTTGTCCCTAACGTTGAAAGATGGCATCACTACTACGTTAAGAGCCACGTTAACTTAGTTAACGTGAGTTCTAACGTAGAGAATTTGGGCATTTGGAGCGTTAGTGACAAAGGTGAGTGTCACTAACACTCTCGAAGGTGAGACACACCCACGTTAAAATCCCAGCTCATCACTCTTGTTCAGAACAATTGTTCATTTGGAGGAAGTGCTCAAGAAGTCCCCAATCAACATCTAACCACCTTCCTGAGAATTTGTGACATTGTGAAGTCCAATGGAGTCCATCCAGATGTCTATAGGTTGCTCTTGTTTCCTTTTTCACTCAGGGACAAGGCATCCAAATGGCTTGAATCCTTCCCAAAGGAGAGCTTAACAAATTGGAAAGATGTGGTGAACAAGTTTCTGGCAAGATTTTACCTTCCTCAAAGGATCAACAGGCTGAGAGCTGAGGTGCAAAATTTCAGGCAACAAGATGGTGAGACTCTTTATGAAGCGTAGGAGAGGTTCAAAGACCTAACAAGAAGATGCCCACCAGATATGTTCAATGAATGGGTTCAACTTCACATCTTCTATAAAGGTCTTTCCTATGAGTCAAAGAAGGCTGTGGATCATTCATCAGGAGGCTCTCTAAACAAGAAGAAAACCATTGAAGAAGCCATAGATGTCATTGAAACAATTGCTGAAAATGACTACTTCTATGCCTCCGAAAGAAGTAACACCAGAGGAGTAATGGAGCTGAACCACATGGATACATTGTTAGCTCAAAATAAGATGATCACCAAGCAGCTAGCAGAGCTCACCAAGAAGGTGGAGGAAAACCAAGTTGCAGCAGCCATCACTTCATCATCAGCTCAAGAAAGAGTAAACATATGAGAAGAAGGTGATTGGGAGCAAGCCAACTATGTTGGAAACTCACGTAGACAAGTCCATGATCCATACTCCAAAACCTACAACTCTGGATGGAGAAATCACCCCAACTTTGGATGGGGAAACCAACAAGACCAAGGGCAAGATCAGAGACGCCACAACCTCAACTCCAACAATAATGCAACTCATCAACACACCTCACAGAGATCCTACCAACATCCATTTAACCACCCTTCTCAACCACCTAATCTGAACCCACCATCATTAACAGATGATAGGCTCTCAAAGATTGAGGCTCTACTTGAAAACTTATGCAGAGAAGTCCAAGACAACAAAGTATTTAAGGAAGAAGTGTGAGCCAATATCAAGAACCAAGGAGAAAACATCAAGAGATTGGAGTCCCAAGTAGGGTATCTATCTCAACAAATTCTCAAACCCACTGATGGATTCCCCAGTGATACAGAGAAAAATCCAAGAGGAGAAACAAAGAAAGTGAGATGGGAAGAATGCAAAATGATAACCACAAGTGATGAGGGGAGTATGAATGGAGTAGAACACCTCCAAAATAATCAAAAGGAAAGCCAGGAGGAAGGAAGTTATACACCCCAACCTACATCCAAGGAAGAGCTGAAGAAGAAGGAGGTATTGAACCCATATGCACCTTTTCCCCACAGACTTAAAGGTGGTGTAGCAGAGAGAATGTATTCAAGGTTCCTTGATATGTTTGCATCTCTTGATGTAAATATACCATTCATTAAAGCCCTCCAGCAAATGCCTTTCTACATCAAGTATATAAAGGAGCTACTAGCCAGAAAAAGTCTATTGAAGGGGGGACAAACAATAAAGATGAACAGGGATTACAGTGCTCTTATTCGACCAAGGCCACCCACAAAGAAGGAAGATCCATGGAGTTTCCACATTCCTTGTGCCATGGGAGAAACAATGATTGACAAAGGGCTTTGTGACTTGGGAGCAAGCATCAACTTAATGCTTCTCTCCCTCATGAAGAAACTCCAAATCAATGAACTAACTCCTACTGATGTAATTATCAGATTGGTTGACAAAACTAAAAAACAAGCAATAGGAGTGGTTGAAAATGTGCTGGTAAAGGTTGGGAGCTACTATCTTCCCACAGATTTTGTTGTTCTAGAAATGGATGAGAATCCTATTTACCCCATTATTCTGGGAAGACCATTCCTAGCCACAGCCAGAGCACTCATAGATGTGGAGCGAGGAGAGCTAGTACTGAGAATACATGATAAGCAACTCACTTTCAATGTTTTCAACCTTTCACAAGAAGCAAGTCAAGAAAACAAAGAATCAAGAGAAGAGCAAAATGAAGAACTGATGCAAGAAACAAGCAGTGAAGTACAAACAACATAACTGGAGATCCCATGGGTTGGAAAGCCACCTATTTAGGAAGAACCACATTCAAAGGTGATCCAAAGGGAACCAAAACCACTTGAGTCATGCAGAGTCAACAACAAGGATCCCTTAGAGAAAGAATCTATAGAAAGCAAGAGAGCATCAAGAGATACAAAGAAGAAAGTACCCAGAAGATGGAGAAACAAGAAGACTCCTATAGAGGATTTCTCCCTAGGAGATGAACTTCTCAACAAATCCACTGGAGACAAACACACTGCAAGAGGGGAGGACTTCAAGCACCACCAACCACCCTAACAAGGGTCAACCGTCAAGATAATGACGTTAAAGAAGCTCTTCATGGGAGGCAACCCATGATTCTTATCCCTTCTTTTAAATTCTTTAGTGTTAGTTAATAAAGTAAGATTATGAATTTCAAAATAACTTGGATAAACATTTAACAAAATTCTTATATGCAACATATAGTGAACAACAAGTTTGGTGTTCAAGGAACATCAAGATGGCATGAACACAAATTATGTAATTTTGGGCTAAGAATCTTGATTTAAATCCTTGAACACCACATGATCACAAACTAAGTTTGGTGTCACCAATGTGCATATATGAGCATTAAGGGAGTCAGTTGTTTTGTCTTCATGAAGATCATATCGAAAATTTTTTTTTCGATAGCTAATTCATATTTTAAATCTTCCCACCAAAATTTCAATTAACTTTTTGTATTCCTTTTGTCATATATAGGAAATGAAAAAGGGGGATTGGAGTAGATTGATGGAACAACTAATGGAAAGAGGTTCGACCACTTTAGTCAAGAGGGTTATACACTTGTCTTCAAGGAGACCCCCTTGGAAAATGTTGTCATGAAAGGATGAAAAAGGGTCATCTTGGAAACCAAAGCAATCAGTTCATAAATATGATGATCCTTGTGCTCACCTTGTACCAAACCCCAACCGTCCACTATCAAGGCTGTGCCATTGATCTACACCATTCAACTATCACTACCAGCCTATATAAGGAACCATCACTACTCTAGCCCCTCTCAAATATTCATCCAACTCACCCTTTTCCTTCTCCCAAAACACATTCCTCCAAGACACATTCTGCCTCAACCCAACAGAACTCTATCTCCAAACTCCTAGCCTTTACTATTTTCGTAATTCAATTCTCACTCATGGCATCATCAAGCTCCAAGAAGCAAAAGAGAAAGGAACCAATGGAGAGCAATCCCTTTGACGGAGGGAGATTCAAAACAGCCTTCCATGAGCTCGAGTTTGAAAGAATAAAGGACAAAAAGATACTGCTTGAGTCAACATTCCAGTTCAATGAAGATGAATGTCCACAAATTCGGGAGAAGATTGAGCAAAGAGGTTGGAAAAGGCTCACCAATCCGGAAACAAGAATTAATGCAAACTTCATCAAGGAATTCTATGCAAATGTGGTTAGAGAGGATAAGACCATGAACCCTACCTTCAAGAGTTACGTAAGAGGAACAAAGGTGGATTTCAGCCCTGATGCCATAACAAGGGTTCTCCAGCTGAAATCACCACGTTTTGTTGAGCTCGGCTATCAAGAAAGAATAAATAATGGCCCCAATGATGACAAAGTGGAAGAAATTACAGGCGACATATGTCTTTTGGGGTCTGACTGGGAAAGGTATTCGGATGGGAGGCCCCGGTTCGTCAAAAAAGGGGACCTCACCCCGAAAGCCAAGGGATGGTTTGAGCTCGTGAGACGATCCATCCTCCCAGCTGCAAACAATTCTGAGGTCAACATCGCTAGAGCCACTATGGTACATTGCTTAATAAAGGGTGGGGGCATCAATGTGCACGAAATCATAGCTGAGGGAATTCAAGAATCAGCAGAGAAGAGTGATTCGGGTGCTAGACTTTGGTATCCCAGCACCATTTTCAGATTATCCACGAAAGCCAAGGTAGTCTTCCAGGACAGTAATCCAATGTGGGTAGGTCTTGGGAGGTCACTTACACTTCAACGCATAATGCATTTGACACCAACTCAACAGCAGAAAATACCCAATCTAAGGAAGAAGACATCAGGAAAGGAACCTCTCCAAGAAGAACCCCAACCAACAGAACATCGTCAAGAAGGGTATCATGACCCAACCAACATCAATTTGGGTCATATCCGAGGAGCCATTGACAATTTATCAAGAATATACATGGAAGGACAAGAACAACAGTTACAATTTCAATCTCAGAGAATGGATCGTCAAGAGGAAATGCTAACAAAGTGGATGAATCAACAAGGGGAATGATAGAAACAGCTAATGGAGCAACAACAAGAGCACTACTCTCAGCTGACTCAAGCCATCAATCAAGTGTCTAAAAGGCAAGAAAGCCAAGATAAACGCCTCCAGGAACTCAATCAACGCCAGATGGCTTAGATGAAAGCATTCAACGAATTCAGTGTGCTCAATGAAGGAAGGCAACTGCATCGAGAAGAATTCAGCATCAATACTCAGGCAAGGTTAAACTATATGACTGAGCATATGCATAACCTGCACCCTAACATCCCAAGTTATGAGGCAGTTCGCAAGAACTTAACAGAGCAAGAAGAGGGAAAGGTGAAACAGCAAAAGGAAGCGTTAAAGAATAAGATGGAGGATGCTGGTTTCTAGAAAAAGCTGATAGGAAAGCACAAGGGGAATGGAGATTCAAGCAGTCAAGGAGGATCCCAAGACAAAGGAACATGATTATTAAAGATGGTGAAGTTCCCTCTTAGTTTACTTTTTTTTTCAAAGCTTTAAATAAGGAAAATCATGTATGAAAGAGAACATGCTTCCATGAGTAGTTTAGGACTTTCAATTCTGCATTTAAGTTTTGTTGCTTAGGTTAAATGTGCTAGCTTAATGTCTTGAGTGTTCACTTTCAGCTTTCTTACTTGTATGCTTGTCTCTTTAAGTTAATCAAAAAGAAAATGTTATGAAAAGAACAAGAGTAGAGTTATTTTGGGAAGTGCATTCTGAATGTTTGTGGTAGGATGATTAGTAAGCTAAGTTGGTTCACCAAATAAGGAAAGAAAGCAACTATCTATCCCGAGTCCTATGTTTGAGATACACCCTTTGAGACTAACTAAACAATAAGATCCCAATAAGAAAAGAGAAAGAGCAATAAAAGTGAAAAAGAAAGAAACACAATAAGAAACAATGCTAGGCACCAAGGGTTTCAAAATTGAGGCATCTGTCTGTGGTATTTATATACAAGGGATATACTTGGATGAATAAGCTCTTAGGAATGCCTTATCACTTGGTAACTTGGATTAACTAATCCGGGATTATCAGCTGAAAGTCCATTATCAAGAGTAACCTTTGCTACAGAACACTTAGTAACCCAAAGAGGTGCTGGACACCGAGGTCTCAAGAAAGGAAAATAACAAACCATGTGCCTGTGGTGTGTATGTATGAGGGAAAGAGACTTGAGGGAGTAAGTCCTTAGGGGTGTTCCTCTTACAAAGCACTTAGCAAAAAAAAAAATAAACTTTGAAAAAGAAGGAAGGTTCAATAAGAAAGAAGTCTCAGAGGATGCAATCAAGAAAGTGACCAAGGAGTTGATAAAGGCTTGAAACCTAAAGGGGAGGAACCTAAGTTGCTATGCATGAAACCCCATAAACCAGGAATTCTACTTCTATTTTATCTTCTTGTTCTTTCATTTCATTCTTCTTATGCTTCAGTACTTGCTTAGGGACAAGCAAGCTTTAAGTTTGGTGTTGTGATGCCAGGGCATCTACGCCAGTTTCACTGACCTTTTCTTTACTGTTTTAGGGTAGTTTCATGCATTTTCTTAGTGAATAAGACATGTTTTGGATGAAAATACACTCACACCTTGATTCAAGCAACTAGTGTGAACTTTGCATGATTTTATGAGAATTTGATGATGCATAATCTCATGACTTTGGCTAGAGCTTTGATGCACTTTAATTGCAACGTTAACGAGAAAAGTGATCACCAATAACGCCTGCGAAGCCATCCATAGCTCACGTTACTTGCCACGTTAACTAAGTTGACGTGGTAGTTAACGTAGAAGCAAAAGAGAACTCCAACGTTAAGAGAAAACATGAACACCAATAACGTTTTTCTCCAATGTTAGTGGTAAAAGTGAACACCACTAACGTTGTAAAACTTGGCAATGATCCACGTTAAGAGTCACGTTAACTTAGTTAACGTGAACTCTAACGTGGAAGAGGAAAACAAAAGCCAACGTTAGTGACACTCACTTTTGTCACTAACGTTGGACCAACTAGCATTGCCTACGTTAACTTCCACGTTAAGACTATTAACGTGAAAGTTAATGTGGAGTTGAGATCAAAGAGCCAACGTTAGTGACACTCACTTTTGTCACTAACGTTGGAAGATGGCATCACTACTACGTTAAGAGCCACGTTAACTTGGTTAACGTGAGTTCTAACGTAGAGAATTTGGGCATTTGGAGCGTTAGTGACAAAGGTGAGTGTCACTAACACTCTCGAAGGTGAGACACACCCACGTTAAGAGTCACGTTAGCCACACTAACATGAACTCTAACGTAGGAACAAAAGGCACCAAGCAACGTTAATGAGAAAAGTGATTCCCAATAACGTTTGCGAAGGGGTATAAGCCAACGTTATTGGGAAAAGTGAGTCCCAATAACGTTGGCCAAAAATTGAGAAGGCAACGTTAGTGGTCACGTTAAGACCACTAACGTTGGAGTTAACGTGGGTACATAAGGGTGGAACGTTAGTGGAAAAAGTGAATGCCACTAACGTTCTCGAACCTACAATGGCACTCAATGTTAATCTCACTAAATACCCAAGCCTAATTCATATTTCTCTGCAAGTTGGGCCCACTAAAGATGAGAACTGCTTCAACTCAAGATCCAGAGCCCACATCCAAAACTTTAAAAAACTCACTAGAAGATCAAGAGGAGTAGTATATATAGGAGTAGTTTTGAACTATAGAGAAGCTTGGCACTTTTGGGAACTACTCTCTGTATATTTACTTTTCTGCACTTTTAGCATGGATTCTTCTTTTCTACCATTTTTCATTTCTAGAGCTATGAACAACTAAACCCCTTTCATTGGGTTAGGGAGCTCTGTTGTAATTTGATGGATCAATTATAGTTTTCATTCTTCTTCTTCTTTCTTTTCTCTTGATCTTACTAGAAAGCTTTTGATCTTAATTCAATTGGTTAGTTGTCTTGGAAAAGAAACTCTCCATAATTGGATCTCCTTTGAGCCTTGGAAAAGGGATGAGGAGATCATGCTAGAAATGCTTTCTCATGTTGGACCGAATTGGGGTTTGGGCGGATATAGTGACATGTAATCCTCCCAACACTTTGATTTGGAAATACATGTGGTATAATCAGTGACCACACTTCATCTCTTCCCATGAGCAATTAAATCAAGGAATTGGGCAATTGTTCATGCTCAGAATGATTGGATTGCCAAGGAATTGGGATCCAATCACTTAAGATTGCCAAGGAGATCAATGAATGCATTGACTGAGGAAGAGATGAGAATGAACTTGATCCGGAGAATGCAACATCTCCTGAACCCAATGATTACCCCATTTCTGATCTTACCCATTCTCTTTACTTTCTGCCATTTATTTTCATGCTCATTACCCCAAATTCCCATTTAAGATTCTGCATTTTAATTTCTGTTATTTACTTTCCAGTCATATAAATTTCTGCAAGTTCCCAATCTAAATTCTGTTTTGCTCAACTAGCATATTCTTCTAACTAAAGTTGCTTGACCAATCAATCTTTGTGGGATTCGACCTCACTCTATTGAGAGTTTTACTTGATGACAATTTGGTATACTTGCCAAAGGGAAATTTGTTGAGAGACAAGTTTTCATGCATCAAGTTTATGGCGTCGTTGCCGGGGATTGATTTTGAATCAACAATGATTAAGTTTGAAGATCACTAGATTGAGCATTTTTCTTTTTGTTTATTTGATTCAGTCAATTTCTTTTAGTTTGTTTTAATTTCTTCCTCACCCCTTCAGCCTCTTTATTTTTCGTTCTTTCTTTCTTTGATAATTACAATTCTGCTCATTAACCCACTAACTGTTTAATAAATTGCATTACTCACACTAACAATTACTCTAACAAGAATAGTTTCTTCATTTTATCTCCTGTTGTGCAATCTGTCTGTTGTATGACAGGGAGAAGAGAAGGAGTTTCAACATCCTTCGATTCAGAACCTGAAAGGACCCTTTGGAGACTAAGAAGGGAAGCAAGAGGGAAAAGAATTATTGATGCTGAGGAAGAAGAGGAAGAGTACTTTGAACCCAACATGGAAGAGAATTTGGAGAACAATCATGAAGAAGAAGCTCACAACCATGCTAGAGAAGGCCATGCAAACCGTGCTGGGCAAGAAAGGAGAGTTCTAGGATCCTATATCAATCCTAATCCAAAAAATTGTGGAAGTAATTTAATTTCTCTTAACTTAGTTAATTGCCAATTTCTTGGTCAACTAACTAAGAAAAGAGGTTAAGCACAATTTCGATTTAACGTCGCATAAGTTTCAAAATATTATTCCTAGTTAAGTTAAAAATTATGAGAAAGAGTTTCAAACTAATTCCGATATTAAATTTTTAAAAGTAATAACAGAATTCAAGATAGAATTAGAATATTTTTCAATACTTCTAACCATTAAACATGAAGAACGAGGCTTAATCTTGAAAAAGTATAAATGCATAAATCAAAATAAAAGAAGTAATTTAGATTACCAATCCATGAAAAGTCAAATGGAGACCCTAACCTTTAAAAAAAGAAGTTTAAGTACTCATGATAAAGAAGAAAGCTAACTAAAACTAATGAGATGTTGGATGGGTTCCTGTTTTGTTCCTCGATGCTCTCTGTGTGAGCCATGCGTTCGCTTATTTATATCCTAAATTCTATCCTAGAATTCAAATTTAACAACTAAATTGAATCTTATCTTTAAAGGATAAGAACAATAATTCAAATTTAATCTAAAACTAAACCAAATCTTATCTTTCTAGAAAAAGTTAATGATAACTAATCATTCAAATCTTGAATCTTTGAGTTGAATTATATCTTCTTGGGAGTTGACATGGGCTTGGCGCTAGGCTTGGATGATTGGTGCCTAACTTGGATACAATTTGGACCATTGGAGGTTACAAAATCACTTGAAGGCGGGCTCCAGGAGTTGGCGCTGGGTGCCCTTGTTGTGGCCTTCATTGGGAGCTGAGGCATGAGCATCTTCAGTTGTTTTCTCTTTGAATTTCAGTTCATAAGCTAATAATTCTTGTCATTATAAGTAATTATTTCATGGTTTAATACATATTACCTTGAGCTGTGTGAATTCTTTTTGTTGCAGGAAATTTTGAAAGCAATCAAGCAAAAAAAAGAAGAAAGAGAAGTAAGCAATAGAAATAAGCAGGACAAGGATAGAAGAAACTAAACAGAAGAGTTTATGGACAAAGCAGAGGAGTTTATGTTCATCATAGAAAGCTCCCAAGAGGGCCAAGCAGTCCTACATCTAGCACAGGCCCTTATGCATCTCACGCAGCCTCTGAACTCACCTCCAGGGGCTGTGCTCTACCCTTGCGTTTAACGCAAACCCCTTGCATTTAACGCAAGCCTTTGTGCGTCTAACGTAGACTGCCAATTCACCTCCAGGGGATGCTCAACCTTGTCTGCATCTAAGGACCATTATTTCTTGTAAATTTCAATTGTTTAGGACTAGCTTGGATAAGTGACATAAAATTCAACCTAAGGACTATTCTTGAATCTTATTTGAAACTAAATTAGTTTTGTGCTTCATCTCTTTTCTAAAATAATTGTCTAAGGAATCAGTGATTAATTAGGTTAAAGAAAAATTGAATTACCAAGGAATTGGAATTAGATTATTTATGATTTCTCGTGATTGATCTCTGCATACCTCAATTAAATGAACACATGGATTGTTTTCCTAAAGAGTGGATATCTCTGAAACCTTCTCATCATCATTGTCTTCACATTCACTATTTGCTATTTTTATTGTTCTATGTTTGCACATTTGCTTTAATTCCTCATTCACTCCTTTGTTTTTTGAAGGTTTAATTACTCTATGATTTTCTATAATTTCACCAAATTTTCAATTAGGTCTCTATATTTTTTTCTATTCAATTGGGTCCCTATACCATATAAATTTTTTCAATTAAGTTCCCATTAATGTTAAACGTCAAAAAACGTTAGTAAATTATGAATTTACTAATAGCCCTTGTCGACCACTTGTACTAGGATCTTAATTTATATGATATATCTTCCCTTCTCATTGATCCTCTTCTTTCTTATCTGAGATAGCAGCCTTTCCTCTACCCCTTCCTCTTCCCTTGTCTATTCTAATCTACCTTCTTCTCTCAAATCTATAGACATTTACATCAAATCCATTAGTAGCAGCATCATTTGTAGCAGCACCATATGCACTAACAGCACCATTTATAGCAGCAGATCCACCTCCATTGTCACCAGCAGTAGCATCTCCATTGTAAGATAAGGTACTGAACGTAACACTTACAAGCCAAAACTGAATGGGCAATTTGTGCCAAGATCAAGCAAAATCCTCAAGCCAAAACACCCTCAAATAACATGATATCAATAAATATACAAAGTGTCAAACCAATCTGAATACCAGTTATAGAGACTCGCAATAGCATCACCAAACTAAAGTAAGGATCATTGTCTTCCTCATCTTCAAGATCAGAATGCATCATTATTCAAAACTATTCGGTCTTCGTCTAGGTGGTGGCCTCCTATAAATCCATGTGTATGAACCAGGTTTCACAGTGTTCTGAAAATAACATATATTGAACACATTAAAAGAGTAATCAATGGGAACATAGACCCAAGAAAGATGAATACAACCAAATCAGTGCTTCAGTCATATTTATTTCTAATTAGCGTATAGACCAATCAACAATAAACAATGTCGAAATAAATCAATCAACAATAAAATTCAAATAAACAACATCAAGGAATCCATCATGAGAAAAAAAATGGAAATAATCTAAATTAAATTATCACCTATTGCAGAGGCAGAACTGTGGATGACGAGCAGCACTTTAGGCAGCGAAACCAGGTGTGAGGGACAGAGGCACGACACAGTGAGGGAGGGACAGAGGCACGAAGGCGCGGCGCGGCGAGGGAGCAAGGGATAGAGGTGTGGCAAGCAGAATACGAGAATTGGAGCACACTAGGCATATGAGAACAAGCAGAATACAAGGAACGAGTCACGAGAGGGATGCTGAGAGGAGGAGGCGTGACAAGACGTGATCGTGCAGCAGATCCAAATAGAGCTCGGTGAAAAGGTTAGGGCTAGGGATGTGTGAGTGTGGGGGTCAAATAAGAAGGGTTTTTTTTGGAATTTTTGAAATATGGAAGTGTTCTGAATGAGGTCCCCTACCCCAAAAAAGAGAATATTCATTTTTTAATAGAATATTCTGTTATTTCAAACATTTTTGTCACAGTAAAAATTTAATTGAAAAAAATTATATAGTATAAAGACCCAATTGAAAAGAAAAAAAAGTATAGGGACCGAATTTTGAAACTATAGGGATCCACAGAGTAATTAAACCTTTCTTGAATTGTCTAACTAGAATAATCAATTAATCATAGTTGCTTAGTACTTTACTTCTTGTGGGAACGATAACTCACTCACCATAATATTCCTTGATACGATTCGGTGCACTTGTCGAGTTGTAGCTTTGAAAAATTCCACATCAAATTTTTGGTGTCGTTGCTAAGGATTAAGACTGACAACTACCACATTAATTGATTATTAAAATTAGATTTTTTTCTCATTTCTTTTTTTATTTTATTTTCTTTTACTATTCACTAGAATTTTCTTCACTATGATGTTGAAAAATCCAATTTTCCTTGTCTTTGTATTTTCATGCAAGGTAACAAGGACAAAAAACCTTTTCAATTTGATCTGAAAATAGAGAGAACCCTCAAGCAACTAAGAAAAGAATCAAGAAATCAGAGAGAACTAGAAGAAATTGAGGAGCTTGAGCCAAAAAACATAGCAAACAACAATGCTAATGCCAGGAGGACCCTTGGGTCTTTCACTAAACCCACTCCTGGAAATTGTGAAAGTAGTATTGTAGTACCTACCATGGAGGCAAATAACTTTGAATTGAAGTCTAAACTCATCACCTTGGTGGAACAAAATTGCCAATTTAATGGAAATCCTCAGGAAGATCTTAATCTGCACATATCCAGCTTTCTATAAATATGTGACACAGTCAAATTCAATGGCGTCTCTGATGAAACCTATTGATTGAGGTTGTTCCTATTCTTTGTAAGGGACCGAGCCAAGCAGTGGCTTGAAACTCAACCAAAAGAAAGCATAGCAACATGGGATGATTTGGTCAATAAGGTCTTAACCAAAATTTTTCCACCATAGAGGTTGGCAAAGCTGAGACATGATATCCAGACCTTCATACAAAAATATGGAGAATCCCTCTATGAAGTCTGGGAGAAGTATAAAGAAATGCTAAAAAAGTGCCATACGGATATGTTTGCTAATTAGGTACAACTCTAGATTTTTTATAATGGAATTACTCTCACTTCAAGAAACTTACTAGACTCCTCAGCTAGAGGATCCATGCACATGAAGACCACTGAAGAAGTCTTGGAATTAATTGAAATAGTGGCCAATATCAATATTTGTATTCCTCCGAAAGAACAATGAAGAAAGAAGTGATGAAATTGGACACACTAGACACTATTCTAGCACAAAACAAGGCTATGGCTCATCAAATCAGTACACTCACTAAACAAATGAGACAAATGCAAGTTTCAGTAGTAAGAACACAAATGAGTTGTAACCTGTGTGGAAGATCTCACAAGGATGACGAATATGGATTACTACAGGGAGAACAAGCATCCATGGAGAAAGTAAATTACATGGAGAATTTCTCAAAGACACCACATAATGACTCATTCTCAAAAACTTATAATCCAGGATGGAAAAACCACCCTAAATTTAGTTGGGGCAATCAAAAGCAAAAAAACTTCACTGTATCTCATCAACAACAATCCCAGTCCATTCAACAACAAACTCAACAAAGACTCCCCTCTCTTGAAACCAAATTCTTTTCCCTTGAAACCACCATTACAAAACTAGCCCAATCCGCTACCATACTAGCCCAATCCACCTCCACATTTATAGAGGAGACAAAAGCCAACTTCCAAAATCAAGGAGCATCCATTAAGGACTGATGCACCACTATTTCGTGGTACATCTTGTACTTAATTGAGTGAATTTTATCCATTAATCTCACACTTATTCATAGAAATTGCATGTTTTATATTTTTCTTCCTGATTTTGTGCTATGATTGAAAATATGCTTCTTTGACCTTAATTTTGCTAATTTTAATCCTCTCTTATTACCATTCAATGCCTTGATATGTGTGTTAAGTGATTTTAGGGTTTATAGGGCAGGACTGGCTTAGAGGATAGAAAGGAAGCATGCAAAAGTGGAAGGAATACAAGAAATTGAAGGAATTGCTGAGCTGTCCAACATGACCTCTTCGTACTAAATTGATCATAACTTAAGCTACAGAGGTCCAAATGAAGCGGTTCCAATTGTGTTGGAAAGCTAACATCCGGGGCTTCGAAATGATATATAATTTGCCATAGTTGCCTTGCATATAAGTGACGCGCATGCGTGCATCACGCGCATGCGTGCATTATGCGCACGCGTGCATCTGCAAAAATTTAGCGTATCAGAATTCGCTCCCAGCGATTTCTTGGTTGTTTTTGACCCAGTTATCGATCCAGAAAACACAGATTAGAGGTTGCAGAGTGGAGGAATCCCAGCAACACTTTTCATTCACACAATTTAGGTTTTAGATATAGTTTTTAAACCACTCTCCTTTCTCTAGCTTTTAGGAGTTTAGGTTTAGCTTTTCTTAATTTCGGATTTCTACTTTGCTTTAATTTAGTTTCCTTCTACTCTTTTTTGTTCTAGTCCTTTAGTTTATCTATCTTTTCTTGTTGTTTTTTTTATTCTCCAATTTGGTTTATGAACTCCATGTTAGATTTGATTTTCTTATTAATGCAAGTTGAGGTATTTCATATTTATTGCTTCTTCTATTATTTGTGAGTTATTGATGTTTGCAATTGGTTGTTTGGATTTAATATTCCTTGCTAGTTTTCTATGTTTTTATGTTGTGCTTTTCAAGTGTTTGATAAAATGCTTGGTTGGATTCTAGAGTAGATTTTTATCCTTTTGGCCTTGGTTGAGTAATTGGTGACACTTGAGTTATCAAATTCCTTTGTTGATTGATAATTGAAAGTTGCTGATTGATTTGAATTCCACTAAAGCTAGTCTTTTCTTAGGAGTTGACTAGGATTTGAGGAACCAAATTGATTCGTCCACTTGACTTTCCCTCAAAATTAGAGGGTTAACTAAGTGGGAGCAATGAACAATTCTCATCACAATTGATAAGGATAGCTAGGATAGGACTTCCAGTTCTCAAACCTTGCCAAGAGTTTTTCTAGTCATTAGTTTATTCCTTTGCAATTTACTTTTCTTGTTTCCTTATTCAAAAACCCTAAAATATATCTTTACAGAACCAATTATAAGAACACTTCCCTGCAATTCCTTAAGAGGCGACCCGAGGTTTGAATACTTCGGTTATCAATTTTATCAGGGGTTTGTACTTGTGACAACCAAATTTGTGTCTGAAAGGATTTTAGTTGGTTTAGTAACTATACTTGCAACGAGAACTTATTGTGAAATTCTAGACACGCAAAAGTCTGTTCGTCAAAATGGCGCCGTTGCCGGGGAAATGCAAACGTGTGCCTTATTATTGGTTATTGTAAATATTTTCTTTTTGATTGTTTGTTAGTTTTTGTTAATTTAGGAATTAGTTGCTTATTTTTACTAGTTTTTGTTTTTATTTTCTTTAGCTACTATGAACTCTCACCCCTTTGGCTATGAGTTTGGTTACAATTATGTTGCAGGAAGAGGAAGCTACAATGAGAACATGCATCAAGAATGGAAGAATAAAAGGTGGGAGGAGCCATAGGGATTTGATCAACCCTCTTGGCAACAGCCTCCGCCAAAATACTATGACCAAGAGCCATTCCAAGAAGCATATCAAGATAATGGCTATGGTGAGCACTCTTTTGATTGTCAACAACCACCACAATATGCCTATGAACCCCCTCCTCAACATAGCTTTGAACCACCATACTCATAAGCCCCTTACCACTAAACACCCCTATATGACCCTAACCTTTATCCGACATACCCACCACCATATGAACCATATGAACCATACATAGAACCACCCGAATTCCAAAACAATTACTCCTAAGAACCACCACCTCAATATACACCATCTCCTCATCCTTATCAAGAAGAACTACCTTCCTATCATGAACCATTCTTCCCATGCGATGAACCCTTCCAACCACCACAATCTCTAGTGAATGAAACCCTTGGTGTACTTCTTCAAGGGCAAGAAAGGATGGATAAGAAGGTACTAGAACTCACGGCTGCCTTGACCGAGGTAGTAAATCGATTAGCATCCCAATATGTGGGCACTCAAAGTGCCCCTATGGCTGCATATGGGGAATCAAATGAAGAGTATAGCATGAAGGAGAGATCGGAAACTCCGGTGGAACATGAGGAATATTGCTCTGTGTTAGAACAATTGGAGGAACCTATGATTAATGAAGACAAGGAAGAAGTGGTTGAAGACTTGGGAGATGTGAAACCTCCATTGGAAAGTCCAGTTATAGAGCCTCCTTCCAAGGTGTTTGATGTTGATGTTGAGGAGAGTGTACAACCTCCAAGGCATATCATGGTTGAAGACTTTGCAAAGGTTGATCAAGAGATAGAAATTAAAGAGGAAAAAGCACAACCTCCCATGCTCTTGGTAGGCAATGAAAAAGAGATTGAATTGGAAGAAAGCTACCAAGAGGAAGCGGTTGAAGTTGAAGAGGCTTGCAAAGAGGTGGAAGACTCAAAAAGAGCACAAGAGAGTGGAGTTTGCAAGATCATTAGAGACACCTCTCCCAAAGCCATTACCATCCAACACAACATTCAAGTGGGTAAAATTCTTATCCTTGACCTTTACTTTTCCACTTGAATAAGGTTTACTTGAGACAGATGGTCAACTTAGAGCTCTTTGTGACATTAAGAGTAAAAGGGAAATGGTTAGTGGTTGGCAACACCATCCTAGGTTCGTTATGGTTGGAAGCTCAAGGCATAATTGCAAGGGTTGGTATAATTCTCAATTAATTGGGTCTAGCAGGATGTTTAGGTGCCTAAATGAGAATTTCAAGGCTGAACCACCCAGATGGAATCATCATGATCCACTTGAAGACGAGTGTAGAAATAAGATTTGGGATCCGGGAATATATGAGGAACAATTTCGGGAGCTCAAAGCTTGTGAAGAACTCCATCAAAGCTTGAGAAATTTACTTGGTATTGATAGAGCTTATTGGAAGTCCAAGCATTGGTGGAAGTTTCAAGATGAGTTCAAGCACAAGCCACCATGACAAAGAGCTCACCAAATGTCCAACTTAAGGACTTTAACTAAAAGTGCTAGGTGGGAGACAACTCACCATGGTATAATCGTCTATTTTCATTCCTAGTTTTATTTTATTTTATTTTTCACAGTATTCATTCATAATTTCTGCATAATCATCTATATTCTGCATTATGCATCTTGCATTCTGCATAAAAAAAAAGAGAAGAGAGAAAAGTGCGTTCCATGCGTGCGCGTGAACCACAAGCACGCGTCACATGTGATGCTAAAACTTATAGCAAGATACGCGGGAGCTGCGCAGGAAGGGTGTCTTGCGCATGAGCCAATCCATACGTACGCGTGGGCGACGCGTGCGCGTCACCTATATTTTAGTCAACCCACGCGTAGGCGTCAGCAACGCGTACGCGTGGGGAGCGAAATCGGCGTCAATGAGTGATTTGGCCGAGAGTTATGCTGCCTTGGTGCTGGTAACGTGCGTTTCACACGACCAGAGGTGACGCGTACGCGTGACCGACGCTCACGCATCAGTTTTCATTTTTGGCCGTTCATTCATACGCGTGGACGACGCTTACGCGTTGCATGGCCATTTCAGTTTTCACGCATACGCATGATGCATGCATGCGCGCGCGTCTGTTTCTTGTTCTCTTATCAATTCTCCTTCTTTCTTCTCTCCTTTTCTTCTATCCTCCTCCTTTCTTACTTTCTTCTCCTCCCTTCCCTTCCTTATTCTCTTTCATTCTCTTTTACATATTGCAATTTTTTTTACGTTCTTTCATTGCATTTTAATTTTGTTCATGCCTTTATCTTCTTTTCTCGTTTCTCATTTTATCATTGGTGTTGAATGTTCTTATTCAACTGTTGCATCTTTTTCTTGTATTATTCTGGTGCTTTGTGACTTGTTTTATTCTGATTGGGTGATATTATTTAAGTCAATGCCAATCTTTTATGATACTTGTATTCCTTTTGCATTGATATGAACTTATACTTTCTTTCATGACCCACTCTCCTCCATTGTTGCAATTTTTTACACTATTGATATACCTTTTTGCTTCTATTATTTTCTCACTTGCATGTTGTAGCTACCATGTAGTTGAGAACTTTAATATTATTTGGCATTAGCCCACCTAGATTTATTTCTTTTCATATTTTTGTTTGTGGGTTTTTCTTCTTCCCTTTTCTCTCCTTTTAGGATGGCCACCAAGGAGGGGGAACAGAACACTTCTAAATGGGGAGACAAACAAGCTTCGCCCAATCTTTAGAGAAAGAGCAGCAGTTGTAGCTCACAACCCCCGTCCACTTGCACATCTTTGCATACACCGAGGACGGTGCAATCTTTAAGTGTGGAGAGGTCGATACCGACTCCTGCGGGTAACAACTTTCTGACTCAACACCAATGTTTAATTTTCTTTGTCAAATTAGTTGTTGTATTTGCATGTTTGACTGCATATTTGTTTGATTTTGTGCATATTTTACCACTCCTTGGATGAAGTGATATTTTCTTTTCAAGAAACTATTTTAAAGTATTTCACTAATTTGAACAAAACTTTTGTTGTACTTGCTCGAAGAAATGTATTTTGGAACATGGTTTAGAGCTCGAACACACAGCCTTGTGGGATTTTGAGCCTATTTGATTGGTTGCATTTTATCAACCAATATTTTATTTTTGTTGTGTGTTGTTCTTTCTATAATTGTGATCTTTGTCTTGCTTGATTCTATATTTCCATTATTTGATGTATGCATGCAATTATATGATTGAGGCCTTTCTTTCTCTGAGCTTACATTTGGTTTGAGAGTTGGGTGTTGTATATTTTTGCTGAATTTGTGAAAGAGATAGTTAAGCACGTATTCTTGCATTCAATACTTTAATCATATGCATTGAGAAAGAAAAAATAAAAGAAAAATAGAAAAAGAAAAAGAAAAAAAAAAGAGAAAAGAAAAGAAAAAGAGCAAATAATAAAAAAAGGGACAAAATGTCCCAAGTTAAGTAATAATATCAATGCATATGTACTGTACTACATTTGGGATGCATGAATATGTGGTGAATAGAGTTAACGGGCAGTTAGATTTTGCATTGTAATTACATGGATTGTCTAAGGTAGGTGGTAAGTTTAGGCTAATCAAGGATTCGAATTTTTAGTCCACTTGACCAAATACATTCCTACCATGACCCTAACCCCATTACAACCCTTAAAAGACCTCTTGATATGTGTATCTGTGCATTAATTATTTGTTGATTGTTAGATGAAGAGCAAGTCTTAGAAAGTAAGCTTAGTAGATAATTGAGAGAATCGAACCTTAAACACTTGAGTGATTAGAGTGTATACACTTCCAGTGAGGGTTCGATACTCGATTCCTTGTTCTCGGCTTTCATGAGCTATTTTCTTCTGCAAGTCTATTTGTACTTCATTTTTATGATTTGAATTAGTGAAATCCAGTTCATATTTGTTCTTGAAGGGTTTATTTACTTTTCACCATGTAGGTAGAATCATTTCTGCATGTAGTTGCATTCATATAGATAGGTTGCATTGCATAAGTTCTACTATTTTGCCTTCACTCTTTTAGTTCTCTTGAGCTTAGCATGAGGACATGTTAATGTTTAAGTGTGGGAAGATTTGATGCACTACTAATTCGTGGTACATCTTGTGCTTAATTGAGTGGATTTTATCCACTAATCTCACACTTATTCATATAAATCGCATGTTTTACATTTTCCTTCCTGATTTTGTGCTATGATTGGATACATGCTTCTTTGGCCTTAATTTTGCTAATTTTAATCCCCTCTTATTACCATTTGATGCCTTGATATGTGTGTTAAGTGATTTCAGGATTTATAGGGTAAGAATGGCTTAGAGGATAGAAAGGAAGCATGCAAAAGTGGAAGGAATACAAGAAATTGAAGGAATTGCTGAGCTGTCCAGCCTGACCTCTTCGTACTAAATCGATTATAACTTAAGCTACAGAGGTTCAAATGAAGCGGTTCTAGTTGCGTTGGAAAGCTAACATCGGAGGCTTCGAAATTATAGATAATTTTTCATAGTTACTTTGCAGATAAGCGATGTGCATGCGTGCATCACGTGCACGCGTGCATCTATGAAAATTCAGCGTATCAGAATTCACTGGGCTATTTTTGACCCAGTTCTCGGCCCAGAAAACAAAGATTAGAGGCTGTAGAGTGGAGGAATCACAACAACACTTTTCATTAACACAATTTAGGTTTTAGATGTAGTTTTTAGAGAGAGATTCTCTCCTCTCTCTTGGTTTTTGGATTTTAGGTTTAGCTTTTCTTAATTTCAGATTTCTACTTTGCTTTAACTTAGTTTCTGTTCATACCCTGACCGGGCTCCTCCAAACTCGGCAAATTCATAAGAGGTCCGACCTCGTCCTAAGGCCCACGCCTAAAGGTCGGACCTCGGACAATAAAAGCAAAGGAAGGCCCATCAAAAGGAACGCAGCCCAAAACCTAAAGGCCGAAAAGGCCTAGAAAAGGCGGTTCCACAAAGATAGAGATAAAACTCCCAAAGATAAGATAAGATAAGAATATCTTATCCAGGGAAGATCACGGCCAACTACTATAAATACACTGGAACACCTAGGTATGGCATTCATTCCATATTTTACACATATCTGCTTGGACCCATGCTAACTTAAGCATCGGAGTGTCATTGCAGGTACAACCACCAACCACTCTACATATCAAGCTCGGGTCCCTGAACCCCCACCTCGGGTCTTTCCCGACGACCGAGCTACACGTTTCAGGTAACCCTCGGAACAGTTTCCTTCTACTCTTTTTTGTTCTAGTCCTTTAGTTTATCTATATTCTCTTGTTGATTTATTTATTCTCCAATTTGGTTTATGAACTCCATGTTAGATTTGATTTTCTTATTAATGCAAGTTGAGGTATTCCATATTTATTGCTTCTTCTATTATTTGTGAGTTATTGATGTTTGCAATTGGTTGTTTGGATTTAATATTCCTTGCTAGTTTTCTATGTTTTTATGTTGTGCTTTTCAAGTGTTTGATAAAATGCTTGGTTGGATTCTAGAGTAGATTTTTATCCTTTTGGCCTTGGTTGAGTAATTGGTGACACTTGAGTTATCAAACTCCTTTGTTGATTGACAATTGAAAGTTGCTAATTGATTTGGATTCCACTAAGCTAGGACTAGAGGAACCAAATTGATTCGTCCACTTGACTTTCCTTCAAAATTAGAGGGTTAACTAAGTGGGAGCAATGAACAAAGGTGCAGGAGCGGGCAGAAAAATATATCAACATGGAGGAAACCTCCCAGCTAAGAGACTCTTCTAGGAAGGAATCAACCTACCCACCCCGAGATCGAGATCGGAAACAAAGGAAGAAAGAAGAACCCAACTCGGACAAGCCACGGAAGTACCACAGCTACACCCCCCTCCGAGTCTCCTTGGTAGACATCTACAGAGAAGTATGCCACACCGAAAAGATCCCACCGCCCCGACCGCTAAAACACAAGAGGGCAGGGAGAG
>NC_029775.3:73086567-73088641 GCF_000817695.3 Arachis duranensis
GGCCGAGCTAAAAATCAGACAGCAATTCACCTCGGTCGAGCACCCACAAGCCAATGGACAAGCAGAGGCTGCAAATAAAGTCATCTTGGCCGGGTTAAAATGAAGACTCCAAGAGGCCAAAGGGGCATGGGCCGAGGAGCTCCCCCAGGTGCTATGGGCATATCGGACAACTCCGTACTCTACAACAGGAGAATCGCCATTCTGACTAGCTTACGGGATGGAGGCAATGATTCCTATTGAAACAGATGAAGGGTCACCTAGAACCATCTTCTACAACGAAAAAGGTAACCCGCAGGCACAAAGGGAAGAACTCGACCTCCTCCCCGAGGTCCGAGAAAGAGCTCGGATCCGAGAAGAAGCCTTGAAACGGCGAACGGCCCTCAGATACAATCAGAAAGTAATAAAACGAAGCTTCTCCATTCACGACCTGATTCTAATCCGAAACGACATCGGAACACAAAAATCGGGAGAAGGAAAGCTAGCTGCAAATTGGAAAGGGCCCTACAAGGTAACAGAAGTCTTAGGAACAGGCTACTACAAAGTATCCGACCTAGAAGGCAACGAGTTGCCCAGGGCCTGGCACGCCTGCAATCTAAGACGATACTACAGCTAGAAAAAGATAACCCAAGGTGTACACTTTTTCTCTACAAGGGTTTTTTAATGAGACACCCGGTCAAAAAGACACCCAACCTAGTCAAGGGTAAACACTCTGTAAATATTCTTCCTTTTTTAATACTAATCAAATTTTTCTATTTTCTTTTCTTCTTCCTCGTGTTGAAACAAATCCTGAAAAGTACCCCCGCCAAATAAAAATAGATTACAAAAATAACTTAAAAGGCCGACCAACGACAAGGTCGGACCCAACAAAGGGAGGTACTCGAACGCCCGAGGTCCGAGAAAAAAGCCCGGATCCAAGAAAGAAGCCTTAAAACGGCGAAAGCAAAGATTTCGAAAACGCTTACTAAAAAGTTGCTATACAAAAACAACTAAAAAGTAAAAGCGAAAAAACGAAATCAAAGGAAAGTTCAAAAAGCGCTAGCTAAAAGGTTGTTATCCAAAAACAACTAAAAAGCATAAAAGTGGAACAAAAAGTCAAAACGCGAACAAAACACCGCATAATAAGCTAAAAAGTTACTGCAAGTAGCTAATAGCAAAAAGGTGTCCAAAGCATTCACAGAAACCATCCAAAAACAAAGGAGCCCACAGGCCGGGCAAAAAACCAAAGATAAAAGGATTACAGAGATTCAAGGTCCTTTCCGGACTCCACATCAACAGAAGGCTGCGGAGGAAACATAGAAATCGGGACAGCATTGACGGCATCGTCATCTCGGTTCAAAACCTCCACACCAGACCCCTCCTCGGCCAAAGGTGAAGTCGGGTTCGCAACCAGAACTTTGGGGTCGGACACCGGAACCTCATCCTCGTTGGGAGCAGGAACAATCTTTCCCTCCACGACAACATTTTCCATACTGAATAAACTCAGATCCAGGTCAGGAGCAAGAACCCGGACCTGAGCTTTCAAATTTTCAAACATAGCATCCATACCCTTAGCCACATGACCTTCTAGCTCGTAAAAATCATCCTGAGCAGATTGCAACTTCTCCTTTGTCTCCACAAGCTCGGCATATAACCGAGTATAATTCTCCGTCGCCACCTTCGCCATCTCCTCAGATGCTTTCGCTGCCGCCACAGCCGCGGTAGCTTTAGCTTTCTCTTTTTCCAAAGATGCCTCCAGCTCAGTAATCCTAGTAGCCTTCAGCTCACTAATCTTCTCAAACTCAGACTGAGCCTTCTCAAGTCGGGAGCTGGTCGCACCAATGGGGGATTTCTTGAACTCCCGGGCAATAGCGGCATGAAGACTAGACATCCGGACACAACTCCGCGCCATATACTGAAAATGATGCTCCATAGATACATCATCAGTAGAAATAAAGGTCTGAGGGAGAATATGCTGTTCAATCCAACCAAGAGCATCAAAATCCTTGTCATTAAAACCCGCAAGCTCTTGAGAGGTCTTCTGTTTCTTGGGAGGAGGACCCGAGGACGAAGGCGGAGAAGAGGTAGCAGGCCCAGA
>NC_029775.3:73090038-73097653 GCF_000817695.3 Arachis duranensis
CACGCCTAAAGGTCGGACCTCGGACAATAAAAGCAAAGGAAGGCCCATCAAAAGGAACGCAGCCCAAAACCTAAAGGCCGAAAAGGCCTAGAAAAGGCGGTTCCACAAAGATAGAGATAAAACTCCCAAAGATAAGATAAGATAAGAATATCTTATCCAGGGAAGATCACGGCCAACTACTATAAATACACTGGAGCACCCAGGTATGGCATTCATTCCATATTCTACACATATCTGCTTGGACCCATGCTAACTTAAGCATCGGAGTGTCATTGCAGGTACAACCACCAACCACTCTACATATCAAGCTCGGGTCCCTGAACCCCCACCTCGGGTCTTTCCCGACGACCGAGCTACACGTTTCAGGTAACCCTCGGAACAGTTTCCTTCTACTCTTTTTTGTTCTAGTCCTTTAGTTTATCTATATTCTCTTGTTGATTTATTTATTCTCCAATTTGGTTTATGAACTCCATGTTAGATTTGATTTTCTTATTAATGCAAGTTGAGGTATTCCATATTTATTGCTTCTTCTATTATTTGTGAGTTATTGATGTTTGCAATTGGTTGTTTGGATTTAATATTCCTTGCTAGTTTTCTATGTTTTTATGTTGTGCCTTCCAAGTTTCTGATAAAATGCTTGGTTGGATTCTAGAGTAGATTTTTATTCTTTTGGCCTTGGTTGAGTAATTGGTGACACTTGAGTTATCAAACTCTTTTGTTGATTGATAATTAAAAGTTGCTGATTGATTTAGATTCCACTAAAGCTAGTCTTTCCTTAGGAGTTGACTAGGACTTGAGGAACCAAATTGATTCGTCCACTTGACTTTCCTTCAAAATTAGAGGGTTAACTAAGTGGGAGCAATGAACAATTCTCATC
Source organism: Arachis duranensis (assembly GCF_000817695.3). Taxonomy (NCBI): domain Eukaryota; kingdom Viridiplantae; phylum Streptophyta; class Magnoliopsida; order Fabales; family Fabaceae; genus Arachis; species Arachis duranensis. Next base: position 73,090,916 of record NC_029775.3, read on the forward strand.
ACAATTGATAAGGATAGTTAGGATAGGACTTCCAGTTCTCAAACCTTGCCAAGAGTTTTTCTAGTCATTAGTTTATTCCTTTGCAATTTACTTTTCTTGTTTCCTTATTCAAAAACCCTAAAATATATCTTTACGGAACCAATTATAAGAACACTTTCCTGCAATTTCTTGAGAGACGACCCGTTGTTTGAATACTTCGGTTATCAATTTTATTAGGGGTTTGTACTTGTTACAACCAAATTTTTGTATGAAAGGATTTTAGTTGGTTTAGGAACTATACTTGCAACGAGAACTTATTGTGAAATTCTAGACCACGCAAAAGTGATGCAAGTGCAAACTGTCTCTCAACAAATTTCCTTCGGCAAGTGTACCGAATTTGTCGTCAAGTAAAAACTCACAATAGAGTGAGGTCGAATCCCATAGGGATTGATTGATCAAGCAACTTTAATTAGAAGAATGTTCTAGTTAAGCGAATTCAGAATTTGGGTTGAGATTTGCAGAAAATAAAATGGCGAGAATGTAAATAACAAAAAAAGTAAATGCTAGAATTAAAGGGCTGAAAGTAAATGACTGAAAGTAAATTGCAGAATTGTAAATGGGAATTGGGTGTTTGCTCATGAAAGTAAACACAGAAATTAAAGAGAATGGGTGAGATCAGAATTGGGGAATTCATTGGGCGCAGGAGATGTTGCAATTCTCCGGATCAAGTTCATTTTCATCTCTTCCTCAATCAATGCACTCATTGATCTCCTTGGCAATCTTAATTGATTGAATTACAATTTCTTGCAATTCAGTCTCTCAAATCTTGATCAATAGCCAATTCCTTGGTCAATTGCTCATGAGAAGAGATGAAGTGTGGTCACTGATTATACCACATGCATTTCCCAAATCAAGTATTGAGAGGATTATAGGCACATATCCATCCAAACCCAATTTGGTCCAGCATGAGAAAGCATTTCTAGCTTGATCTCTTCATTCCTCTTTCAAGGCTCAGAAGAGATCCAAGTTTGAATAGCTTCTTTTCCAAGATAACTACCCAATGGGATGAAAATCGAAAGCTTTCAAGTGAAATCAAGAGAAAAGATAGAAGAAGAATAATGAAAACTAGTATTGATCCATCAAATTACAACAGAGCTCCCTAACCTGATGAAAGAGGTTTAGTTGTTCATAGCTCTAGAAAATGAAAACAAAGATGGAGAATACATCATGGAACTAGAAGAGCAGAGTAAAATACAGAGAGTAGTGCCTTTTTCCCCTTTTTTTCGAACTCCTCAAATAATTCAAAGCTACTCCTATATATACTACTCTTCTCAGCTTCTAGTTGGCTCTTCAAGTCTTGGGCCTTTGGATCTTGAGATTGAAGCAGTTCTCTTCTTCATTTGGGCTTGGTTTTACTTGCAGAGAGAAAGTGTGAAGTGTGCAGAGACTTTAGCTCAGGACGTTAGGGGTGTTAACGTTTTAGTGAAAGAATGAGTTCGAGAACGTTAGTGACACTCAACATTGTCACTAACATTCCAATGTACCCCTTTGCCTCACATTAGAGCCCACGTTAACTAGGCTAACGTGGCTTCTAACGTGGCCTTGCCAACCTTCGAGAATATTAGTGACACTTAACATTGTCACTAACGTTCCAATGTGCCCCTATGTCTCACGGTAGAGTCCATGTTAACTAGGTTAACATGGCTTCTAATGTGGCCTTGCCAACCTTCGAGAACGTTAGTGACACTTAACATTGTCACTAACGTTCCAATGTGCCCCTATGTCTCACGTTAGAGTCCACGTTAACTAGGTTAACGTGGCTTCTAACGTGGCCATTCTTAGTCATCCCCAACGTTAGTGACAATGTTGAGTGTCACTAACGTTGGCTCATCTTTCACTCATCATCGTTAGCCTTCCACGTTAACTAAGTTAACGTGGAAGTTAACGTGGCTCCTTGGGGTTTTGTGGTTGCTTCCAACGTTAGTGACAATGTTGGGTGTCACTAACGTTGGCTTCCTTCCCCCTTTTAACGTTAGAGGCCACATTAACTAAGTTAACGTGGACTCTAATATAGCCACTTATGATCATTGGCCAACGTTAGTGATAATGTTAAATGTCACTAACATTGGCTCAAAGTCCCTTCTTCACGTTAGAGTTCACGTTAACTTAGTTAACACGACTCTTAACGTGGGCAATGATGGCTTCGAGAGCGTTATTGGCAATCACTTTTCTCATTAACTTTGCAAGTTACCTCCCATTCCACGTTAGTGGTAACATTAATTAGATTAACGTGACTACTAAGTGGTTCTTCTTTGCTTCCTTTGGTCCTGAAATCAAGCAATAGAATGCATCAAAGTTTTAGTCCAAGTCATGGGTAATGCAACATACAATTTGTTGTTAAACTCATGCAAAATCCTCATGAAATCATGTAAAATTCACAATGGATGCTTGAATCAAGGTGTAAGTGAATATCTACCCAAAACTAGCTTATTTCCTAAGGAAATGCATGAAACTACCTTAAAAACAGTAAAAAAAAAGGTCAGTGAAACTGGCCAAGATGCCCTGGCACCACAACACCAAACTTAAAGCTTGCTTGTCCCTAAGCAAGTACTGGAACAAGAGAATGATGAATGGAATGCCAAGAGAAATGAGTCATTCTTGTGGAAGTCATGTCACTGATTTTATGGATGTTCTTCAGGCTAAGTGCTCTGTAAGGGGGCAACTCTTTAAAATAAGCTTTCAGCCAACACTCCCGAACCAGTTGGTTCAAGGTGCTAGGTGTTGAGACACCCCTAAGGATTTACTCCCTCAAGTCTCTCCCCCATACATACACACCACAGGCATCTGGTTCATTTATTTTCCTTCTTGAGACCTTGGTGTCCAGCACCTCTTTGGGTTACTAAATGCTCTGTAGTGAGGGTTACTCTTGATAGTGGACTTTCAGCTGATAATCCCGAGTTAGTTAACCCAAGTTATCAAGTGATAAGGCACCCCTAAGAGCTTATTCATCCAAGTAAATCCCTCACACAGGAGCACCACAGACACATGCCTCAAGATTAAAACCATTGGTGCCTAGCCTTATTGCTTACTCTTTTTCTTTTGTTTTTCACTTTAAGTGTTCTTTCCCTTGCTCTTATTAGGATCTTGTTGTTTACTTAGTCTCATGGGTATATTCAAAGTATAGTATTCAGGCCAGACAGTTGTCATCCCCACCTTATGTTTGAACCAACTTAGCTAACTTATGATCACACCAAAGACTCATGAATTCACTTCCATATTATGAACTCCACTCTGGTCTATTTAAAACACAATCATTCTCTATTTTCATTTGATTTAAAAGACAAGCATACAATAAGTAATGGTATAATGCAGTAACACTTAAACCAGAAATCATAGACCTAAGCAATTAAACCTAAAATGCATAATTGAAAAGGTTGAAACTAACATGGAAGCATGTTCTATTTCATACAAGATCTTCCTTATTTAAAGCATAGAAAAAGATGGAGTAAAGAAGGAACTCCACCACCTTTTACTCTTGTGGCCGTCCATGCTCTTATCTTTGCTTGTCCTCCTTGTGTCCTCTTGCATTTCCTCGCATCCGCGCCAATCTTGCTTGCTTCCAATCCTCAAGTGCCTTCCTCACTGATTCATGACTCTCTTCCACCCTTTGTCTCTCTTCTCGTGCTAATTCATCCTTCACTTCTTCATACTTTGTGATTCCTGGGTGCAATATAGGCAGCTGTCCTACTAGGTATCCGAGCCTGGCTTGAGTGTTTATGTGATGCCTTGTCTCGCTCATGTAAACTCCTTCTGCAAATGCCCTTTGCTCATGCAGTAGTTCTGTGTGTTCTATTTGTCTCTGATGCATCTCATGTATGTGTGCCCCTTGATGTGCTTGGATGTTGATTAGCCTCTGGATGGACTCTTGTTGCTCATTTTGCCTTTGTTCCATCCTGTTGAATGTTTCTCCCCATTGTTGCCCTTGACTTATTTGCTGTTCCATCATTTGCCTTTGCCACTCACCTTGCTGAGTCATCCACCTTGAGAGTGCTTCCTCTTGCTACCCCATCATCTATAGTTGAAGCTCTTTCTGTGCTCCTTGGCTTTCCAAATACTGTCTAGACAAGCCATCAATGGCTTCCTGCAATTGGTGCATGTCCAAGAACTGTGGTGCTTGCCCCTCTGCGACTTGTCCTTCCACTACTTGAGGGGTTGTCCTCTTCCTTTGCTTCCGTTGAGGCAAGGGGGATGCGGCAGCATTCATCCTTCGGACAGTTATTGGAATGCCTTCCTTTATCCACACGGGATCCTCATCTTCAAAAACTACCCCAGCTTTCTTGCATATTTGGTAAATAGTACTGGGGTAACCTAACGTTCCTCTTGAATCACTTTTCTCTGCCATCTTTCTAATGCCTTCAGCTATGAGTTCATGAACCTTGATTTCTCCTCCCTTCAGTATACAGTGCACCATTATTGCTCTCTTGAGATTCACCTCCGAGTTGTTTGCAGTTGGGAGGATAGACCTCCTCACTAGCTCAAACCACCCCTTGGCTTCAGAAGTGAGATCTGTTCTCTTGATGAACTTTGGTTTCTTTCCCGCAGACCTTTCCCAGTCAGCTCCAGGTACACAAATATCTCGCAAAATCTGGTCATAATTGGGGTTGTTGTCCAATCTTGAGTGATAACTTTCTTCTTCAAACGGTATAGACCGTAGCTTCAGTGCCCTCATGACACTCATGGGACCAAAATCCACCATCTTTCCTCTCACAAAGCTTGTATATGACTCATCTTTCTTATCATATCGGAGGATCAGTGAGGAGCTCTCATCTTCTCTTTTCTACTTTCTCTATGATTTCTGGACACTCAATTTTCTTCACTTGAAATCCCAGCTCATAAATGATTTTCTTGTCAACCATCCACCCGTATTGCAATGCATGATACAAGCTTCTAAATCTCTTTTCATCATATGGGTGTTGCTCCATGGGTTCTTTTCCCTTCCTTCGTTTAGAACTTGAAGAAGCCATGAATGAAAGTTGTGTGAAGGTGGTAAGGGGGTGAGACGTTTGGTTGTTTAGGGTTTTATTGCAATGAAGAGAGTAAGGGTGGTGTTTGTAATGGGGTAGATCGTGCTTAGTTCCGAAATGGAGAGGTGTGAAGAGTGGGTACGGAACATGGTCCATTTATATAGAGAAGTTGTGAGATAATGGAGGGTATGGATTGATGGAGTAGTTACTTGATGGACGGTTAGGGTTATGCATGGATAAAGGACAAGGATCATCACTTATTGATGGAGATTGCTCGGTCTTTGGTGCACGAAATTGTGTATGCCAATATTAATGGACTATTTAACACAGCTTCATACCACTAACCAGCAAGTGCACTGGGTCGTCCAAGTAATACCTTACGTGAGTAAGGGTCGATCCCACGGAGATTATTGGTTTGAAGCAAGCTATGTTTATTTTATTATTCTTAGTCAGGATATTAATTAAAATTTTCAGTTGGATTTATTAGAAAAATAAAAGAGTGTGAAATAGTTACTTGTTGTGCAATAATGGAGAATATGTTGGGGTTTTTGGAGATGCTTTATCCTCTGAATCCCTGTAACATAATGCTTACTCACTTTCATAAATGCAAGGCTCCTTCCATGGCAAGCTGTATGTAGGGAATCACTATTGTCAGTGGCTACCTCCCATCCTCTCAGTGAAAACGGTCCAGATGCTCTGTCACAGCACAGCTAATCAGCTGTTGGTTCTCGATCATGTTGGAATAGGATCCATTGATCATTTTGTGTTTGTCATCATGCCCAGCAATCGCGAGTTTGAAGCTCGTCACAGCCATTCAATCCTTGAATCCTACTCGGAATACCACAGACAAGGTTTAGACTTTCCGGATCCTCAAGAGTGGCCGCCATCAGTTCTAGCTTATACCACGAAGATTCTGATTAAGGAAGCTAAGAGATAATAATTCAATCTGATGTAGAACAGAGGTGTTTGTCAGGCACATGTTCATGGATTGAGGAAGGTGATGAGTGTCACGGATCTTCACCTTCTCCATAATTAAGCGCAAATAAATATCTTAGATAGGAACACGCATGTTTGAAAGGAGAAACAGAAACAATTGCATTAATTCATCGAGACGCTGCAGAGCTCCTCACCCCCAACAATGGGATTTAGAGACTTATGCCGTCAAAGTGTATAAAATTCAGATCCAAAAATGTCATGAGGTACAGAGTTAATCTCTAAAAGTTGTTTAAATAGTAAACTAGTACCCTAGGTTTACAGAAAATGAGTAAACTATGATAGATGGTGCACAAATTCACTTCTGGGGCCCACTTGGTGTGTGCTGAGGCTGAGACTTAAGCTTCTCACATGCCTGGGGCTGTTTTGGGCGTTCAACGCCAGGTTGTAACCTGTTTCTGGCGTTGAACTCCAACTTGTAGCCTGTATCTGGCGCTGGACGCCAGACAGCTGCATGATACTGGCGTTGAATGCCAGTTTACGTCATCTATCTTTGCGCAAAGTATGAACTATTATATATTGCTGGAAAGCCCTGGATGTCCACTTTCCAACGCCGTTGAGAGAGCGCCAATTGGACTCCTGTAGCTCCAGAAAATCCATTTCGAGTGCAGAGAGGTCAGAATCCAACAGCATCAGCAGTCCTTTTTCAGCCTAACTCAGATTTTTGCTCAGCTCCCTCAATTTCAGCCAGAAATTACCTGAAATCATAGAAAAACACACAAACTCATAGTAAAGTCCAGAA
>NC_029775.3:73100417-73102283 GCF_000817695.3 Arachis duranensis
TTAGACCACTCAGCTGGTGGATCTATACACATGAGGAAGACAATTGAAGAAGCTCAAGAGCTTATAGACACTGTTGCTAGAAACCAATATTTGTACTCTAGCAATGAGTTCTCTCCAAAAGAGGAAGTCATGGCACTAACCACTGATCCTAACCCTCAAGAACAGATGATTGAGCTTAATCAATAATTGCTCCTGATGACAGAACAGTTAGCAGAATTTAAAGATATGCTCCATGAAACTAAAGTTGCTAACAAGAACATAGAACTGCAGTTGAATCAAGCAAGACAGCAAATATCTAAACAGATAACAGAGGAATGTCAAGCAGTTCAACTGAGGAGTGGGAAGACACTGAATAACACTGCTCAAAAGAGCAAAAAGTCAAACAAGGAACAATTGACAGGGGATAACCAAACCACTGTTCAAAATCCCTCTGAGGACAGTAAGAGCCCAGAGAGGAACACTTTTGGCGTTCAAACGCCAGAAAAGGGGGGAAAGCTGGCGTTAAACGCCCATTCCCTGCCCAGTTCTGGCGTTCAAACGCCAGAAAAGGGGGAAAAGCTGGTGTTAAACGCCCATTTTCCACCCAATCCTGGCGTTCAGACGCCAAGGGAGGATCAGACACCTGAGAGTGCTGACAGTAATCCCTCTAACAAGGCTTCTTCAACCACTTCTGTGAGGAATAAACCTGCAGCATCTAAGGTTGAAGAATATAAAGCCAAGATGCCTTATCCTCAAAAACTCCGCCAAGCAGAACAAGATAAGCAATTTGCCCGCTTTGCAGACTATCTATGGACTCTTGAAATAAAGATTCCGTTTGCAGAGGCACTTGAGCAAATACCTTCTTATGCTAAGTTCATGAAAGAAATCTTAAGTCATAAGAAGGATTGGAGAGAAACTGAAAAAGTGTTTCTACTGAAGAATGCAGTGCAGTCATTCTAAAAAGCTTACCAGAAAAGCTTCAAGATCCAGGAAGCTCTATGATACCATGCACATTAGAAGGTGCTTGCACTAAGACAGCCCTGTGTGACCTTGGAGCAAGTATCAATCTAATACCTGCATCTATTATCATAAAGCTTGGCTTGACTGAAGAAGTCAAACCAACCCGGATATGTCTTCAACTTGCTGATGGCTCCATTAAATACCCATCAGGCGTGATTGAAGACATGATTGTCAAGGTTGGGCAATTTGCCTTTCCCACTGACTTTGTAGTGTTGGAAATGGAGGAGCACAAGTGTGCAACTCTCATTCTAGGAAGACCTTTCCTAGCAAGTAGACGAACCCTGATTGATGTCCAAAAAGGGGAGGTGACCTTCTTATTGATGTACAAAAAGGGGAAGTAACCCTGAGAGTCAATGAGGATGAGTTCAAGTTGAATGCTGTAAAAGCTATGCAGCATCCAGACACACAAAATGACTGCATGGGCGCTGCATTATTGACTCTCTGGTAGAAGAGATCAATATGACTGAAAGCCTAGAATCAGAGCTTGAGGACATCTTCAAGGATGCTCAACCTGATCAAAAAGAACCAGAGGAAACAAAGGAATTTTCGAAAATTCCTCAGGAGGAGGATAAGCCTCCCAAACCTAAACTCAAACCACTACCACCATCCCTGAAGTATGCATTTCTGGGAGAGAGTGACACTTTTCCAGTGATTATAAGCTCTGCTTTAAATCCACAGGAAGAGGAAGCACTGATTCAAGTGCTAAGAACACACAAGACAGCTCTTGGGTGGTCCATAAGTGATCTTAAGGGCATTAGCCCAGCTAGATGCATGCACAAGATCCTGTTGGAGGATAATGCCAAACCAGTGGTCCAACCACAAAGAAGGCTAAATCCAGCCATGAAGGAGGTGGTGCAGAAAGAGGTC
>NC_029775.3:73104953-73106469 GCF_000817695.3 Arachis duranensis
GCTCAAAACTGAGACTTGAGTGATTCTCAGTAAAGGTCCAGCTAAAGAAGTAAAGAAGCGCTTGCTGGGAGGCAACCCAGTCATTAGCAGGTTATATGTTTTGTTTTTACAAAGGCAAGTATCAAAAATGAAGGAATTCACAGAGTTACAGAAGGATTCAGCTCAAAAAGCAGAGAAAAAGAGCTTACTGGCGAAAAAATGCTAGTAAGGGGCATTTTGGGCGTTAAACGCCAGAAAGGGCACCATTCTGGGCGTTTAACGCCAGGTGTGCAGTATCCTGGGCGTTTAGCAAAACGCCCAGTGATAAAGGGAATTCTGGCGTTTAACGCCAGCCAGGGCACCTGGCTGGGCAACAAATGGGCGTTAAACGCCAGAATGGGTGCCATTCTGGGCGTTTAACGCCAGAAAGGTGGGGGACCAAGATTTTGATTTCCAATCAATTTTTTTTTAAACTTTCCTTTTCTTACCCATACTTTTCTACATAAATACATCTCAACCTTTCATCATTCACTTTCAAATCTTCAAAAATCAAAAATCATTCTTCAAATCTCTCAAATCAATCCGAAATCTTATTCAAAAACTTACCCTTCTCTCAAATTCTCTCCATATCTTCTCAAATCCCCTTTCAATTTTTCGAAATCTCTTCTTCCCCCCCTTATAAAACACGTTCGACCTCCTCATTCCCCCACACCATTCGAATTTGCTCTTCTCCTCCCTCTCTTCTTTCCTTTCTTTTGCTTGAGGACAAGCAAACCTCTAAGTTTGGTGTGCTTTTCCGTGATCACTAAGCCAAGATTCATCAAGATCATGGCTCCTAAGGGAAAACAAACCAATTTAAGAGGAAAGAAAGAGAATAATCCAAAGAATCTTTGGAATCAAGAGAAGTTCTTAACCAAAGAACATGAAGACCATTATCACAAGATAATGGGTCTGAGGTCAGTGATCCCGGAAGTTAAATTTGATCTGAAAGAAGATGAATATCCGGGGATCCAAGAGCAAATTCGAAACAGAGGATGGGAAGTTCTAACCAATCCCGAGATAAAGGTTGGAAGGAATATGGTTCAGGAATTCTACTCAAATCTGTGAAAAACCTCTATCATTAGGAGCCTATTTAAATTTTTTTTTCTATTTTCTAGTCTCATCTTATATCTATTTTTGAGTCTTGTTCTTAATTCATAATTAATAAAATTTAAAATTCATGTCTTAAAGCTATGAATGTCCTATAAGTTCATCACCTCTCTTAAATGAACAGTGCTTTAATCACAAAAGAACAAGAAGTACAGGATTTCGAATTTATCTTTGAAACTAGTTGAATTAGTTTGATGTGGTGACAATACTCTTTGTTTTCCAAATGAATGATTGAACAGTGCATATGTCTTTTGAATTTGTTGTTTTGAGAATGTTAAAATTGTTGGCTCTTGAAAGAATGAGGGAAAAAGAGAACTGTTATTGAGGATCTAAAAAAATCATCAGATTGATTCTTGAAGCAAGAAAAAGCAGTGAATACAAAAAAAAA
>NC_029775.3:73109072-73110704 GCF_000817695.3 Arachis duranensis
TCCGTTCTACCTTCGATTGAGTAGATATCTCTTGGATTCCTTAACCAAAATCTTCGTGGTATAAGCTAGAACTGATGGCGGCATTCAAGAGAATCTGGAAGGTCTAAACCTTGTCTGTGGTATTCTGAGTAGGATTCAATGATTGAATGACTGTGACGAGCTTCAAACCCCTGAGGGCGGGGCGTTAGTGACAGACACAAAAGAATCATTGGATTCTATTCCGGCCTGATTGAGAACCGACAGATGGATAGCCGTGCCGTGACAGGGTGCGTTGAACATTTCCACTGAGAGGATGGGAGGTAGCCACTGACAACGGTGAAACCCTTGCATACAGCTTGCCATGGAAGGAGCCTTGCATGCTTGAAGAAGAAGACAGTAGGAAAGCAAAGATTCAGAAGATGGAGCATCTCCAAAACCTCAACCTGTTCTCCATTACTGCAAAACAAGTACTTATTTCATGTTCTTTCACTTTTCACAATCAACCCTGATAATTATTGATATCCTGACTAAGATTTACAAGATAACCATAGCTTGCTTCAAGCCAACAATCTCCGTGGGATCGACCCTTACTCACGTAAGGTATTACTTGGACGACCCAGTGCACTTGCTGGTTAGTTGTGCGGGGTTGCAAAAGTGTGATTGCAATTTCGTGCACCAACCTGCATGCCACAAGCATATGGTTAGGGACAACTTGATTTAGCCGCTTAGGCCTGGAACTATTTCCTTGGGCCCTCCTATCCATTGATGCTCAAAGCCTTGGATCCTTTTTACCCTTACCTTTTGGTTTTAACGGCTGTTGGCTTTTATTCTTTTTCTTGATCCAATGATTTCTTGTAATTTTTTTTTCACTTTTTTTTTCGCAAGCTTGTTTTTCACTGCTTTTTCTTGCTTCAAGAATCAATTTCATGATTTTTCAGATCATCAATAACATTTCTCTTGTTCATCATTCTTTCGGGAGCCAACAATTTTAACATTCATAAAATTCAATATAAAAAATATGCACTGTTCAGGCATTCATTCAGAAGACAAAAAGTATTGCCACCACATATAAATAATTAGAATTTTTCTTATTAAGAACTCGAAAAAATATTGCCTCTTTATTCTAAGAATCTACTAATTTATTCATGTTTGATAATGATGAGAAAAATAAATTATAGCTTAATTGGAGATAAAATCAAAATAGAGATACTAATTACTACTACTCCTATATAACTTCTAAGGTAAATTTCTATAAAAAATACTATCACAGAGTTAAAGCTTAAAATTAGAACTTAACAACCTGATTTTTGGGAAGTGGATGTTCCTCTAGTCTGTGGGGTGCTTGGTCCTTCAAGGAATAGCTTCTGACGCTTTAGTTCCTTCAATTCACATCCTTGCTCTTCCTGTTCCCTTAGGTGCCATGATCTTGATGAGTTTTAGCTCAGTGATTATGGCAACTCACACCAAACTTAGAGGTTTGCTTGTCCTCAAGCAAAAGAAAGGAAAGGAGAGGAATAGAGGGAGAGGCAATTTCGAAATCCAGAAGATATGATGAGTTGAAAAAGATTTGAAAAAGATTTGGATTGAAAAAAGATTTGTGTTTATGAATTAAGATACATTTGACATTTTTGAAAAAGGGATTTTAGAAATTAG
>NC_029775.3:73111232-73112441 GCF_000817695.3 Arachis duranensis
GGGATTTTAATTTCTCGGGGAATAATTTGAGCCTAGAATTGAATAGCAGAACTTTCTGCCCCGGCTCAAAGACTCTGGATGACAGTTTCTTATCATGCCATCTTTTTTCTTTCTCTTTGTAAATTTTTGCATTCTCGAAAGCATTGAGTCTAAATTCCTCTAGCTCATTTAGCTGGAGCAATCGTTTTTCTCCAGCTAACTTGGCATTAAGGTTTAGGAATCTGGTTGCCCAGTAGGCCTTATGCTCCAGCTCCACTGGCAAGTGACATGCCTTTCCATACACAAGCTGGTATGGAGAGGTTCCTATAGGGGTCTTGAATGCTGTTCTGTATGCCCACAGAGCATCATCCAAGCTTCTTGCCCAATCCCTTCTACGGTTAATTACAGTCCGTTCCAGGATTCTTTTGAGTTCTCTGTTTGAGACTTCAGCTTGCCCATTAGTCTGTAGGTGATATGGAGTAGCTACCCTGTGGCTAACTCCATAACGAACCAAAGCAGAGTAAAGCTGTTTATTGCAGAAATGAGTGCCCCCATCACTGATTAATACTCTAGGGGTACCAAATCTGCTGAAGATGTGTTTCTGGAGGAATTTTAACACTGTTTTAGTGTCATTAGTGGGTGTTGCAATAGCCTCTACCCATTTGGATACATATTCCACTGCCACCAAAATGTAAGTGTTTGAGTATGATGGTGGGAAAGGTCCCATGAAGTCAATACCCCATACATCAAACAACTCAATCTCCAAGATCCCTTGTTGAGGCATGGCATAACTGTGAGGCAGATTGCCAGATCTTTGGCAACTGTCACAATTAAGTACAAACACTCGGGATTCTTTATAGAGAGTAGGCCAGTAGAAGCCACATTGGAGGACTCTTGTGGCTGTTCGCTCACTTCCAAAATGTCCTCCATACTGTGATCCATGGCAGTGTCATAGGATCTTCTGCGCTTCTTCCTTAGGCACACATCTACGGATTACTCCGTCTGCACATCTCTTGAAGAGATATGGTTCATCCCAAAGATAGTACTTTGCATTTGTGATCAATTTCTTTGATTGCTGCCTACTGTACTCTTTGGGTATGAACCTCACTGCCTTGTAGTTTGCAATATCTGCAAACCATGGCACTTTCTGGATGGCAAAGAGTTGCTCATCCGGAAAGGTTTCAGAGATCTCAGTAAGAGGGAGGGACGCCCCTTCTACTGGTTTTATTC
>NC_029775.3:73113841-73114057 GCF_000817695.3 Arachis duranensis
TAACACTCATGCAGTCATTTGGGGTGTCTGGATGTTGCATAGCTTTGACAACATTCAACTTGAACTCCTCCTCATTGACTCTTAGGGTTACTTCCCCTTTTTAGACGTCAATAAGGGTTCGGCCAGTTGCTAGGAAAGGTCTTCCTAGAATGAGAGTTGCACTCTTATGCTCCTCCATTTCCAGCACCACAAAGTCAGTGGGAAAGGCAAATGGCC
>NC_029775.3:73114254-73115471 GCF_000817695.3 Arachis duranensis
GCTTGCTTGGTGCAATTACCCTCTAATGTGCATGGTATCATGAAGCTCCTGGGATCTTTAAGCTTCTCAAGTAAGCTTTTCAGAATGACTGCACTGCATTCTTCAGTGAGGTAAACTTTTTCAGTCTCCCTCCAATCCTTCTTATGACTTAAGATCTCTTTCATGAACTTAGCATAAGAGGGTATTTGCTCAAGTGCTTCTGCAAACGGAATCTTTATTTCAAGAGTCCTGAGATAGTCTGCAAAGTAGGCAAATTGCTTATCCTGTTCCGCTTGGCAGAGTTTTTGAGGATAAGGCATTTTGGCTTTGTATTCCTTAACCTTAGTTGCTGCAGGTTTATTACCTGTAGAAGTGGGTTGGGAAGCCTTTTTAGAAGGGTTGTTATCAGCACTTGTATGTGACTGATCTCCCACTGGCATTTGAATGCCAAGGGTGGAAGCTGGAGTGGTGGTGCACGAAATTGCAATCTCACTTTTGCAATCCCGCACAACTAACCAGCAAGTGCACTGGGTTGTCCAAGTAATACCTTACGTGAGTAAGGGTCGATCCCACAGAGATTGTCGGCTTGAAGCAAGCTATGGTTATCTTGTAAATCTTAGTCGGGATATCAATAATTATCAGGGTTGATTGAGAAAAGTAAAAGAACATGAAATAAGTACTTGTTTTGTAGTAATGGAGAACAGGTTGAGGTTTTGGAGATGCTCCATCTTCTGAATCTCTGCTTTCCTACTGTCTTTTTCTTCAAACACGCAAGGCTCCTTCCATGGCAAGCTGTATGCAAGGGTTTCACCGTTGTCAGTGGCTACCTCCTATCCTCTCAGTGGAAATGTTCAACGCACCCTGTCACGGCAGGGCTATCCATCTGTCGGTTCTCAATCAGGCCGGAATAGAATCCAGTGATTCTTTTGCGTCTATCACTAACGCCCCGCCCTCNCTTTTGCGTCTGTCACTAACGCCCCACAATCGCGAGTTTGAAGCTCGTCACAGTCATTCAATCCTTGAATCCTACTCAGAATACCACAGACAAGGTATTTAGACCTTCCGGATTCTCTTGAATGCCGCCATCAGTTCTAGCTTATACCACGAAGATTCTGGTTAAGGAATCCAAGAGATATCTACTCAATCTAAGATAGAATGGAGGTGGTTGTCAGGCACACGTTCATAGTTGAGAATATGATGAGTGTCACGGATCATCACATTCATCCGGGTTAAGAACA
>NC_029775.3:73115736-73123424 GCF_000817695.3 Arachis duranensis
AAATGACGTAAAAATCCACTTCCGGGGTCCACTTGGTGTGTGCTTGGGCTGAGCATGGAAGCTTTCATGTGTAGAAACTTTTTCTGGAGTTAAACGCCAGCTTTCATGCCAGTTTGGGCGTTTAACTCCAATTTTTATGCCAGTTCCAGCGTTAAACGCTGGGAATTCTGAGGCTGATTTGCAACGCCGGTTTGGGCCATCAAATCTCGGGCAAAGTATGGACTATTATACATTGTTGAAAAGCCCAGGATGTCTACTTTCCAATGCCGTTGAGAGCGCGCCAATTGGGCTTCTATAGCTCCAGAAAATTCCACTTTGAGTGAAGGGAGGTCAGAATCCAACAGCATCTGCAGTCCTTTTCAGTCTCTGAATCAGATTTTTGCTCAGGACCCTCAATTTCAGCCAGAAAATACCTGAAATCAGTGGCGTTAGACGCCAACTCCTTATCTGTTACTGGCGTCTGAATGCCAGAACTATGCTTCCCTTGGGTGTTCAACGCTGGATTCATGCTTATTTCTGGCGTTGAACGCCAGAAATGAGCATGGTCTGGGCGTTCAGCGCCAGCCTTATTCCTCTCTGGGCTCTGATTGTCCTCAGATGGATTTTGAGTAGCCATTTGTTCATTTCTTGGCTTTCTGCTACTTTGAAGTGAGGTATTTAATGTTTTCCCACTTCTTAATTAAACTGCTTGGCATTCTTCTGCTATTTGTTTTGACAATTGCTTTTCTGTTTGCTTTAACTGTACTTCCATATTCCTGTTAGCCATTCTTGTTTCCTGTAGTATTTCCTTGAATTCGGCTAGCTGCTGAGTTAGAAAGTCTAATTGCTGATTGAATTCATTAGCCTGATCCACAGGACTGAGTTCAGCAGTTACTGTTTTAGCTTCTTCTTTCATGGAAGATTCACTGCTTAGGTACAGATGCTGATTTCTGGCAACTGTATCAATAAGCTCTTGAGCTTCTTCAATTGTTTTTTTCATATGTATAGATCCACCGGCTGAGTGATCTAGAGAAATCTGAGCTTTTTCTGTAAGCCCATAGTAGAAGATGTCTAATTGCACCCACTCTGAAAACATCTCAGAGGGGCATTTTCTTAGCATCTCTCTGTATCTCTCCCAGGCATCATAAAGGGATTCATTATCTCCTTGTTTGAAGCCTTGGATGCTTAGCCTTAGTTGTGTTATCCGTTTTGGAGGAAAATAGTGATTCAGGAATTTTTCTGACAGCTGTTTCCATGTCTTTATGCTGTTCTTAGGTTGGTTATTTAACCACCTCTTAGCTTGATCTTTTACAGCAAATGGAAACAGTAATAATCTGTAGACATCCTGATCCACTTCCTTATCATGTACTGTATCAGCAATTTGTAGAAATTGTGCCAGAAACTCTGTAGGTTCTTCATGTGCAAGACCGGAATACTGGCAGCTTTGCTGCACCATGATAATGAGCTGAGCTATTCCCATATGAAGCAGTAGTGGGGTTAGCATATGACCCCAGAGTCCTCCTGGACTGTTCATTCCCACTTAATTCCATGATGGAATAAAAGAGATGATATGTATGTTGATATTATTTATTTTATAAAAATTTATTTTATAAAATAAAATAAAAACGAAATAAATGAAAGAAATTGAAAATATTTTGAAATTGAAATCTGAATTTTTATATAAAATTTTCGAAAATGTAGTTCAAAATTAGTTAGAAAAGATATTTTTTTTTTGAATTTTGAATTTTATGATGAAAGAGAAAAACACACAAAAGACACAAGACTTAAAATTTTTAGACCCAATGCTCCTTATTTTAGAAAATTTTGGAGGAAAAACACCAAGGAACACCAAACTTAAAAATTTTAAGATCAAAACACAAGAAAGACTCAAGAACACCAAGAACAAAAGAAAGAATACCAAACTTAAAATTTTTAGAAAACCAAGACAAATTTTCGAAAATTAAAGAAAAATTAACAAGAAAACACCAAACTTAGAGTTTGGCACAAGATTCAATCAAAGAAAAATTATTTTTGAAAAAGATTTTTAAAAGAAGATGCCCAATTGCCAAGAACATAAGCCCTCGCTATAACCAACTAAGCTAAAAATGTAATGTATTTTAAAGATGTATTATTTTTGTGGATAAAAGTATAATTTTTGAAAGTTAATGTTTTGAAAAAGCACAAGAAAAACAAGAAAAGACACAAAACAAGAAAAACTCAAGATCAAACAAGAAAAATAAACAAGAACAACATGAAGATCAATGAAGAACAAAGAACACAAGTTTGAAAATTTAAGGAAAAATATAAAATATGCAATTAACACCAAACTTAGAACAAGACACTAACTTACGAAAATTAACAATTAATTAAGAAAAATAATATTTTTGAAAAGAAATTTTTGAAAAGAAACTATCCTATCAGGATTTAATGACTCTATAACAATAAAAATAAATTATTCCTAATCTAAGAAATAAAATAAACCTTTAGTTGTTCAAACTCGAACAATCCCCGGAAACGGCGCCAAAAACTTGGTGCACGAAATTGTGTATGCCAATATTAATGGACTATTTAACACAGCTTCGTACCACTAACCAGCAAGTGCACTGGGTCGTCCAAGTAATACCTTACGTGAGTAAGGGTCGAATCCCACGGAGATTGTTGGTTTGAAGCAAGCTATATTTATTTTATTATTCTTAGTCAGGATGTCAATCAAAATTTAGTCAGGATGCCAATAAGACTATTTTGGATTTAATTGTAAGAAGTAAAAGTATTTGGAATAAGGAGTTGTTACTTTGTAATGGAGAATATATTGGGGTTTTTGGAGATGCTTTGTCCTCTGAATCCCTATAACATAATGCTTACTCACTTTCATAAATGCAAGGCTCCTTCCATGGTAAGCTGTATGTAGGGAATCACCATTGTCAGTGGCTACCTTCCATCCTCTCAGTGAAAACGGTCCAGATGCTCTATCACAGCACGGCTAATCAGCTGTTGGTTCTCGATCATGTTGGAATAGGATCCATTGATCATTTTGTGTTTGTCATCATGCCCAGCAATCGCGAGTTTGAAGCTCGTCACAGCCATTCAATCCTTGAATCCTACTCGGAATACCACAGACAAGGTTTAGACTTTCCGGATCCTCAAGAGTGGCCGCCATCAGTTCTAGCTTATACCACGAAGATTCTGATTAAGGAAGCTAAGAGATAATCATTCAATCTGATGTAGAACAGAGGTGTTTGTCAGGCACATGTTCATGGATTGAGGAAGGTGATGAGTGTCACGGATCATCACCTTCTCCATAATTAAGCGCAAATGAATATCTTAGATAGGAACACGCATGTTTGAAAGGAGAAACAGAAACAATTGCATTAATTCATCGAGACGCTGCAGAGCTCCTCACCCCCAACAATGGGGTTTAGAGACTCATGCCGTCAAAGTGTATAAAATTCAGATCTGAAAATGTCATGAGGTACAGATTTAATCTCTAAAAGTTGTTTAAATAGTAAACTAGTACCCTAGGTTTACAGAAAATGAGTAAACTATGATAGATGGTGCATAAATCCACTTCTGGGGCCCACTTAGTGTATACTGGGGCTGAGACTTAAGCTTCTCACGTGCCTGGGGCTGTTTTGGGCGTTCAACGCCAGGTTGTAACCTGTTTCTGGTGTTGAACCCCAACTTGTAACCTGTTTCTGGCGCTGGACGCCAGATAGCTGCATGATACTGGCGTTGAACGCCAGTTTATGTCATCTATCTTTGCGCAAAGTATGGACTATTATATATTTCTGGAAAGCCCTGGATGTCTACTTTCCAACGCAGTTGAGAGCGCGCCAATTGGACTCCTGTAGCTCCACAAAATCCATTTCGAGTGCAGGGAAGTCAGAATCCAACAGCATCAGCAGTCCTTTTTCAGCCTAACTCAGATTTTTGCTCAGCTCCCTCAATTTCAGCCAGAAATTACCTGAAATCACAGAAAAACACACAAACTCATAGTAAAGTCCAGAAATATGATTTTTTCCTAAAAACTAATAATATTCTACTAAAAACTAATTAAAACATACTAAAATCTACATGAAATTACCCCCAAAAAGTGTATAAAATATCCGCTCATCAGTCTTTTAGGGGTCCCATTTTCTTTTCAATGTTGCATGGCAACACTTTCCAATGCATTCCCTTTTTAGGATCCGTGTGTATTCCCTCCTTTTGTGGTGTCCGAACCTTCTTTGTTTAGTTGTCCAATCCATCACTTTTAATGCTCCTTTTCTTTTCCCTATAAAGACAAAATAAGAAAGGTGAGAATAATATCAATGCCAAAGACAATTGACACTTTACGGCAAAGAAAAGAAAAGATTAGATTGTTCATTTATGAACTCCAACTAACTAACTAACTGTGTGTCCTTATATGCACATTGGTGGCACCTTGGGGTGACACCAAACTTAGTTTGGAGCACTATGATGAAAAGTTATGTTCAAAGCTCCAAGACTAGCATGTACCTTGGTTTGCTTTGAACACCAAACTTGTTCCTCACTATATACTGCACAATAAGGATTTCACCAAGTGTTTGTCAAGTTTGGGTCGGACTTCATAAACATTGACTTATTTACTTTTCTAAAAGCATATAAAACATGGGTTGCCTCCCATGAAGCGCTTCTTTAGCGTCACTAGCTTGACGTTTCTCCCTCATCAGGGTGGTTGGTAGTGCTTGAAGTCTTCCCCTCTTGCTGTGGACTTGTATCCATTGGTTGTATCAATGATCTCGACATATTCCAGGGAGAGAACTCTGTTGATAGTGAAGACTTTAGGTAACTGAGATGGTACTGTGGGGAGATTAGGGGGAATATCTGGGAAGTAAGCTGAGATCACTCTATCCCCTGGAGAGAAGTCTTCCGTAGGGATCTTTTTGTTCCTCCACTGGTCTGCTTCTTGTGAGAGTTTGAAGACATTAAAGCTGAGTCGTTCATCATGGATCCTCAATATTAGCTCCCCTTGCTCCACATCTATGACTTCTCTGGCTGTAGCTAGGAATGGTCTTCCCAATATGATTGGGTGAGTGTGACTCTCTTCCATGTTCAGAATGACAAAGTCTGTTGAGAGAAAGTATTTCCCAACTTTTAGCAACACATTCTACACCACTCCTATTGCTTGCTTTTGAGTCTTATCAGCCAGTCTGATGACCACATCTGTGGGCATTATCTCATTGATCTGCAGCTTCTTTACCAAGGATAATGGCAGTAAGTTGATGCTTGCCCCCAAATCACAGAGTGCTTTATCGAACATTGTTTCTCCTATGGCACAGGGGATGTGAAAACTCCCTGGGTCTTTTCTTTTTGCAGGCAACTCAGGTTGAATAAGGGCGCTACATTCCTTGTTCAACATTATAGTCTGGACTCCTTTGATTGAGCTTTTCCTGGGAAGAAGTTCCTTCATATACTTGATGAATGCAGGCATTTGTTGGATGGCCCTGATGAATGGTATGTTCACATGCAGAGATGCAAACAAGTCTAGGAACCTTGAGTATATTCTCTTCCCCATAGCACCATTGAGCAGTTGGGGAAATGGTGCATAGAGCTTAAGCAACTCTTGTTGTGAGATTTCTGGTTCTTGGTGATCTCTATCCTCCCCCTCTGTTGAGTTGTCTTCAGGCTGTTTGGAGAGTTTGCCTTACTTGTCTTCAGCCTCTTGATCACTTGTAGTGACTATTTTGCAATCTTCCCATCTTACTTTCTTTGCTTCTCCTCTTGGGTTTTTCTCCGTGTCACTTGGGAAGCTATTAGTAGGTTTGGGAATCTTCTGAGCTAAGCATCCCACTTGGAATTCCAGCTTCTTGATGATCTCTCCCTAGTTCATAATATTGGCTCGCACCTCCTCTTTGAACACCTTGTTTTCTTGAATCTCTTGGCATATTCCTTCAAGTAAGGTTTCAAGCTTAGAGAGTCTGTCATCAATTGATGGTAGATTGGGATTAGAG
Organism: Arachis duranensis; assembly: GCF_000817695.3. Classification (NCBI taxonomy): domain Eukaryota; kingdom Viridiplantae; phylum Streptophyta; class Magnoliopsida; order Fabales; family Fabaceae; genus Arachis; species Arachis duranensis. Next base: position 73,121,685 of record NC_029775.3, read on the forward strand.
GTTGAAGGATGAGAGGTGTTGTTGTGGTTTTGATATGGGTGTGGAGAAGTGTTGTTTTGGGGGTGTTGATATGTCCTCTGTGTGAATTGTTGATGAGCTGCATTGTTGTTGGAGTTGTAACATCTCTGGTCTTGGCTTTGATCTTGCTAATTCCCCCACCCAAAGTTTGGGTGGTTCCTCCATGCAGGGTTGTATGTTTTTGAGTATGGATCATGGTTCTGTCTAGGTGAATTCCCAATGTAGTTAGCTTGCTCAAGGTTACCCTCTACTTCTTCTTCAACTCCTTCTTGGGTTGTTGAGGAGGTGGTGATTGCTGCCACTTGGTTCCTCTCCATCTTCTTGGTGAGGTCAGCTAGCTGCTTGGTAATGAGCTTGTTCTGAGACAGCAGAGCATCTACATTGTTTAGCTCTATCACTCCTCTTGTGTTCCCTTTTTCGGAAGCATAGAAGTAGTCATTCTCAGCTACAGTCTCAATTACATCTATGGCTTCTTCAATGGTCTTCTTCTTGTTCAATGATCCTCCAGAAGAATGGTCTACTACCTTCTTTGATTCATATGACAAGCCTTCATAGAAGATGTGCAACTGCACCCATTCATTGAACATATTTGGTGGACACCTCCTTGTTAGGTCTTTGAACCTTTCCCAAGCTTCATAAAGTGTCTCCCCATCTTGCTGTCTGAACGTCTGCACTTTAATTCTTAGCCTATTGATCCTTTGAGGGGGGTAAAACCTTGCCAAAAACTTATTCACTACCTCCTCCCAATTTGTCAGGCTTTCTTTTGGGAAGGATTCAAGCCATTTGGATGCCTTGTCCCTGAGTGAAAAAGGGAACAAGAGCAGCCTATAGACATCCGGGTGGACTCCATTGGACTTCACTGTGTCACAGATCCTCAAGAAGGTGGTCAAGTGTTGATTCGGGTCTTCTTGAACACCTCCTCCAAATGAGCAATTATTCTGCACAAGAGTGATGAGCTGAGGTTTTAACTCGAAATTGTTGGCATGTATGGTGGGCTTCTGAATGCTACTTCCACAGTTGCCTGGGTTTGGATTAATGTAAGAGCTTAACACTCTTCTATCCTCCCCAGCATGATTTGCTCTACCTCCTCCCCCTTGGTTATTAGCCTCTTCTTCATGTTGGTTTTCTATGTTGCCTTCCATGTTTAGTTCAAAGTGTTCCTCCTCCTCTTCAGCACCGATTGCACGCTTTCCTCTTGCTTCCCTCTTTAATCTAAGGAGGGTCCTCTTTGGTTCAGAATCGAAGGAAGTTGAAGCCCCGCTTCTTCTCCCTGTCATACAACCAACAAGTACAAGCAAGTAATAATATGTAACAATATGTGCAGATAGTATTGCTGTCAGAATTAATGTTAGTTGTGTGTGATGCAATATATCAAACAGTTAGTGGGTTAGCAAACTGAATGGTAAATAACAAAGAACACGAAAGAGTAGATGGGGAAGAGGAGAGGTTAACTAAGACAGAAAGTAAATTACTCAAATAGAACATTAAATCAACAAAACAAAAATGCTCAATCTAGTGATCTCCTAATTTAATCATTGTTGATGCACAATCAATCCCCAGCAACGGCGCCATAAACTTGATGCAAGTGGAAACTGTCTCTTAACAAATTTCCTTCGGCAAGTGTACCGAATTTGTCGTCAAGTAAAAACTCACAATAGAGTGAGGTCGAATCCCACAGGGATTGATTGATCAAGCAACTTTAATTAGAAGAATGTTCTAGTT
>NC_029775.3:73123800-73124438 GCF_000817695.3 Arachis duranensis
AATGAAAGGGGTTTAGTTGTTTATAGCTCTAGAAAATGAAAACAAAGATGGAGAATACATCATGGAACTAGAAGAGCAGAGTAAAATACAGAGAGTAGTGCCCTTTTCCCCTTTTTTCGAACTCCTCAAATAATTCAAAGCTACTCCTATATATACTACTCTTCTCAGCTTCTAGTTGGCTCTTCAAGTCTTGGGCTTTTGGATCTTGAGATTGAAGCAGTTCTCTTCTTTATTTGGGCATGGTTTTACTTGCAGAGAGAAAGTGTGAAGTGGGCAGAGACTTTAGCTCAGGACGTTAGGGGTGTTAACGTTTTAGTGAAAGAATGAGTTTGAGAACGTTAGTGACACTCAACATTGTCACTAACGTTCCAATGTACCCATTTGCCTCACGTTAGAGCCCGCGTTAACTAGGTTAACATGGCTTTTAACGTGGCCTTGCCAACCTTCGAGAACGTTAGTGACACTTAACATTGTCACTAACATTCCAATGTGCCCCTATGTCTCACGTTAGAGTCTACGTTAACTAGGTTACCGTGGCTTCTAACATGGCCTTGCCTACCTTCGAGAACGTTAGTGACACTTAACATTGTCACTAACGTTCCAATGTGCCCCTATGTCTCACGTTAGAGTCCACGTTA
>NC_029775.3:73124460-73135780 GCF_000817695.3 Arachis duranensis
TGTTAGAGGCCACGTTAACTAAGTTAACGTGGACTCTAACGTAGCCACTTATGATCATTGGCCAATGTTAGTGATAATGTTAAGTGTCACTAACGTTAGCTCAAAGTCCCTTCTTCACATTAGAGTTCACGTTAACTTAGTTAACGTGACTCTTAACGTGGGCAATGATGGCTTCGAGAGCGTTATTGGCAATCACTTTTCTCATTAACTTTGTAAGTTACCTCCCATTCCACGTTAGTGGTAACGTTAATTAGATTAACGTGATTGCTAAGTGGTTCTTCCTTGCTTCCTTTGGTCCTGAAATCAAGTAATAAAGTGCATCAAAGTTCTAGTCCAAGTCATGGGTAATGCAACATACAATTTGTTGTTAAACTCATGCAAAATCCTCATGAAATCATGTAAAATTCACAATGGATGCTTGAATCAAGGTGTAAGTGAATATCTACCCAAAACTAGCTTATTTCCTAAGGAAATGCATGAAATTACCTTAAAAACAGTAAAGAAAAGGTCAGTGAAACTGGCCAAGATGCCCTGGCATCAAAAAGTCCGTTCGTCAGGGACTTAGAAGTATAAATAGGACAAACTAGCAAGCAACTCATAGAGAGGCCACCCAACACCTTTCTACTTGATACAATTATCAATCTAAGAGAAGAATGTAAGGCCATTATCTTGAAGAGTGGAAGGGTGGTTAGTAAAAAAGATGAAGATCTTACTGAGTTATCAAAGGAGGACGTGGAAGAAAAGAAACTAAGAATTCATTTCCATCAAAGGTTCAAACAACAGCACCTTGATGGACAATTTTCCAACTTCTTGGAGGTTTTCAAGAAGCTTCACATCAATATTCCATTTTAGAAGCTTTGGAACAAATGCCTCTTTATGCCAAATTCCTGAAGGAGTTGCTATCCAAATAGAGAATTTTGAAGGAAGATAAAACAGTGCTAACGACCAAGGAGTGTAGTGTAATTACTCAAAGGAATTTGCCAAGAAAGATGCAAGATCCAAGGAGCTTCCAAATTCCATGCACCATTGGAAGTACAACTTTTGAAAAAGCCTTATGTGATTCAGGGGGCAAATATCAATTTAATGCCCTTGTCTATGATGAAAAAGCTACAAATTCAAGTGGTGAACCCAACAAGGATAGTTGATGCACTTGCATCTTTAGTATTTTTCCTTCATGATTTCATTTAATTAGCTAAGAATTCTTGCTGAATAAGCAATGATTTCATGGTGAAAATGAGCATCACTTTGATTTAGTTGAATTTATTGATTACAGAAAGATTTGGAAGAAAAATAGCAAGGAACAAAGAAGAAAAGAGGGTAGGAATCATCAAGCAGAATGCTCTCTGGATCAAGCAAAAAGCTCATTGGAAACAACCCACATAGCCTAACAATGTGGAAAACAAGGCGTACCACATATGCACAAATATGGATAATTTGCCTATCATGTGTACGCATGACTTCATCTTCACCTAGGACATGAGATCACAGCCATAGCACGCTTGAACAAAATAGAAAGCGAAAATTAAGATGACAAAGGCAACGTGGGATGTGAAAACTTTCACGTGGTACGTGAGCATGTCATGCATACGTATTTAGCATGTGTACGCACAAAAAGAAGTTTTTAAAGTGTCATGTTTACGCATCTGATATGTGTACACACAACACCTAGTTCGCGTGGGACGTGGAATTTTTTACGTGCAATGACTAAGAGCAAATAGAGGCTTAAATATAAGGAAATCAAGGCCACGTTCAACATAGGACTCCCCACGTCCAACGTGGATGAAACAAAGAGTGCATTAAATCAAGAATGGGGTTCACGTTGTACGTGGATCCTTCACGTGCGACGTGGGATTATGAGACACTCTCTAGGAGCCTCAAATGAAGCCACTAAATCTCCAAGTCTTCATCACTTGTGTGGTAAATTGAAAGCTTAACTTAAGCCCATTAATCACAGCAATTAATTAAGGATTACAAGAAGATAAGATTGAGAGCTGGCTAGAAGAAAACAGTGCTGAAAAAGATTTGATTTTTATTTTGAATTTTGATTCTATTTTAGGTTTGAATTTCAAGTTTAAGTTGAGAAGTCACTGACGGCCGGGCTTCTTCGGCACTTTTGATTTTTCATAATATTATGTTTTCTTTGAAGACATGAGTAACTAATCTCTTGGTTAAGGTTAGGAGCTATGTTAATTCCTATGGACTAATATTCTAGCTTTTATACCTTTGATTAATGCATTGATATCTTCTTAAGAAACAATTTTTGTTCTTTATCTAAAAGATTTGAATGTATTGGGAAATAATTCTCTTCTGACTTGAATTCTTTTAATTTTTTGGAAAAGTTAATTAAGTGAATTAAGCTTGAAAACTTACTCTCACAGCTCTTAAGTTTTGAAACTAGACTTGATAAGTGACATCGAATCAACTAGGAGAGATTCTTATGAATTGTGTGGCTTGTGAATCAGTGAATGTTCTTCAACTCTTTTCTTAAGTAATTGACTAAGGAATTAGCAATTAATTAAGTTAAAGAGAAATTAAATCTCTAAGGGATTGGAGGTTTGATTATTAATTATTTGCCATGGATTTATCTTTGGATGATTAAAGTGGAAAGTGAAAAATATTGATTCGGAAGTCTCAACATCTCCAAATCCTTAACTTTTTTATTCCTATTATCTTTCAACATTTATTGTTTGTCTTTGTTTACTTCATTATTTATGCCAAAGCCTTTTAAAACCCTAAACTTTGATCGTCTGACTAGAATAATCGATTGACTATTGTTTGCTTAATCCTTTAATCCTTGTGGGATGAACAGTCACTCACCATGAGTTTATTACTTTGTACGATCCGGTGCACTTCTCGGTAGTTGTGGTTGTAAAATCTGCATCAATAGCTCTACAAATGACAGAGAAATCAATGAAGTATGCACATGAAATAATTGATAATGTCTTGGTCAAAATAGAAAGGTTTTTTCTCCCAGCAGATTTTATGATCCTTAACATGGAAAAAGATGAAAATGCCTTTATAATCTTAGAAAGACCATTCCTAGATATTGGCAAAGCCTTGATAGATGTGGAAAAAGGTGAGTTAATGTTAAGGGTGTATGATAAGCACATAGTTTTTCATGTTTTTAAAATCATATATCATTAAAGTGAGAAGGAGAATTGCATGAAGGTTGAAAGCCTCCAAGAACCCCTTGATGAAGTAACTCTGAAGGTTCCACTTCCATGCTTGAGAGAAAAAGAAAAAATAGAAAAGGTACAGCAAATTGAAGGCACAAAAGAAGCTAACAAGAGTTTACAACCCAAGCCTCCCTTCAAAATCAACAAAACTCTCCCTGACACCAAGCCTAAGTTTGGTGTTGGGTGTACATCATCAAATAAGAAGGAAGTTCTCAAGAAAGTGCCCATAGGATGGAGAAGCAAGAAGATCCCTACAGAAGACTTCTCACCAGAAGAGAAAGTGATGTTAGTTCACCATCCCTTGAAGTCATATACAGTGAACAAAATTCTTTCTCTTGAATACATTGAGCCCATAGATGAAGATACAGGAAGAAGATTCACAATGAGAGGAGAAGAGTTAAAGCACCATCATCAACCTCCACTTTAGCAAGAACTAACTGTCAGGCTAGTGACGTTAAAAGAGATCTTGTTGGGAGGTAACCCAACCATCGGTAACCTTTTATTTTTGTCTTTAATTTTGTTTTGTTTTTAATTTTGTTTGTTTTCGTTTGTTTTATTTAAATAAGCTTGTGCATCACTTATTTTCTTTCACTAGATAATCATGATTATTCATAATTCCATCACCACTATTTTTCTTCATTACTTGAGGATAAATAACCATTCTAAGTTTGCTATTGAAGGCTATATAGAAGATGATGAAAAGGGAGGTAACTCTATCCCTAAGCTTTTATTTCTTATATCTTGCATCTAGTTGATAATCATGATTCATTCATCTTTGTCACCTTACTTTTGAAATTGCTTGCACCCAGTATTTTTAAGCATGTAACAAAGAGCTTTTGAATTGAATGGAAAAGTTGAAAAAAAATTTTAAATTTTGGGGCAAGTAAGATTAAGAGAAGTGAAGGTTCTGATAATGTGAATACGTCATGAGGTTACATGTTTATGAAAACTTGTAGGGAGAGCTCTAAGACATGGAATGAAGTTTAGAGAAATATTATAGAGGTTCTCAAAAATCTATAAAACCAAGAGGTAGCAAAAAAGAAAAAGAAAAAGAAAATCAAAGAGCAAGGACCAATGCTTTGAGCATCAATGGCTAGGAAGATTAAAGAGAAACAAAGCTCAAAGAGTTGTTTTCCTAGTTAGTGCTTGTGGTGTGACTGTGTCAAGGAGAGAGGCTTGAGCAAGTAAATCCAAGGGGTGCTTCATCACTTGATACTTGAACTAATTGGTTAGGGAGTGTCAATTGAAAACTCATCTAAAAAGCCGCCTTTAGATAGAACATTTAGAGTCTCAGCCAAGTGCAATTACTCCACAAAAAGAAAAAGAAAAGGAAAAGTTGTCCTCAAGGTGAAAATATATAAAAAGACCTCTATAATATCATCCAAATGGAATTCCTAAGTTTTAAGACTTTCAATTATAAGCCTAGCAAGCATTGGAATCCATACATGCTCACACAATTTGGAGTTTGCCCTATTGTCACTTGGTCACTTCACTTACTAAGCTTTATGGAGCAAGTATTCATCCCACTCCAATTTAGAGGACTCCTTTGTGCATAGTTCTTTTCTTCTTATGGATAAGCAAGATCTTAAGTTTGACGTTGTGATGTATGAGCATCTTTAGTTATTTTCCCTTTGAATTTCAATCCATAAGCTAATGATTCTTGTCATTGAAAGTAATTCTTTTATATTTTAGTGCATATTACTTTGAGTTGTGTGAATTCTTATATTGCAGGAGATTTTAAAAGTAATCAAGCAAAAACAAGAAGAAAGAGAAGCAAGTATTAGAAACAAGTAGGACAAGGATAGAAGGAACTAAATAAAAGAGTTTATAGACAAAGCAGAAGACTTTCTGTTCATCACAGAGAGGTCCCAAGATGGCCAAGCTTCCCTACATCTAACACAGGCCTTCATGTGTCTCACACAACCTCCAAACTCACCTCCAGGGGCTGCCTTCCATCCTTGCGTCTAACACAAGCCTCCCTACATCTAACACAGGACTTTGCACGTCTAATGCAGCCTCCCAATTCACCTCTAGAGGCTGCTTAACCTTTCCTGCTTCTAACACAAGCCTTGGTACATCTAATGCACCATCACAGAGCCCAAGAATCCTCAAATTGAGCCATGCATTAGATATGGCCTCTATGCATCTAACGCACCAACAATGGCCATTCCCAGGGCTTGCAAATCATTCATTAATCTTCCTCAATCTCTCACTAATCTCCAATCCTTTAAAGCACTTGTGTTGATAATCAAAGACTGAGCACGAAAACCATGATTTGAAGTATTGATTGACAATTGTGAAGAATTATCTATAGCTTGACCTGAGATGGAAAATTATTGGATAAACATTAAGTAGATTAGATTTGATTCTATTTCATTGTTGATTTGTTATGAATTCTAAAATTAGGTTTAGGGTTGGCATATATAAAGGGTAAGAGATACTTACGTGAGAGATTTCTCCAGTCGTTTTTCAATTCATAGTTTTTGTTTCCTTTGCATCATGAGAAACTAATCTCCTTTGTTAATATCAGGAGCTCTGTTCATCTTTTTATGGATTATTAATCTAAGTGTTTTACTTTCTTTGAGGTTTATACTTTGATCTATTTTATGATTGGGTTTTCGTTCTTCATTCCTAAAGATTTAGAATTGTTGGAAAACATTCTAACTTTGTTTTGAATTCTAAATATTGTTTTGGAAAAAGTAATATTGGAATTAGCTTAAAAACTCTTTCTCATGCCTTTTTGATTTAACTAGGAATAATGTTTCAAAAAGTGTGCGACACTTACGATTTTCAATTGCTCTAATTTGAATAAGTGTCATAAAATTCGAATTAGAAAACTTTGAAAACCATTCTTTCTTGTAAGTTTCAATTATTTAGGACTAGTTTGGTTAAGTGACATAAAATTCAATCTAAGGACTATTCTTGAATCTTATTTGAAACTAAATTAGATTTTTGCTTCATCTTTTTTCTTAAATAGTTGACTAAGGAATTAGCGATTAATTAGGTTAAAGAGAAATTGAATAATCAACGAATTGGAATTTGATTATTTATGATTTGTCGTGATTGATCTCTGTATACCTCAATTAAATGAACACAAGGATTGTTTTTCTAAAGAGTGAATATCTCTGAAACCTGAACATTCTCACCATCATTGTTTTCATATTCACTGTTTGCTATTTTTATTGCTCTCTATTTACATTTTTGCTTTAATTCCTCATTCATTCCTCTGTTTCTTGAATTGTCTAATTAGAATAATAAATTAATCATAGTTGCTTAGTCCTTTAATCCTCGTGGGAATGATAACTCACTCATCATGATATTACTTGATACGATTTGGTATATTGCCGAGTTGTGGTTTTGAAAAATTCCACATCAGGCACTGATGAGCGGATAATTTATACGCTTTTTGACATTATTTTTAGGTAGTTTTTAGTAGGATCTAGCAACTTTTAGGGATGTTTTCATTAGTTTTTATGCTAAATTCACATTTCTGGACTTTAATATGAGTTTGTATGTTTTTCTGTGATTTCAGATATTTCCTGGCTAAAATTGAGGGACCTGAGCAGAACTCTGATAGAAGGCTGACAAAGGACTGCTGATGCTGTTGGATTCTGATCTCCCTACATTTGAAATGGATTTTCTGGAGCTACAAAACTCCAAATGGCACGCTCTTAACGACGTTGGAAAGTAGACATCCAGAGCTTTCCAGAAATATATAATAGTCCATACTTTATTTGAGATTAGACGATGCAAACTGGCGTTCAATGCCAGTTCCATGCTGCATTTTGGAGTCAAACGCCAGAAACACGTCACAAACCAGAGTTAAACACCAAAAATATGTTACAACTTGGCGTTTAACTCCAAAAGAAGCCTTTGCATGTGTAAAGCTCAAGCTCAGCCCAAGCACACACCAAGTCGGCCCCGGAAGTGGATTTATGCATCAATTACTTATTTCTGTAAACCCTAGTAGCTAGTCTAGTATAAATAGGACATTTTACTATTGTATTAGACATCTTGGTTCCATCTTGGATCCATCTTGGTTTCGTCTTTTATCTTAGCATCCATCTTTGGAAGTTTAGTTCTTAGACTTTGGGGGCAGCCCATTCGGCTACGCCTGGACCTTGATTACTTATGTATTTTCAACGGTGGAGTTTCTGCACACCATAGATTAAGGGTGTGGAGCTCTGTTGTACCTAGAGTTTTAATGCAAAGTACTACTATTTTCTATTCAATTCAGCTTATTCTTATTCTAAGATATTCATTGCACTTCAACCTGATGAATATGATGATCCGTGACACTCATCATCATTCTCACCTATGAACGCGTGATTGATAACCACTTCCGTTCTACCATAGACCGAGCGCATATCTCTTGGATTCCTTCATCAGAATCTTTGTGGTATAAGCTAGAATTGTTAGCGGTATTCTTGAGAATCCGGAAAGTCTAAACCTTGTCTGTGGTATTCCGAGTAGGATTCAGGGGTTGAATGACTGTGATGAGCTTCAAACTCGTGATTGTTGGGCGTGATGACAAACGCAAAAGAATCAATTGATTCTATTCCGACATGATCGAGAACCGACAGATGATTAGCCGTGCTATGACAGAGCATTTGGACCATTTTCACTGAGAGGATGGGATGTAGCCATTGACAACAGTGATGCCCTACATACAGGTTGCCATGGAAAGGAGTATGAAGAATTGGATGAAAGCAGTAGGAAAGCAGAGATTCAATAGGAACTAGCATCTCCATGTACTTATCTAAAATTCCCACCATTGAATGACATATGTATCTCTATTTTATTTTATGCTTTATTTATTATTATTTTCGAAAACTCCATAACCATTTATTATCCGCCTAACTGAGATTTACAAGATGACCATAGTTTGCTTCATACCAACAATCTCCGTGGGATCGACCCTTACTCACGTAAGGTTTATTACTTAGACGACCCAGTGCACTTGCTGGTTAGTTGTGCAAAGTTGTGACAAAGTGTGATTCACGTTTGAGAGTGCTACCAAGTTTTTGGTGCCATTGTTGATGATCACAATTTCGTGCACCAAGTTTTTGGCGCCGGTGCCGGAGATTGTTCGAGTTTGGACAACTGACGGTTCATCTTGTTGCTCAGATTAGGTAATTTTCTTTTCAAAAAGTTTTCAAAAATCTTTGAAAAAAAAATTTCTTCTTTTTCGTTTTTCTAAAAATAATTTTCAAAAAATCCAAAAATACAAAAAAATTTAATAAAATCATAAAAATCAAAAATAATTTTTTGTTTCTTGTTTGAGTCTAGTGTCAATTTCTAAGTTTGGTGTCAATTGCATGTTTTTAAAATCTATGCATTTTTCAAAAATTCATGCATGTGTTCTTGATGATCTTCAAGTTGTTCTTGATAAGTGTTCTTGTTTGGAGTTTTTTGTTGTTTCTCATATGCATTTTTGCATTCATAGTGTCTAAGCATTGAAAATTTCTAAGCTTGGTGTCTTGCATGTTTTTCTTTCCTTGAAAATTTTTTAAAAATAAGTCTTGATGTTCATCTTGATCTTCAAAGTGTTCTTGGTGTTCATCTTGACATTCATATTGTTCTTGCATGCATTAAGTGTTTTGATCCAAAATTTTCATGTTTTGGGTCATATTTGTGTTTTTCTCTCTCCTCATTAAAAAATTCAAAATTAAAAAATATCATTTCCTTATTTTACTCAAAAAAATTCGAAATCTTTGAGTTGACTTAGTCAAAAAATTTTAAAATTAGTTGTTTCTTGTTAGTCAAGTCAAGATTTCAATTTTAAAAATCTCATCTTCTCAAAAATCTTTTTCAAAAATCAAATCTTTTTCATTTTTCTTCTTATTTTTCGAAAATTTTAAAATTGATTTTCAAAATCTTTTTCTTATCTTTATTTCAAAATTGAAAACTTTACTAACAATTAATGTGATTGATTCAAAAAATTTGAAGTTTGTTACTTTCTTGTTAAGAAAGGTTCAATCTTTAAATTCTAGAGTTATATCTTTTAGTTTCTTGTTAGTCAAGTAATCAATTTTAATTTTAAAAATTTAAATCTTTTTCAAAATGTCTTTTTCAATCATATCTTTTCAAAAATATCTTTTTAAATCATATCTTTTTCAAAATTCATTTCAAAAATCTTTTCTAACTTCTTATCTTTTCAAAATTGATTTTCAAATCTTTTTCAACTAACTAATTAACTTTTTGTTTGTTTCTTATCTTTTTCAAAATCACCTAACTACTTTTTTATCTCTAATTTTCGAAAATACCCCCCTCTTTTTCAAAATTCTTTTTAATTAACTAACTGTTTCAAAATTTTAATTTTAATTTTATTTCTTATCTTAATTTTCGAAAATCACTAACCCTTTTTCAAAATTTATTTTCGAAATTCACTCCCTCTCATTTCCTTCTATTTATTTATTCATCTACTAACACTTCTCCTCTACTCAAGAATTCGAACCTATCCTCCCCCTTGTGTTTGGATTCTTACCTTTTCCTTCTTCTATTCCTTCCTTCTTCTACTAACATAAAGGAATCTCTATACTGTGACATAGAGGATCCCTCTTCCTTTTCTGTTCTCTTCTTTCTCATATGAGCAGGAACAAGGAAAAAGGCATTCTTGTTGAAGTTGATCCTAAACCTGAAAGGACTCTGAAGAGAAAACTAAGAGAAACTAAATTACAACAAGCCAGAGACAACCTTACTGAAATTTTTGAACAAGAAAAGGACATGGCAGGCGAACCCAACAACAATAATGCAAGGAGGATGCTTGGTGATTATACTACACCTACTTCCAAGTTTGATGGAAGAAGCATCTCAATCCCTGCCATTGGAGCAAACAATTTTGAGCTAAAACCTCAACTAGTTGCTCTAATGCAACAGAACTGCAAATTCTATGGACTTCCATCAGAAGATCCCTATCAGTTTTTAACTGAATTTTTGAAGATCTGTGAGACTGTTAAGACTAATGGAGTAGATCCTGAAGTCTACAGGTTCATGCTTTTCCCTTTTGCTGTAAGAGACAGGGCTAGAACATAGTTAGACTCTCAACCTAAAGATAGCTTGGACTCTTGGGATAAGCTGGTCACGACCTTCTTGGCTAAGTTCTTTCCTCCTCAAAAGCTGAGCAAGCTTAGAGTGGATGTTCACACCTTCAAACAAAAAGATGGTGAATCCCTCTATGAAGCTTGGGAAAGATACAAGCAGATGACTGGTAGCGCGAAATTGTGATCAATACTTTTCACAAATCAAATAATCCCCGGTAATGAATCCAAAAACTTGGTGTTCAATACCATGGCATAAACATAACTTCGCACAACTAACCAGCAAGTGTACTGGGTCGTCCAAGTAATAAACCTTACGCGAGTAAGGGTCGATCCCACAGAGATTGTTGGTATGAAGCAAGCTATGGTCACCTTGTGAATCTTAGTCAGGCAAACTCAAATGGGTATGGTGATAAACGCATATAACATAAAGATAAAGATAGAGATACTTATGTAATTCATTAGTAGGAATTTCAGATAAGCGTATGAAGATGCCTTCCCTTCCGTCTCTCTGCTTTCCTACTGTCTTCATCCAATCCTTCTTACTCCTTTCCATGGCAAGCTCAAGCAAGGGTTTCACCGTTGTCAGTGGCTACCTCCCATCCTCTCAGTGGAAATGTTCAACGCACCCTGTCACAGCACGGCTATCCATCTGTCGGTTCTCAATCAGGCCAGAATAGAATCCAGTGATTCTTTTGCGTCTGTCACTAACGCCCCGCCCTCAGGAGTTTGAAGCACGTCACAGTCATTCAATCATTGAATCCTACTCAGAATACCACAGACAAGGTTAGACCTTCCGGATTCTCTTGAATGCCGCCATCAGTTCTAGCCTATACCACGAAGATTCCGGTTAAAGAATCCAAGAGATATTCACCCAGTCGAAGGTAGAACGGAGGTGGTTGTCAGGCACACGTTCATAGGTGAGAATGATGACGAGTGTCACAGATCATCACATTCATCAAGTTGAAGAACAAGTGATATCTTAGAACAAGAACAAGCGGAATTGAATAGAAGAACAAAGTAATTACATTAATACTCGAGGTACAGCAGAGCTCCACACCTAATCTATGGTGTGTAGAACCTCCACCGTTGAAAATACATAAG
>NC_029775.3:73138208-73139807 GCF_000817695.3 Arachis duranensis
TCCATCTCCCATGACTCGGAGGTGGAAGCTTTTGCCTTCCCTTTCCTCTTTCTAGAGGTTTCTCCGGCCTTGGATGCCATAAATGGTTATGGAAAAACAAAAAGCAATGCTTTTACCACACCAAACTTAAAATGTTTGCTCGTCCTCGAGCAAAAGAAGAAAGAAGAGAGTAGAAGAAGAAGAAATGAGGAAGAAGGGAATGGCTTTGTGTTCGGCCAAAGGGGGGAGAAGTGGTGTTTAGGTTGTGTGAAAATGAAGGAGTGAAGATGGGTTTATATAGGAGTGGGGGTGGTGATGGTTCGGCTCTGTGAGGGTGGGTTTGGGAGGGAAAGTGTTTTGAATTTGAAGGGTGAGGTAGGTGGGGTTTTATGAAGGATGGATGTGAGTGGTGAAGAGAAAGATGGGATTTGATAGGTGAAGGGTTTTTGGGGAAGAGGTGTTGAGGTGATTGGTGAATGGGTGAAGAAGAGAGAGAGTGTGGTAGGATATGTGGGGATCCTGTGGGGTCCACAGATCCTGAGGTGTCAAGGAAAAGTCATCCCTGCACCAAATGGCATGCAAAAATGTGTTTTTAGCCATTTCTGGCGTTAAACGCCGGGCTGGTGCCCATTTCTGGCGTTTAACGCCAGCGTCTTGCCCTTTTCTGGCGTTTAACGCCAGTCTGGGGCCCTTTTCTGGCGTTAAACGCCCAGAATGGTGCCAGACTGGGCGTTAAACGCCCATTTGCTAGCCTTACTGGCGTTTAAACGCTAATAGGTTCTTCCTCCAGGGTGTGTTGTTTTTCTTTCTGCTTTTCATTCTGTTTTTGCTTTTTTCATTGATTTTGTGACTTCTCATGATCATCAACCTACAAAAAAAAAAGAGAAAATAACAAAATAAAATAGATAAAATATAACATTGGGTTGCCTCCCAACAAGCGCTTCTTTAAAGTCAGTAGCTTGACAGAGGGCTCTCATGGAGCCTCACAGATACTCAGAGCAATGTTGGAACCTCCCAACACCAAACTTAGAGTTTGAATGTGGGGGTTCAACACCAAACTTAGAGTTTAGTTGTGTCCTCCCAACACCAAACTTAGAGTTTGACTGTGGGGGATCTCTTTGGCTCTGTTTTGAGAGAAGCTCTTCATGCTTCCTCTCCATGATGACAGAGGGATATCCTTGAGCCTTAAACACAAGGGATTCTTCATTCACTTGAATGATCAACTCTCCTCTATCAACATTAATCACAGCCTTTGTTGTGGCTAGGAAGGGTCTGCCAAGGATGATGGATTCATCCATGCACTTCCCAGTCTCTAGGACTATGAAATTAGTAGGGATGTAATGGTCTTCAACTTTTACCAGAACATCCTCTACAAGTCCATAGGGGTGTTTTCTTGAATTGTTTGCCATCTCTAGTGAGATATTTGCAGCTTGCACCTCAAAGATCCCTAACTTCTCCATCACAGAGAGAGGCATGAGGTTTACACTTGAACCTAAGTCACACAAGGCCTTCTTGAAGGTCATGGTGCCTATGGTACAAGGTATTGAAAACTTCCCAGGATCCTGTCTCTTTTGAGGCAGTTTCTGCCTAGACAAGTCATCCAGTTCTTTGGTGAGCAAA
>NC_029775.3:73140676-73142680 GCF_000817695.3 Arachis duranensis
AGACCATCATAGAATATACCTATGATGCTCCATTCAGAAAGCATGTTAGAGGGACACTTTCTGATTAATTGTTTTTATCTTTCCCAAGCTTCATAGAGGGGTTCTCCTTCCTTCTGTCTGAAGGTTTCCACTCTAAAGCTTACTCAATTTTTGAGGTGGAAAGAACTTTGCCAAGAAGGCATTGACTAGCTTTTCCCAAGAGTCCAGGCTTTCTTTAGGTTGTGAGTCCAACCATGTCCTAGCTCTGTCTCTTACAGCAAAAGGGAATAGCATAAGTTTGTAGACCTCAGGGTCAACCCCATTAGTCTTGACTGTGTCACAGATTTGCAAGAATTCAGCTAAAAACTGATGAGGATCTTCCAATGGAAGTCCATGGAACTTGCAATTCTGTTGCATTAGAGAAACTAATTGAGGCTTAAGCTCAAAGTTGTTTGCTCCAATGGCAGGGATAGAGATGCTTCTCCCATAGAAGTCGGGAGTAGGTGCAGTAAAGTCACCCAGCACCTTCCTTGCATTGTTGGCATTGTTGTTGTTTTCGGCTGCCATAGGTTCTTCTTCTTTGAAGAATTCTGTTAGGTTCTCTACAGAGAGTTGTGCTTTGGCTTCTCTTAGCTTTCTCTTCAAGGTCCTTTCAGGTTCAGGATCAGCCTCAACAAGAATGCTTTTGTCCTTGCTCCTGCCCATAAGAAAGAGAAGGGAACAAGAAAATATGGAATCCTCTATGTCACAGTATAGAGATTCCTTTAGGTGTCAGAGGAAAAGAACAGTAGAAGACAGAAGTAGAAAATTCGAACCTATCAAAGAAGATGGAGTTCGGATTTTGCATTAAGGAATAGTGTTGGTTGACAAACCCCATTTGTAGGGTTTATCTTGTATTGAGTTTAGGGGATTTTATCACCTTTCACCCACATTTATTCAATGAAATAGCATGGTTTTGTACATTCTCCTTTAATTGTGCTTAAGAGTGAAAACATGCTTTTTAGGACTTAAAATAGCTAAATCTAATTCTCCTTGATTCCATTAGATGCCTTGATATGTTTGTTAAGTGATTTCAGATTTAGGAGGCAAAGATTGGATCAAGGGAATGAAGAAAAAAAAGCATGTAAAGTTGGAGAACTCATGAAGAAATGAAAGAACCGGAAAGCTGTCAAGCCGACCTCTTCGCACTTAATTGACCATAACTTGAGCTACAGAGGTCCAAATGATGCGGTTCCAGTTGGGTTGGAAAGCTAACATCCGGGGCTTCAAAATGATATAAATTTTGCCACATGTTGCTTCGCGTTCACTGGCGCGCGCGCCGATTCTGTCCGTGGCCCACTATTATGAAATCGTCCCCAGCGGTTTTAGGAGCCATGTGGGCCCAATCCAACTCATTTCTGATGCTATTTAAGCCAAGGATTGAAGAGGAAAACAAAAGTTAGTTACCATTAGTTTAGTTTAGTAGTTAGAATTAGTCTCTAGAGAGAGAAGCTCTCACTTCTCTCTAAAATTAGGATTAGGATTAGGTTTAGTTCTTAGATCTAGATTTTAATTCATCTTCTTCTACTTCTATCTTTTCAATTCCTTGTTGTTACATTCATCTTCCTCTATTCTTTTGTTGTAATTTCCTTTATGTTGTTCTTATACTTTGATTGTAGATCCACTTTTGTTCCTTCCATTTTCTTTCAATTCAATAAGAGGTAATTCATAATAATTGTTCTTCTTTGCTTTTCTATTGTTGATCTCTTGCCTTTGTAGTTAGATCTCTCTTTAATTCTTGCATTTAATAATGTTTACTTCCATTGCACTCTATGTGTTTGATAAAATGTCTCTTTTAGTTTTAGTGTAGATTTTGTTCCTCTTGGCCTAGGTAGAGTAATTAGTGACACTTGAGTTATCTAATTCCTTTGTTGATTGATAATTGGAGAGATTGCTAATTGGTTTGGAGTGCACTAAAGCTAGTCTTTCCTTGGGAGTTGGCTAGGACTTGTGGCTCAAGTCAATTCATCCACTTGACTTTCCTTT
>NC_029775.3:73142877-73144083 GCF_000817695.3 Arachis duranensis
TGTTATCGGTTATTGTACATATGTGAATATTGTGAATAGGTTTATCTTTTGTATGTTTCTTAATTTTTGTTATTTTTATTTTGTTTTTCCATAATGAGTTCTCACTTTGGCTATGAGTTTGGCTCTAATTGTGTTGTAGGGAATGTGAACTTCAATGCTAACATGTACCAAGGATGGAACACTTCAAGATGGGAGGAGCCTCAAGGAATTGATCACTCCCATTGGCATCGACCTCCGGACACTTATAGGTATAATTCTCATCCTAATGCATGTCAATTCAATGGTTATGGTGACTCCTTTTATGACAATCGACCACCACCATATACCTATGAATCTTATCCTCAACATGATGCTCAACCATACTCACAAGCCCCATATCACCAAAACCCTCCATATGACCCCAATCCTTATCCACCAAACCCACCACCTTATGAGCCATATGAACCATACATGGAACCACCACCATTCCAACACAATTACTCTCAAGAACCACCCCAATGCACACCATCTCCATACCCTTACCAAGAAGAACCACCTTCCTACTATAAACCCTCTCTCCAAAATAATGAACCCTTTTATCCACCTCAAGCCCCAATAGATGACTCTCTCACATTGCTACTTCAAGGACAAGCGGATATGCAAAGGAACACCCTAGAGTTTGTGACCAAAAGCCATGACGCGGGATGCACTTGAGTTTGTGACCAATTTGACCAACGTGGTGCATACTTTAGCCCACCAATGTTTGAAGATTCAAGGTAATTCCGTGACCACATGCGAAAAAACAAAAGAAGAGCAAAGCATGAAAGAGAAATTGAAAAATTCGGTGGAGAAGGAGGAGTCAAATTTTTTGTTGGAACAATTGGAGGAGCCTATGATCATTGAAGAAAAGGAAGAAGTGGTTGAAGATCTAGGGGATGTTGAAAGTCCATGGGAATGTAGCATCATGGAAAACTCTTCCAAGAAGCTTGACAATGATGTTAAGGAGGGTGCGCAACCTCCAAAGCATATCATGGTTGAAGACTTTGAAGAGGTTAATCAAGAGATGGATTCAATTATTGATGAGTTCCTATCTACAATTGAATCCTCTCCCATTGGATATGAATTTGAAGTCATAGAAGAATGTGCACAACCTCCCATACCCTTGGTAAGCAATGAAGAAGAGATTGAATTGGAAGAAAGCTACCAAGAGGAAGAGGTTGGAATTGA
>NC_029775.3:73146724-73147095 GCF_000817695.3 Arachis duranensis
GCTTAGGCTAGTGTGTGTGAGTATCATTCAAGTGTGGGAACCTTAGGACATTGGGAGAGTTAAAGGTAGTTTTGTATTGTTATTGAAATTATTGGGAATTGGGTACATACTCATGTATTGATCAAATGTAAAACCTTATGCATTGAGGTTCTTGTATATAGAAAGAAATAAAAATGAGGAAAACAAGAGAAAAAGAAAGAAAAAAAATAGTATGAAAAAGAAAAAAAATATATAGAAAAAAAAAGAAATAAAAAGGGGACAAAATGCCCCAAAACAAAGTGAAGCTCAAAAAAGATCAATGCATAAGTGTTGTGAATCAAAAAGGAAATGCATGAGTATGTGAAAAAGTGAGGAATGGGTAGTTAGATTAG
>NC_029775.3:73155893-73158250 GCF_000817695.3 Arachis duranensis
TGTTTGTTAAGTGATTTCAGATTTAGGAGGCAAAGATTGGATCAAGGGAATGAAGAAAAAAAGCATGTAAAGTTGGAGAACTCATGAAGAAATGAAAGAACCGGAAAGCTGTCAAGCCGACCTCTTCACACTTAATTGACCATAACTTGAGCTACAGAGGTCCAAATGATGCGGTTCCAGTTGGTTGGAAAGCTAACATCCGGGGCTTCAAAATGATATAAATTTTGCCACATGTTGCTTCGCGTTCACTGGCGCGCACGCGCACTTTGCGCGCGCGCGCCGATTCTGTCCGTGGCCCACTATTATGAAATCGTCCCCAGCGGTTTTAGGAGCCATGTGGGCCCAATCCAACTCATTTCTGATGCTATTTAAGCCAAGGATTGAAGAGGGAAACAAAAGTTAGTTACCATTAGTTTAGTTTAGTAGTTAGAATTAGTCTCTAGAGAGAGAAGCTCTCACTTCTCTCTAGAATTAGGATTAGGATTAGGTTTAGTTCTTAGATCTAGATTTTAATTCATCCTCTTCTACTTCTATCTTCTCAATTACTTGTTGTTACATTCATTCTCCTTCCATTCTTTTGTTGTAATTTCCTTTATGTTGTTCTTGTGTTTTGTTGTAGATCTGCTTTTGTTTCTTCTACTCTCTTTCAATTCAATCAAGGTAATTCATAATAAATGTATTTCTTTTGATTGTTGTTGTTAATTCCTTTCAATAATTGTTGTTAGATTTCATTCTTATTGTAGATTTCTTGTGCTTTCCTTCTATGCCTCTTAGGTGTTTAATAAAATGCTTCTTCTAGCTTTAGTGTAGATTTTGTTCCTCTTGGCCTAGCTAGAGTAATTAGTGACTCTTGAGTTATCTAATTCCTTTGTTGATTGATAATTAGAAGTTGCTAATTGATTTGAATACCTCTAAAGCAAGTCTTTCCTTTAGGAGTTGATTAGGACTTGAGGAATCAAATTGATTCATCCACTTGACTTTCCTCCATGATTAGAGGTTAACTAAGTGAAGCAATGATTGATTGATTGTCACAATTGATGGAAGCTATAATGATGGAACTTCCAATACTCACCCTTAGCCAAGGCTTTTATCTTGATTGATTGTTGTTCATTTTTGTTAGCTTAAATTTTTACAACAAACTCTCAAAACCACAAAAGACTTTCTAATCAATGATGTGCATTCTAAGGCAATTCCTATAGATTTTAGATTTTAGAATTGTTTGATGTGAAATTGCGTGTCCGTTGGACTATACTCACGATTGGATTTATTGCTAATTTCTATACAGGCATAAAATTCTCTCATCACCCACGCGTACGCGTCGCTCCCATTTCTACCACCACCATGCGCACGCGTCTCTCTACGCGTACGCGTGGATAGCCTTCTTTCATCATCTTCTTTTCATCTCTCCTTTCTATTTCTTTTCTTCTCCCTTCTTCCTCCCTTCTCTTATCCCTCACCCAACACTACCAAACACTATCCATAACCATTTCTTTTAGTTAGTTAGTTAGTTGTTTGGTTAATTTTATTTTTGTTTATTTTTTTTGTTTTCATTATAAGTGTTGGATTATTAATCTTATTTACTGTTACTGCTACTGATTACTGATAGGATGTTAGTTTAACATCATTATTGTTAATTGCCATTGTTGGACTTTATTGTTGAGGTTACAATTCATTACTTGGTTTTGAATTTTTCATGATTTTGAAAAAGATTTGATTGAAAAAAATTTGATTTGAAAAAGATTTGATTTTGAAAAACTTTGAAAACTTGGAAAAAATTGATTTGAAAACAAAATCTTCCCTCTTGTGCCATCCTGGCGTTAAACGCCCAGAATGGTGCACATTCTGGCGTTTAACGCCCAAAACTATACCCTTTTGGGCGTTAAACGCCCAACCAGGTACCCTGACTGGCGTTTAAACGCCAGTCTGTCCTTCTTTCAACCAGGTACCCTGGCTGGCGTTTAAACGCCAGTCTGTCTTCCTTACTGGGCGTTTTAAACGCCCAGCTTTTTCTGTGCAATTCCTCCGCAGTATGTTCTAAATCTTCAATTCTCTGTATTATTGACTTGGAAAGACACAAATTAAAAATATTTTTGGATTTTTAATAATAAGGAATAGTCAAAATACAACTAGAATCAAATAAACAATGCATGCAGGACACCAAACTTAGCAGTTTGTATACTACTGACACTAATGAGAATGCATATGAGACACACAAAACACTCTAGTCAAGAGAATTTAAAGATTAGAGTAAGAAATCATCAAGAACATCTTGAAGATCACTAAGACACCTGAATGAATGCAAGCAATTGACACCAAACTTAACATGAGACTAGTGTCTCAACAAGAAACATAGAATA
>NC_029775.3:73161188-73162473 GCF_000817695.3 Arachis duranensis
TGAGACCATAGAGATTCCATTGGACTTACTTCTGCCATTCATGAGCTCTGATGAGTATTCTTCCTCTGAAGAGGATGAGTATGTCACTGAAGAGCAAGTTGCTAAATACCTTGGAGCAATCATGAAGCTAAATGACAAGTTATTTGGAAATGAGACTTGGGAGGATGAAGCCCCTTTGCTCACCAAAGAACTGGATAACTTGTCTAGGCAGAAACTACCTCAAAAGAGACAGGATCCTGGGAAGTTTTCAATACCTTGTACCATAGGCACCATGACCTTCAAGAAGGCCTTGTGTGATTTAGGGTCAAGTGTAAACCTCATGCCTCTCTCTGTGATGGAGAAGTTAGGGATCTTTGAGGTGCAAGCTGCAAATATCTCACTAGAGATGGCAGACCATTCAAGAAAACACCCCTATGGACTTGTAGAGGACGTTCTGGTAAAAGTTGAAGACCATTACATCCCTACTGATTTCATAGTCCTAGAGACTGGGAAGTGCATGGATGAATCCATCATCCTTGGCAGACCTTTCCTAGCCACAGCAAAGGCTGTGATTGATGTTGATAGAGGAGAGTTGATCATTCAAGTGAATGAAGAATCCCTTGTGTTTAAGGCTCAAGGATATCCCTCTGTCATCATGGAGGGGAAGCATGAAGAGCTTCTCTCAAAACAGAGCCAAACAGAGCCCCCACAGTCAAACTCTAAGTTTGGTGTTGGGAGGCCACAACTAAACTCTAAGTTTGGTGTAGAACCCCCACATTCAAACTCTAAGTTTGGTGTTGGGAGGTTCCAACATGGCTCTGAGCATTTCTGAGGCTCCATGAGCGTCCTCTGTCAAGCTATTGACATTAAAGAAG
This sequence comes from Arachis duranensis, assembly GCF_000817695.3. Lineage (NCBI taxonomy): Eukaryota > Viridiplantae > Streptophyta > Magnoliopsida > Fabales > Fabaceae > Arachis > Arachis duranensis. Next base: position 73,162,043 of record NC_029775.3, read on the forward strand.
CGCTTGTTAGGAGGCAACCCAATGTTATGTTTTGACTATTTTCTTTTGTTATTTTATATTTTTTGTAGGTTGATGATCATGAGAAGTCACAAAATCAATGAAAAAAGCAAAAACAGAATGAAAAGCAGAAAGAAAAATAGCACACCCTGGAGGAAGAACCTACTGGCATTTAAACGCCAGTAAGGCTAGCAGATGGGTGTTTAACGCCCAGTCTGGCACCATTCTGGGCGTTTAACGCCAGAAAGGGGCACCAGACTGGCGTTAAACGCCAGAAAAGGGCAAGAAGCTGGCGTTAAATGCCAGAAATGCGCACCAGCCCGGCGTTTAACGCCAGAAATGGCTAAAAACACATTTTTGCATGCCATTTGGTGCAGGGATGACTTTTCCTTGACACCTCAGGATCTGTGGACCCCACAGGATCCCCACCTACC
>NC_029775.3:73165095-73168743 GCF_000817695.3 Arachis duranensis
GCGTTTAACGCTGGAATTTCTGAGGGTGACTTTGAATGCCGGTTTGGGCCATCAAATCTTGGGCAAAGTATGGACTATCATATATTGCTGGAAAGCCCAGGATGTCTACTTTCCAACGCCGTTGAGAGCGCGCCAATTGGGCTTCTGTAGCTCTAGAAAATCAGCCTCGAGTGCAGGGAGGTCAGAATCCAACAGCATCTGCAGTCCTTTTTAGTCTCTGAATCAGATTTTTGCTCAGGTCCCTCAATTTCAGCCAGAAAATACCTGAAATCACAGAAAAATACACAAAATCATAGTAAATTCCAGAAAAGTGAATTTTAACTAAAAACTAATAAAAATATACTAAAAACTAACTAGATCATACTAAAAACAATGCCAAAAAGCGTACAAATTATCCGCTCATCAATGACCAAAAGGTGTCCTTCTGACATGCTTTCAGAGTGGACCATTTTGGATATATTCTATTATGGTCTATCTGAGTTCTCTAAGATGTCACTGGACCATTCTGCAGGTGGATCTATTCACCTAAAGAAAATGCCTGCAGAAGCTCAAGAGCTTATTGACATGGTTGCAAATAATCAATTCATGTACACTTCTGAGAGGAATTCTGTGAATAATAGGACGCCTCAGAGGAAGAGAGTTCTTGAGATTAATGCTCTGAATGCCATATTGGCTCAGACAAAATGTTGACTCAGCAAGTTAACATGATTTCTCAAAGTCTGAATGGATGGCAAAATGCATCCAACAGTACTAAAGAGGCATCTTCTGAAGAAGAAGCTTATGATCCTGAGAACCCTGCAATGGCAGAGGTAAATTACATGGGTGAACCTTATGGAAACACCTATAATTCTTCATGGAGAAATCATCCAAATTTCTCATGGAAGGATCAACAAAAGCCTCAACAAGGCTTTAATAATGGTGGAAGAAACAGGCTCAGCAATAGCAAGCCTTTTCCATCATCTTCTCAACAACAGACAGAGAATCCTGAGCAGAGCACCTCTAACTTAGCAAACATAGTCTCTGATCTGTCTAAGGCCACTTTAAGTTTCATGAGTGAAACAATGTCCTCCATCAAAAATTTGGAGGCACAAGTGGGCCAGCTGAGTAAGAAAGCCACTAAAACCCCTCCTAGTACTCTCCCAAGCAACACAGAAGAGAATCCAAAAAGAGAGTGCAAAGCCATTGATATTGTCAATATGGCCGAATTCAAGGAGGAAGGGGAGGACGTGAATCCCAGTGAGGAAAACCACATGGGATGTCTCTCAAGCAAGAAAGAGTTCCCTACTGAGGACCTAAAGGAATCTAAGGCTCATACAGAGACCATAGAGATCCCATTAAATCTCCTTCTGCCATTCATGAGCTTTAAGAGCTATTCTTCCTTTGAAGAGGATGAAGATGTGACTAGAGAGCAAGTTGCTCAATATCTAGGAGCTATCATGAAGCTGAATGCCAAGTTGTTTGGTAATGAGACTTGGGAAGGTGAACCTCCCTTGCTCATTAGTGAACTAGATGCATGGGTGCAGCAAACTTTACCTCAAAAGAAACAAGATCCTAGTAAATTCTTAATACCCTGTACCATGGGCACCATGACCTTTGAGAAGGCTCTGTGTGACCTGGGGTCAGGTATAAATCTTATGCCATTCTCTGTAATGGAGAAGCTGGGGATCTTTGAGGTACAGTATGCCACATTCTCATTACAGATGGCAGACAAGTCAGTAAGACAAGCTTATGGATTGGTAGAGGATGTGTTAGTAAAGGTTAAAGGCCTTTACATCCCTACTAATTTCATAATCTTAGACACTAGGAAGGAAGAGGATGAATGCATCATCCTTGGAAGACCTTTCCTAGCCACAGCAGGAGCTGTGATTGATGTTGACAGAGGAGAGCTAGTTCTTCAATTGAATGGGGACTACTTGGTGTTTAAAGCTCAAGGATCTTCCTCTGCAACCATGGAGAGGAAGCATGAAAAGCTTCTCTCAGTACAGAGTCAAACAAAGCCCCCACAATCAAACTCTAAGTTTGGTGTTGGGAGGCCACAACCAAACTCTAAGTTTGGTGTTGAGAAACCCCCACATCCAAACTCTAAGTTTAGTGTTGGGAGTCTACAACATTTACCTGATCACCTGTGAGGCTCCATGAGAGCCCATTGTCAAGCTATTGACATTAAAGAAGCGCCTATTGGGAGGCAACCCAATTTTTATTTATCTAATTTTATTTTTCTTTTATTGTTCTTTTATGTTTTATTAGGTTCATGATCATGTGGAGTCACCAAATAAATACTAAAATTAAAAACAGAATCAAAAATAGCAGAAGAAAAAGCACACCCTGGAGGAAGGCCTTACTGGCGTTTAAACGCCAGTAAGGAGCATCTGGCTAGCGTTCAACACCAGAACAGAGCATGGATCTGGTGTTGAACACCAGAAACAAGCAGCATCCTGGCATTTAAATGCTAGGAAGACACCCTGAGGAGAGCTGGCGCTGAACGCCAGAAACAAGTATGGAACTGGCGTTCAACGCCAGAAACATGCTGCAAATGGGTGTTGAACGCCCAAAACAAGCATGAAGCTAGCGGTCAACGCCAGAAACAAGCATCAATCTGGCGTTGAACGCCAGGATTGCAGGCAGAGGGCGTTTTACACACCTCATTGGTGCAGGGATGATAATCCTTGACACCTCAGGATCTGTGGACCCCACAGAATCATCTCAGGATCTGTGGATCCCACAGGATCCCTACCTACCTCAACTCACCCTCTCTCTCTCTTTTCACACAATCCAATGAACACTCTTCCCCAAAACCCTTCACCCTTCACCAATCACCTCAATCTCTCTTCCCCATCACCTCTTCACCACTCACATCCATCCACTCTTCCCCATACACCCCACCAACCTTCAAATTTCAAAAAATCACTTTCCCACCCAAACCCACCCAATATGGCCAAACCTTAACCCCTCTCCCTCTACTATATAAACCCCCCCATTCTTCTTCATTTTCATACAACACAACCCTCTCTCCCTTTCCTCCAAATCTTCTTCTTCTTTATCTATTCTTTCTTCTCTTGCTCGAGGGCGAGCAATATTCTAAGTTTGGTGTGGTAAAAGCATAGCTTTTTTATTTTTCCATAACCACCTATGGCACCTAAGGCCGGAGAAACCTCTAGAAAAGGAAAAGGGAAGACAAAAGCTTCTACCTCCAAGTCATGGGAGATGGAGAGATTCATCTCTAAAGCCCATCAAGACCACTTCTATGATGTTGTGGCCAAGAAGAAGGTGATCAATACTTTTCACAAATCAAATAATCCCCGGTAATGAATCCAAAAACTTGGTGTTCAATACCATGGCATAAACACAACTTCGCACAACTAACCAGCAAGTGTACTGGGTCGTCCAAGTAATAAACCTTACGCGAGTAAGGGTCGATCCCACAGAGATTGTTGGTATGAAGCAAGGTATGGTCACCTTGTAAATCTTAGTCAGGCAAACTCAAATGGGTATGGTGATAAACGCATACAACATAAAGATAAAGATAGAGATACTTATGTAATTCATTAGAAGGAATTTCAGATAAGCGTATGAAGATGCCTTCCCTTCCGTCTCTCTGCTTTCCTACTGTCTTCATCCAATCCTTCTTACTCCTTTCCATGGCAAGCT
>NC_029775.3:73169597-73172876 GCF_000817695.3 Arachis duranensis
TTTCTGATATCCTGACTAAGATTTACAAGATAACCATAGCTTGCTTCAAGCCGACAATCTCTGTGGGATCGACCCTTGCTCACGCAAGGTATTACTTCGACGACCCAGTACACTTGCTGGTTAGTTGTGCGGGATTGCAAAAGTGTGATTGCAATTTTGTGCACCAAGTTACCAAACTTAAATTGTTGCTTGTCCTCAAGCAACTGAAGATCAAGATAGGATAAAAAGAAGAGAATATGCAATGAATTTCAAAAACATCTATGAAGATCAGTATCAATTAGATGAGCGGGGCTTTTAGCTTTTTGCCTCTAAACAGTTTTGGCATCTCACTCTATCCTTTGAAATTCAGAATGGTTGGCTTCTTTAGGAACTCAGAATCTAGATAGTGTTATTGATTCTCCTAGTTAAGTGTGATGATTCTTGAACATAGCTACTTATTGAGTCTTGGCCGTGGCCCAAAGCACTCTGTCTTCCAGTATTACCACCGGATACATACATGCCACAGACACATAATTGGGTGAACCTTTTTAGATTGTGACTCAGCTTTGCTAAAGTCCCCAATTAGAGGTGTCCAGGATTCTTAAGCACACTCTTATTGCCTTGGATCACAACTTTATTTCTCTTTTTCTCTTTTCTTTTTTTTCGTTTTCTTTTTCTCCCTTTTTTTTTCGAAATTTTTTTTTTTGTATTCACTGCTTCTTCTTGCTTCAAGAATCATTTTTATGATTTTTCAGATCCTCAGTAACATGTCTCCTTTTTCATCATTATTTCAAGAGCCAACATTCATGAACCACAAATTCAAAAGACATATGCACTGTTATAAGCATACATTCAGAGAACAAAAGTATTGCCACCACATCAAAATAATCAAACTGTTATAAAATTCATAATTCATGCAATTCTTTTCTTTTTCAATTAAGAACATTTTTTATTTAAGAGAGGTGATGGATTCATAGGACATTCATAACTTTAAGGCATAGACACTAAGACACTAATGATCACAAGACACAAACATAGACAAACATAAGCACTAAAAATTCGAAAAATAGGAAAATAAAGAACAAGGAAATTAAAGAACGGGTCCACCTTAGTGATGGCGGCTCTTTCTTCCTCTTGAAGATCCTATGGAGTGCTTGAGCTCCTCAATGTCTCTTCCTTGTCTTTGTTGCTCCTCTCTCATGATTCTTTGATCTTCTCTGATTTCATGGAGGATGATGGAGTGCTCTTGATGCTCCACCCTTAGTTGTCCCATGTTGGACTCAATTCTCCTAGGGAGGTGTTGATTTGCTCCCAATAGTTTTGTGGAGGAAAGTGCATCCCTTGAGGCATCTCAGAGATTTTATGAGGAGGAATTTCCTCATGCTTGATCCATCCTTTTCTTAGTGATGGGCTTGAGGTCATGCCTTCTCAGTTGAACCGGCTTCCCTCTTGAGTTTCTCTTCCATTGAGCGCCCTCTTCACAAATGTTTATGAGGACTTGGTCCAACCTTTGATCAAAGTTGACCCCTTTTTTTTTGAGTTTGAAAGGGATCTCGGGGATCACCTTCTTCAAGGCCACAACTTCATAGAAGTGGTCTTGATGCACCCTTGAGATGAATCTCTCCATCTCTCATGACTCGGAGGCGGAAGCTTTTGCCTTCCCTTTTCTCTTTCTAGAGGTTTCTCCGGCCTTGGATGCCATAAATGGTTATAGAAAAACAAAAAGCAATGCTTTTACCACACCAAACTTAAAATGTTTGCTCGTCCTCGAGCAAAAGAAGAAAGAAGAGAGTAGAAGAAGAAGAAATGAGGAAGAAGGGAATGGCTTTGTGTTCGGCCAAAAGGGGTAGAAGTGGGGTGTATGTTGTGTGAAAATGAAGGAGTGAAGATGGGTTTATATAGGAGTGGGGGGTGGTTTTGGGTGGGAAAGTGGTTTGAATTTGAATGGTGAGGTAGGTGGGGTTTTATGAAGGATGGATGTGAGTGGTGAAGAGAAAGATGGGATTTGATAGGTGAAGGGTTTTTGGGTAAGAGGTGTTGAGGTGATTGGTGAATGGGTGAAGAAGAGAGAGAGTGTGGTAGGGTAGGTGGGGATTCTGTGGGGTCCACAGATCCTGAGGTGTCAAGGAAAAGTCATCCCTGCACCAAATGGCAAGCAAAATTGCGTTTTGAGCCAATTCTGGCGTTAAACACCGGGCTGGTGCCCATTTCTGGCGTTTAACGCCAAGTGCTTGCCCTTTTCTGGCGTTTAACGCCAGTCTGGTGCCCCTTTCTGGCGTTAAACACCCAGAATGGTGCCAGACTGGGCGTTAAACGCCCAACAGCTAGCCTTACTAGCGTTTAAATGCCAGCACGCTCTCCTCCAGGGTGTGCTGTTTTTCTTTCTGTTTTTCATTCTGTTTTTGCTTTTTTCATTGATTTTGTGACTTCTCATGATCATCAACCTACACAAAATATAAAATAACAAAGGAAAATAGATAAAATATAACATTGGGTTGCCTCCCAACAAGCGCTTCTTTAATGTCAGTAGCTTGACCGAGGGCTCTCATGGAGCCTCAGAGATGCTCAGAGCAATGTTGGAACCTCCCAACACCAAACTTAGAGTTTGAATGTGGGGGCTCTGTTTGACTCTGTTTTGAGAGAAGCTCTTCATGCTTCCTCTCCATGGTAACAGAGGGATATCCTTGAGCCTCAAACACAAAGGATTCTTCATTCACTTGAATGATCAACTCTCCTCTATCAACATCAATCACAGCCTTTGCTGTGGCTAGGAAGGGTCTGCCAAGGATGATGGATTCATCCATGCACTTCCCAGTCTCTAGGACTATAAAATCAGCAGGGATGTAATGGTCTTCAACTTTTACCAGAACATCCTCTACAAGTCCATAGGCTTGTTTTCTTGAATTGTCTGCCATCTCTAGTGAGATATTTGCAGCTTGCACCTCAAAGATCCTTAACTTCTCCACTACAGAGAGAGGCATGAGGTTTACACTTGACCCTAAGTCACACAAGGCCTTCTTGAAGGTCATGGTGCCTATGGTACAAGGTATTGAAAACTTCCCAGGATCCTGTCTCTTTTGAGGCAGTTTCTGCCTAGACAAGTTATCCAGTTCTTTGGTGAGCAAGGGTGATTCATCCTCCCAAGTCTCATTTCCAAATAACTTGTCATTTAATTTCATGATTGCTCCAAGGTATTTAGCCACTTGCTCTTCAGTGACATACTCATCCTCTTCAGAGGAAGAATACTCATCAGAGCTCATGAATGGCAGAAGTAAATCCAATGGAATCTCTATGGTCTCA
>NC_029775.3:73174205-73175453 GCF_000817695.3 Arachis duranensis
AACTGATGAGGATCTTCCAATGGAAGTCCATGGAACTTGCAATTCTGTTGCATTAGAGAAACTAGTTGAGGCTTAAGCTCAAAGTTGTTTGCTCCAATGGCAGGGATAGAGATGCTTCTCCCATAAAAGTTGGGAGTAGGTGCAGTAAAGTCACCCAGCACCTTCCTTGCATTGTTGGCATTGTTGTTGTTTTCGGCTGCCATAGGTTCTTCTTCTTTAAAGATTTCTGTTAGGTCCTTTACAGAGAGTTGTGCTTTGGCTTCTCTTAGCTTTCTCTTCAAGGTCCTTTCAGGTTCAGAATCAGCCTCAACAAGAATGTTTTTGTCCTTGCTCCTGCTCATAAGAAAGAGAAGGGAACAAGAAAATGTGGAATCCTCTATGTCACAGTATAGAGATTCCTTTAGGTGTTAGAGGAAAAGAAAAGTAGAAGACAGAAGTAGAAAATTCGAACTTATCAAAGAAGATGGAGTTCGCATTTTGCATTAAGGGATAGTGTTATTCCATAAATAGAAGGATATGAGAAGAAGGGAAGTGATTTTCGAAAATTAAGTAAAAGATTTTGAAAACATTTTTGAAAAACACTAATTGATTTTCGAAAATGAAAGTGGAAAAGAAATCAAGTGATTTTTGAAAAAGAATTTGAAATCAAAAAGATTTGATTGAAAGTTATTTTGAAAAAAAGATGTGGTTAAGGAGATATGATTGGTTTTAAAAAGATGTGATTGAAAAGATATGATTTGAAAAACATTTTAAAAAAAAATTGATTTTGAAAATTAATGACTTGGCTATCAAGAAAAGATATGATTCAAACATTAAACCTTTCTCAACAGAAAAGGCAACATACTTGAAATGTTGAATCAAATCATTAATTGATAGCAAGTATTTTTAGAAATAGAAAGAAATTGATTTTGAAAACATGTGATTGAAAAGATATGATTTGAAAAAGATTTGATTTTGAAAAGATTTTGAAAACTTGAAAAAAAATTTGCATTGAAAACAAAATCTTTCCCGTTGTGCCATCCTGGCGTTAAACGCCCAGAATGGTGCACATTCTGGCGTTTAACGCCCAAAATGCTACCCTTTTGGGCGTTAAACGCCCAACCAGGTACCCTGGCTGGCGTTTAAACGCCAGTCTATCCTTCTTCACTGGGCGTTTTGAACGCCCAAATTTTTCTGTGTAATTCCTCTGCAGTATGTTCTGAATCTTCAATTCTCTGTATTATTGACTTGAAAAGACACAAATTAAAA
>NC_029775.3:73176103-73176848 GCF_000817695.3 Arachis duranensis
ATACCAACAATCTCCGTGGGATCGACCCTTACTCGCGTAAGGTTTATTACTTGCACGACCCAGTGCACTTGCTGGTTAGTTGTGCGAAGTTGTGTAATGCCATGGTATTGAACACCAAGTTTTTGGATTCATTACCGGGGATTATTTGATTTGTGAAAAGTATTGATCACAATTTCGTGCACCACAAGTGCACTGGGTCGTCCAAGTAATAAACCTTACGCGAGTAAGGGTCGATCCCACAGAGATTGTTGGTATGAAGCAAGGTATGGTCACCTTGTAAATCTTAGTCAGGCAAACTCAAATGGGTATGGTGATAAACGCATATAACATAAAGATAAAGATAGAGATACTTACGTAATTTATTAGTAGGAATTTCAGATAAGCGTATGAAGATGCCTTCCCTTCCGTCTCTCTGCTTTCCTACTGTCTTCATCCAATCCTTCTTACTCCTTTCCATGGCAAGCTTAAGCAAGGGTTTCACCGTTGTCAGTGGCTACCTCCCATCCTCTCAGTGGAAATGTTCCACGCACCCTGTCACGGCACGGCTATCCATCTGTCGGTTCTCGATCAGGCCGGAATAGAATCCAGTGATTCTTTTGCGTCTGTCACTAACGCCCCGCCCTCAGGAGTTTGAAGCACGTCACAGTCATTCAATCATTGAATCCTACTCAGAATACCACAGACAAGGTTAGACCTTCCGGATTCTCTTGAATGCCGCCATCAGTTCTAGCCTATACCACGAAGA
>NC_029775.3:73177422-73181577 GCF_000817695.3 Arachis duranensis
AATCAGATTTTTGCTCAGGTCCCTCAATTTCAGCCAGAAAATACCTGAAATCACAAAAAAACACACAAACTCATAGTAAAGTCCAGAAAAGTGAATTTTAACTAAAAACTAATAAAAATATACTAAAAACTAACTAGATCATACTAAAAACATACTAAAAACAATGCCAAAAAGCGTACAAATTATCCGCTCATCAGTGTTTAACTTGCCCAAGATGCAAGGAGATGCACGCCCTTACACTAGAAGGGTCAACTTTGATCAAAGGTTGGACCAAGTCCTTATGGACATATGTGTTGAAGGAGCTCAATGGAAAAGAGACTCTAAAGGCAAGCCGGTTCAATTGAGAAGACTGGACCTTAAGCCTGTGGCTAGAATTAAGAAGACTGGACCTCAAGCCTGTGGCTAGAGGATGGTTGGAGTTCATCCAACGCTCCATCATCCCCACTAGCAACTGATCTGAAGTTACCGTAGATCGGGCCATCTTGATCCATAGCATCATGATTGGAGAGAAAGTAGAAGTTCATGAAGTCATCTCCCTTGAATTCTACAAAATAGCCGAAAGGCCCTCTACCTTGGCAAGGCTAGCTTTTCCTCATCTTATTGCGATATATGCTACTCAGCTGGAGTTATCATGGAAGGAGACATCCTCATTGAAGAGGACAAGCCCATCACTAAGAAGAGAATGGAGCAAACAAGAGAGACCACTCATGGATCCCAAGAGACGCATGAGGAAGCTCATCACCAAGGAATCCCTAAGATGCCTCAAGGGATGCACTTTCCTCCCAACAACTATTGGAAACAACTCAACACTTCTCTAGAAGACTTGATTTACAACATGGATCAATTAAGGGTGGAACATCAAGAGCACTCCATCATTCTTCATGAGATTAGAGAAGATCAAAGAGCAATGAGGGAGGAGCAACAAAGGCAAGGAAGAGACATAGAAGAGCTCAAGGACATCATTGGTTCTTCAAGAAGAAAGCGCCACCATCACTGAGGTGGACTGATTCCTTGTTCTCATTTTTTCTGTTTTTCGGTTCTTAAGCTTCATGTTTATCTATGTTTGTGTCTTTATTACATGATCATTAGTGTCTAGTAACTATGTCTTAAGGCTATGAATAATTCCATAAATCCTTCACCCCTCTTAAATGAAAAATGTTTCTAAATTCAAAAGAACAAGAAGTACATGAATTTCGAAATTGTCCTTGAAATTAGTTCAATTATATTGATGTGGTGACAATACTTTTTATTTTCTGAATGAATGCTTGAACAGTGCATATTTTTTATCTTGTTGTTTATGAATGTTAAAATTGTTGACTCTTGAAAGAATGATGAACAAAGAGAAATGTTATTGATGATTTGAAAAATCATAAAATTGATTCTTGAAGCAAGAAAAAGCAGTGAAGAACAAAGCTTGCAAAAAAAAAAGCAAGCAGAAAAAGCCAATAGCCCTTAAAACCAAAAGGCAAGGGTAAAAAGGATCAAAGGCTTTGAGCATCAATGGATAGGAGGGCCCAAGGAAATAAATCCAGGCCTAAGTGGCTAAATCAAGCTGTCCCTAACCATGTGCTTGTGGCATGCAGGTCCAAGTGAAAAACTTGAGACTAAGTAGTTAAAGTCGTGATCCAAAGCAAAAGAGTGTGCTTAAGAGCTCTGGACACCTCTAACTGGGGACTTTAGCAAAGCTGAGTCACAATCTGAAAAGGTTCACCCAGTCATGTGTCTGTGGCATTTATGTATCCGGTGGTAATACTGGAAAACAAAGTGCTTAGGGCCACGGCCAAGACTCATAAAAGTAGCTGTGTTCAAGAATCAACATACTTAACTAAGAGAATCAATAACACTATCTGAAATTTTAAGTTCCTATAGATGCCAATCATTCTAAACTTCAAAAGAAAAAGTGAGATGCCAAAACTGTTCAGAAGCAAAAAGCTACAAGTTCTGCTCATCTAATTAGAACTAATTTTCAATGATATTTTGAGATCTATAGTATATTCTCTTCATTTTTATCCTATTTGATTTTCAGTTGCTTAGGGACAAGCAACAATTTAAGTTTGGTATTGTAATGAGCAGATAATTTATACGCTTTTTGGCATTGTTTTTAGGAAGTTTTTAGTAGGATCTGGCTACTTTTAGGGATGTTTTCATTAATTTTTATGCTAAATTCACATTTCTAGAATTTATTATGAGCTTGTGTGTTTTTCTGTGATTTCAGGTATTTCCTGGCTGAAATTGAGGGACCTAAGCAAAACTCTGATAGAAGGCTGACAAAGGACTGCTGATGTTGTTGGATTCTGACCTCCCTGCACTCGAAATGGATTTTCTGGAGTTACAGAACTCCAAATGGCGCGCTCTCAACTTGAGGTTTTGCGAGACCCCACTGCACGCTTGCCCGACCCAACTGGACAGTCTTCCAAGCAGTCCAATTTCTTCAATATATAAGTACCAAAAACCACAGAATGCATCCTCTTCAACACCTTCTAGTAGTTCAATTGCGTCGTATAGCTCAAGCATCTTGGCTGTCACATGCTTCCAGCCTCGCCAACGAGGGTCAGATTCTGAGGGCCGATTCCCATCATCTCCAAGTGATATATGCCACTCAGCTTATTTGAGAAAAGCTGCACTTCTAAGATCGGTGTAGATGAGAACACAACCTCCCGGATCTACATCCATGGAGTTACCGTTTGGTTCTGGCCATGAGCCTATACCTAATGTAGATACCGAGGAACGGTCATGCTCGTACATGAAACCACTGGATGACGAGAGGGAGTATCAGATTGAGGAGTGTTCGTCAATCAGTATTCGTGAACCGGAGTTTAACCCTGATGACAATAAGTCAGGTAGGGTCTTAGGCGTGAATGCAAAATCAACTTATTCCTGAGTAGAGTTGCAGTATTCAAGTGTTGCTTTTGTCTTTGTCTTTGTCTTCAACATGAAGCGGGTGCTTGGGTGTTGGTTGAGTTCTGACCATAGAAGGAAAAGTGTTTTATATCTTCAGGAGTTTTCCTTCCCCTTGACCCAATTTTTAGTTGCTTGTTGCACTTGGGGAAACTAACACACGACTAAATTCATACCAGGAAAAATGTTATTCAATCATGTAACAGTTGTCTTCTAAGTTTATGATCGCGAAATTAAATCAAATTAACTAGCACATGAAGTCTCATTTTGTTAAATTTATTTTGTATAAATCTAATATTGATAAATATCTTGGGAGTATGAATTTGTACTTGAGTTTTCTTTCAAGGAAACACTCATAAAAAGATGCTTATTTTATCTTTTGTTAAAAGAAGTTTTTGTGTTGCATTTTAATTGGTTTTTATATAATTTATTCAGTGTTCTTTGTCACATATTAAATCTTTTAAAAGATTTTTTTTAAAAACAATAAAAAATATTTAGATTGGATTAAAACCAAAAAGATAATAAATTAACTATTAGATTTTTTTCTAAAATTGTTTATATAAAAAATATGTCACACTCATCAATCAATAACAAGTAAAATTTATCATACAAGTTATATCGATAACAAACTCAAACCTCTTAAAATTTTACAAATAAAAAGATAACTAATTTATATTCATACGATATATTTTATTTTTAAAAAAAATTTGAAAAAATAATTTTTTTCTAATAAAGTGTTATTAGAAAATTAACACTATAAAAGCTAATTTTAAATCAATACGATATAATAAGTTATTAAATATATTTAATATAAAACACATTGAATATAAACTTTTGTTGAGTTTAAATTTTAAATAATTTTTAATTGAATTTCAAATATTCTTACTTTAAAGAGTTAGAATATTTTAACATCATCTTTTTCGTATCTTTTTAATTGAGTCTTTGATTTTTTAAATTATAAATCCTATTTATAATTAAGGGTAATGTTTCAACACCATCAATTAGCCACACATACAAAAATACTGGAACAATTCTATAGTCACAATTATAATCTAACTTTATAAATAATACAATGAAACTATATATAAGTAATATAACTAAATTTTATCTATATCTATAGTCACATTTCATAAATAATATAATCAAATTATATTTATGTTTATAATTAAAATATGAATAAAAATACAAAAAATTATCGTGATGGTTACTTTTTTTCGGTCATATTTTTTATTATTTTTTTGTGAAACATTTAATTAT
>NC_029775.3:73182358-73189444 GCF_000817695.3 Arachis duranensis
AATAATAATAATAATAATAATAATAATAATAATAATAATAATAATAATAATAAAAATATGTCACAGTAAAAAAAGAAACACATCACCAAATAATTTATCATCATGATTATATATGAATCAAATCGATAATAAGAGGGCTAATACCAAAAAAATCGATAACAGAACTAGAGACTTACAAAACCTTTCTTAAGTTTACAAAAAAATGTTTATATTTGTGTAACATATAAAATAATTACCATATTATTATCATTACATTCTATATATACATGTGGGCAAAAAGAGTCCAACTGATTTAAAGTAAAATTTTTTTAATATTTGATTAAATTATTGTAGTATTTAATACTTTTTTTTCGAGACTTCCTCTTAATTAAAAGTATAATCATTATAATTTTTTTAATTATTATTGTTGAGGGTGTTCGCAAATCAGATATGGCTAAAATTTTGATACAATCCGCACTAAACTCATTAGATCGAATTCGATATCCGCACCTTTTATGTTGAACACTTTTTATGTTTACTTTTTTCAGAATTTTTTAGAATTTTTCAGAATTTTTTTAGAATTTTTTTAAAACTAATTAATATTATATATATTTTATTACACTACATTTATTTATAAAAATTTTATTTATTTCTAATACTTATATTAAAAATAAAAATAACTTTAAATTAGTAAATTTTAATCTATAATGTAATAATAATATAGTAATTATTTTATATATCGCATGAATATAAATTAATTATTTTTTATTTATAAAAAATTTAAGAGATTTGAGCTTCTTATATATATATTGATGAGTATGACATATTTTTATATAAATAATTTTAGAAAAAAAATCTAATAGTTAATTTATTACTTTTTTGATTTTAGTCTAATTTATATATTTTTTATTGTTTTTAAAAAGAAAATCTTTTAAAAAATTTAATAACATGTGATGAAGAATATCGAATAAATTATATAAAAATTAATTAAAATATAACACAAAAATATCTTTAATAAAGGATGAAATAAGATCTTTATTTTAGTGATCTCCTTCTCGCAAAAGTCTTGACTTTTTTTTTTATCTTTTTGTTAATGAGCGTCATCATCTTAGTCCAATGATTAAAAAATAAAAATAATTACAATCAGTTACCAACTCGAGTATAGTAAACAACAACTAACTATAAATTGGACCGTAAATAAACCAAAAACAATCTAAAATTAATTATATTATTTCAAAATAAAAAACATCAAAAACAAAAAAAAATACATCCAAAATTAAAAAAAAATAAAAAACTAAAGAAAAAATATTTAAAATTATTGTAAAAGGAATATATAAAACCTAACAAAAAAAATTTAAAATATAACAAAAAAAATATTTAAAATCATACTAAAATCTTCCAAAACCTAACCAAAAAAGTTCTAAAATTTGAACGCAATAAAAGTCTTTTAATTATGATAAAAAAAAAAAAAGAACGCGTTACTTTTACATGTTTCTTATATCTAGATTTCAGATATTTAAATTTTAAAGGTTTCGAATTTTTTTTAGGAATGTACGACTAAAAATAAATGAAAGCATACTATTAAAAAAAAGGGCATAATTTTGGATGTTTTTAATTTCTGGATTTCAGATATTTAAATCTTAGATGTTTCAAGTATTTTTTTAAAAATGTACAATTAAAAATAAATGAAAGCTAGTTATTAAAAAGAAAGGCATCATCTCGAATATTTTTTATACCTAGATTTTTTACGTTTAAATTTTAGAGATTTCATATATTTTTTTTTATAGGAATGTATATTAGAAAGTAAATGAAAACAAATAATACTTTTAAATTTCGGATGTTTAAATTTTAGAGATTTCAGATATTTTTTCGATGATTTTGGATGTTCTTTCTAATGGTTTTGATTTCTTCTGTTAGATTTTGGATTTTTTTTCAATAATTTTAGATATTTTTTTGTTAAATTTTGGATATTATTTTTTAAAACATAAAAAAATTCTAAAACTAAGAAATAGAATAATCTAAAATCTAAAAAAAAAAATAAACATCCAACATTATTAAAAAGAATCATTTAAAATTGAATGAGAGAGATGACAAAAAAAAAATGGAAAGACTTGTGTTTTTTTAGTGTAAAATTAATTAACTGCATATATAGTTAGTTTCCTAGATTTTTTCAAAAACTTTTTAATAAAATTCATGCATTTATAGTTATTATAAATTTCAATTTATTTTTCTAAGTCTTGTTATACTCGTTATTATGCTATGCTATATAAGGAGAGAGCTCTCTACACTAATAGGCGTAAGAGATAGTGAAAAAGAAAAAAAAAAAGAAAATAGAAGAACTAGAATTATTTGCGAGTAAAAAAGATCAGAGTTGATAATTTTTTTTTAAAAAACAACTTAAATTGGTTTATGACTATTTATCAAAGTTGTGAGAACCGAACCGTTTAAAAAATCGATAATATTATTGATTTAATAGTTTATTGGTTTGATCGGACGGTTTAATTAAATATTAAATAAAATTATTAAAAAACTTAAAAATAATTTTAAATATATAAATTCAATAATTTCTAACTTAATAAAATTTAAAATTTTACAATTTCACATAATAAATTATTTATAATTTAATATTACAAGTGCATAATTTCACAATTTTAAATATTGTTCTTTAAAGAATATATTATTATGATTATGACCATTGAAGAATAATACATATTACTATAAAATGTCCATTAGTATATTAAAAATTTAAGATATAATAAAATTGAAAACGAGAAGTTCATTGATAGTATTCAGACTAAGTTAAATTGAAAATCAAATGGCTTAATTTTTACTAAATTTATTGATGATTTTAAAACAACTAACCGAGGTAGAGAATTTCCACTCAAACTACTAAAAATTAAAGATCTTACAGGCAATATTGTCAAGTCAAGACTAATTATTCAACGTCAATTCTCTTATACAATTCAATTATTTCTTTTTGGGCTGCTAATATACAACTCAATTGAATAACACATTGATGAAATCTCTTATTGGGGAAGAAAGCATAACTGGAAGAAAATCTACTGCACGAAAGAAGCTGTGCATGGGTCAGCAGGATATGGAAGACCATTTCGTGCTCCTAAATCTCGACACTCCTGAAATTGCCATTAGAATGCAACAAGCCTCTTATAACTAACCAAAACCCTAACTAGGTTCAACAAATTCAATGCTTTTCAACAACAAAAACTCAAAATACAGACAACTCAACCTCCAAATCCAGAAAATCCATAAACAGAAAAACTAAGTGAAACAATCTAAAATTCTAAACTAAATTCAGAATCATATTAAGCAACAACCCAACTCAGAACACAATCACAACTCAGAATCTAGTACAAAAAATCAACTCAGAAGCCAGAATCTTAGAAATTGAAAGTGAAGAAGCAGCGGCTTACTGGAAACACGGCGAGGGAGGAACGGCAGTGACAGTGAGATCAGAAGAGGATTAGCTTGCAACAGCGAGGCACTGAGCAGAGATTCCATGTCGAAGCTCTGGGCAGAGATTCACAAAGGAGAGGACGCGCTTGAAGAGGATTGAGCAACCGTTTGCGTGACATAGAGGAGAAGAGGATCGAGGATCGAGGACGACAACGACGACGGCACCCTCTGTCACTGTCGACGACGACGATCACAGAGACAGGCTTCACAACGAGCACAGAAATGGTGAGGAGGGGAAGAGTGGTGGCGGCTGAAGGTGACGGTGGCTGGTGGGACTTCGCGACAAGCACAGAGACAGTGAGGAAGAGAAGGGTTGCTGCGGCTGGGGGCTGACGGTGGCGGCAGTGTTGGCTCTGATAGGGTTGGTTGGGTGAAATTAGGGATTCATTTTAGTGAATGTGAGAGTGAGAGAGAAGAGAGAGGGTAGGGACGTAAGGTGTAATCCTGTTTGAGGCTAAAGGAGAAGAACCAGGCCTTTTAAAAACCCGACCGGTTTTTAACCGATTTTTTGCCAAATAGTTTTGGAGGTCAACCGGACCGACAAGATGATCGATTTTTGGTTAATCCGATCGATCCGGACAGTCCGGTCCGATTTTCAGAACCATGCTCTTTATACTTTCTCTTAATATAATTAGGGCTTGTTTAAAAAAAATCTTTTTTGAGTTATCTTTTTTTAAAAGATCTTATGAAAAAGTAAAAGTAATTTTATATTTGAATATCTCATACAAAAAGATCTTTTTATTTATCAATTATGTTTAGGTATAACAATATAAAAGTACTTTTTTGTTTATTTATTACATGAAAAATATCTTTTTTTAAGGAAAAAAGATTTTTTAGAAAAAAGATGTAAATTGTAACTTCTCAAAAAAAATGTTTTTTTTCTGGTGTTTTTACTTTTACTACTAGAAATTTGTCAAACACGCTAAAAAAATAAAGAATTTTTTCATTAAAAAAAGTTTTTTTTTATTAAGATAATGACACCTAAACAAACACTTTAACTTATTTAAGTAAACAAAAAAACCTGATATTTTAACCTGTTCTTTGCAAACTCTTTCAGAATATATATGAATGTTTTTGGATTGGCGGAAAGCGAAAATTCTGTCATGAGAAATTGAAGGTAAAGGTCCTTATTAAAACATACTTTATTTAGTTCTCTCTTATATCACGAGAATCGTTTCTTAGAATCATTTTCATGTTTTCTAAAAATGCTCTATAACACCATTTATCTGGGACATGATTCAATTAATCATTACCGAAAATAAATGAAAGCCAACAAGATTGCTTTCACTATGTGGACTGGAGAGCTCGATGGATTAGTGAAAGACGAAATAAAGGCAAGAATTACTAAGACCGAAAAAAAGACTAATTATCCCATAAAAAAAATTAAAACTAAAACTTTAAGGTAGTATTTGTTTTGAAGTATTAAGATGGAGATTAAGAAATTGAGATTCAGTATCATATTTGTTGGTTTGATTATAGAGGGTTGTGTTGTATGAAAATGAAAAAGAATGGTGGGGTTTATATAGTGGAGGGAGAGGGGTTAAGGTTCGGCCATATTGGGTGGATTTGGGTGGGAAAGTGATTTTTTGAATTTTGAAGGTTGGTGGGGTGTATGGGGAAGAGTAAATGGATGTGAGTGGTGAAGAGGTGATGGGGAAGAGAGATTGAGGGGATTGGTGAAGGGTTTTGGGGAAGAGTGTTCATTGAATTGTGTGAAAAGAGAGAGAGAGGGTGAGTTGAGGTAGGTAGGGATCCTGTGGGGTCCACAGATCCTGAGGTGTCAAGGATTATCATCCCTGCACCAATGAGGCATGTAAAACACCCTCTGCCTGTAATCCTGGCGTTCAATGCCAGATTAATGCTTGTTTCTGGCGTTGAACGCCAGCTTCATGCTTGTTTTGGGCGTTCAACGCCCATTTGCAGCATGTTTCTGGCGTTGAACGCCAGTTCCATGCTTGTTTCTGGCGTTCAGTGCCAGCTCTCCGCAGGGTGTATTCCTGGCGTTTAAACGCCAGGATGCTGCTTGTTTCTGGCGTTCAACGCCAGATCCATGCTCTGTTCTGGCGTTGAACGCCAGCTAGATGCTCCTTACTTGCGTTTAAACGCCAGTAAGGCCTTCCTCCAGGGTGTGCTTTTTCTTTTGCTATTTTTGATTCTGTTTTTAATTTTAGTATTTATTTGGTGACTCCACATGATCATGAACCTAATAAAACATAAAAGAAAAATAAAAGAAAAATAAAATTAGATAAATAAAAATTGGGTTGCCTCCCAATAAGCACTTCTTTAATGTCAATAGCTTGACAGTGGGCTCTCATGGAGCCTCACAGGTGATCAGGTCAATGTTGTAAACTCCCAACACCAAACTTAGAATTTGGATGTGGGGGTTTCTCAATGATGAGCGGATAATTTATAGGCTTTTTGGCACTGTTTTTTTAGTATGTTTTTAGTACATTTTAGTTAGTTTTTAGTATGTTTTTATTAGTTTTTATTTAAAATTCACTTTTCTGGGCTTTACTATGAGTTTGTGTGTTTTTCTGTGATTTCAGATATTTTCTGGCTGAAATTGAGGGACCTGAGCAAAAATCTGATTCAGAGGCTGAAAAAGGACTGCAGATACTGTTGGATTCTGACCTCCCTGCACTCAAAGTGGTTTTTCTGGAGCTACAGAAGCCTAATGAGTGCACTCTCAATTGCTTTGGAAAGTAGACATCCTGAGCTTTCTAGCAATGTTTAATAGTCCATACTTTGCCCGAGATTTGATGGCCCAAACCGGCGTTGCAAATCAGCTTCAGAATTCCCGGCGTTTAACGCCGGAACTGGCACAAAAATTGGAGTTAAACGCCCAAACTAGCATAAAAGCTGGGTGATGAGCGGATATTTTGTACGCTTTTTGGGGGTAATTTCATGTAGATTTTAGCATGTTTTAGTTAGTTTTTAGTAGAATAATATTATTTTTTAGGCAAAAATCATATTTCTGGACTTTACTATGAGTTTGTGTGTTTTTCTGTGATTTCAGGTATTTTCTGGCTGAAATTGAGGGAGCTGAGCAAAAATCTGACTTAGGCTGAAAAAGGACTGCTGATGCTGTTGGATCCTGACCTCCCTGCACTCGAAATGGATTTTCTGGGGCTACAGGAGTCCAATTGGCGCGCTCTCAACGGCGTTAGAAAGTAGACATCCAGGGCTTTCCAGCAATATATAATAGTCCATACTTTGCGCGAGGATAGACGACGTAACTTGGCGTTAAACGCCAAGTTCATGCTGCTGTCTGGAGTTAAACGCCAGAAAAACGTCATTATCCGGAGTTGAACGCCCAAAACACGTCATAACCTGAAGTTTGACGCCAAGAAAGGCCTTTGCACGTGGAAAGCTTTAGTCTCAGCCCCAGCACACATCAAGTGGGCCCCAGAAGTGGATTTTTGCACCAATTATCTTAGTCTATTCATTTTCTGTAAACCTAGGTTATTAGTTTACTATTTAAACAACTTTTACAGACATTTGTTGTACCTCATGACATTTTCAGATCTGAATTACATACTTTGTGACGGCATGAGTCTCTAAACTCCATTGTTGGGGGTGAGGAGCTCTGCAGCGTCTCGATGATTTAATACAATTCTTTTGTTTTCCATTCAA
>NC_029775.3:73192233-73193271 GCF_000817695.3 Arachis duranensis
TATGGGCTTACAGAAAAAGCTCAGATTTCTCTAGATCACTCAGCCGGTGGATCTATATATATGAGAAAAACAATTGAAGAAGCTTAAGAGCTTATTGATACAGTTGCCAGAAATCATCATATGTACCTAAGCAGTGAATCCTCCATGAAAGAAGAAGCTAAAACAATAACTGCTTAACTCAGTCTTGTGGATCAGGCTAATGAATTCAATCAGCAATTAGATTTTCTAACTCAGCAGCTAGCCGAATTCAAGGAAATATTACAGGAAACAAGAATGGCTAACAGGAACATGGAAGTACAATTAAAGCAGACAGAAAAGCAACTGTCAAAGCAAATAACAGAAGAATGCCAAGCAGTTCAATTAAGAAGTGGGAAAACATTAAATACCTCACTTCAAAGTAGCAAGAAGACAGGAAATGAACAAATGGCTACTAAAAATCCCTCTGAGGACAAACAGAGCCCAGAAAAGGATAAAGCTGGCGCTGAACGCCCAAACCATGCTTATTCTTGGCGTTCAACGCCAGAAACAAGCATGGATCTGGCGTTGAACGCCCAAAAGGAGCATGGCTCTGGCGTTCAAACGCCAGTAACAAACAAGGAAGTGGCGTTTGACGCCACTCCAGCTCCCACCACTAACATTCAATTGCCAGTGGGGAATCAGTCACATACAAGTGCTGACCTTTCTAAAAAGGCTTCCCAACCCACTTCTGTAGGTAATAAAACTACAGCAACTAAGGTTGAGGAATACAAAGCCAAAATGCCTTATCCTCAAAAACTCCGCCAAGCGGAACAGGATAAGCAATTTGCCCGCTTTGCAGACTACCTCAGGACTCTTGAAATAAAGATCCCGTTTGCAGAAGCACTTGAGCAAATACCCTCTTATGCTAAGTTCATGAAAGAGATCTTAAGTCATAAGAAGGATTGGAGGAAAACTGAAAAAGTTTACCTCACCGAAGAATGCAGTGCAGTCATTCTGAAAAGCTTACCTGAGAAGCTTAAAGATCCTGGGAGCTTTATGATACCATGCACATTAGAAGGT
>NC_029775.3:73216717-73216969 GCF_000817695.3 Arachis duranensis
CCCCATTACAACTGCATATGGGAGTAGCATCTGTATACCTCCCATTAAAGCAAGCAGCTTTGAGCTAAATCCTCAACTCATTATCATGGTGCAGCAAAATTTCCAGTATTCCGGTCTTCCACAGGAAGAACCCACTGAGTTTCTGGCACAGTTCTTACAAATTGCTGACATAGTACGTGATAAAGAGGTGGATCAGGATGTCTACAGATTGTTACTATTTCCATTTGCTGTAAAAGATCAAGCTAAGAGGTG
>NC_029775.3:73217236-73218609 GCF_000817695.3 Arachis duranensis
GTTGCTAGAAATCAACATTTATACTCAAGCAGTGAGTCCTCTATAAAAGAAGAAGCTATGGCAGTAACTACTGATCCTAACCCTCAAGAACAGATGGTTGAGCTTAATCAGCAATTACTCATGATGACAAAAAAGTTAGCAGAATTTAAAGAGATGCTCCAAGAAACTAAAATTGCTAACAAGAATATGGAAGCACAATTAAATCAGACAAGACAGCAACTATCTAAACAGATAACAGAAGAATGCCAAAGCTGTTAAAGTAAGGAGTGGGAAAATATTGAATGTATCAACTCAAAGCAGTAGAAAGCTAAGAAAGGAACAACTGACAGAGGATGACCCACCAACTACACAAAATCCCTCTGAGGATAGTAAGAGCCCAGAGAGGAATGATTCTGGCGTTCAAATGCCAGAAAAGGGTAAGAAAGTGGCGTTAAACGCCCAATGGGTAGCCAATTCTGGCGTTCAAACGCCAGAAAAGGGTTGCAATCTGGCGTTAAATGCCCAAAAAGCACCCAATCCTGGTGTTCAAATGCCACAAAGGGGTCAGACACTTGCAAGTGCTGATAACAACCCCCTTAAGCAGGCTTCTCCAACTACTTCTGTAGGAAATAAACCTGCAGCAACTAAGGTTGAAGAATATAAAGCCAAGATGCCTTATCCTCAGAAACTCCACCAAGCGGAACAGGATAAACAATTTGCTCGCTTTGCAGACTATCTCAGGACTCTTGAAATAAAGATTCCGTTTGCAGAGGCACTTGAGCAAATACCTTCTTATGCTAAGTTCATGAAAGAGATCTTAAGTCACAAGAAGGATTGGAGAGAAACTGAAAAAGTTTTTCTCACTGAAGAATGCAGTGCAGTCATTTTAAAGAGCTTACCAGAGAAGCTTAAAGATCCTGGAAGCTTTATGATACTGATGAGCGGATAATTTATACGCTTTTTGGCATTGTTTTTAGGTAGTTTTTAGTAAGTTCAAGCTACTTTTAGGGATGTTTTCATTAGTTTTTATGTTAAATTCACATTTCTGGACTTTACTATGAGTTTGTGTATTTTTTTGTGATTTCAGGTAATTTCTGGCTGAAATTGAGGGACTTGAGCAAAACTCTGAAAAAAGGCTGACAAAAGGACTGCTGATGCTGTTGGAATCTGAACTCCCTGCACTCTAAATGAATTTTCTGGAGCTACAGAAATCCAAATGGCGCGCTCTCAACGGCGTTGGAAAGTAGACATCCAGAGCTTTCCAGCAATATATAATAGTTCATACTTTATTCGGAAATTGACGACGTAAATTGGCGTTGAACGCCAAGTACATGCTGCTGTCTGGAGTTAAACGCCAGAAACACGTCATGATCCGGAGTTGAACGCCCAAAACA
>NC_029775.3:73219137-73220336 GCF_000817695.3 Arachis duranensis
GAGGATGGGATGTAGCCATTGACAACGGTGATGCCCTACATACAGCTTACCATGGAAAGGAGTAAGAAGGATTGGATGAAAGCAATAAGAAAGTAGAGATTCGAAAGGATTCTAGCATCTCCACACACCTATCTGAAATTCCCACTATTGATTTACATAAGTATTTCTATCCCTTTTTATTTTCTATTTATTATTAATTTTCGAAACCCATAACCATTTAATCTTCCTAACTGAGATTTACAAGGTGACCATAGCTTGCTTCATACCAACATCTCTGTGGGATCGACCCTTACTCGCGTAAGGTTTATTACTTGGACGACCCAGTACACTTGCTGGTTAGTTGTGCGAAGTTGTGTTTATGCCATGGTATTGAACACCAAGTTTTTGAAAAGCTTACCAGAAAAGCTTAAAAATCTCGGAAGCTTTATGATACCATGCACATTAGAGGGTACTTGTACCAAGAAAGCTCTATGTGATCTTGGGGCAAGTATCAACCTAATACCTGCATCCACTATCAGAAAGCTTGGCTTGACTGAAGAAGTCAAACCAACCCGACTATGCCTCCAACTTGCTGATGGCTCCATTAAATATCCATCAGGCATAATTGAGGACACGATTGTCAAGGTTGGGCCATTTGCCTTTCCCACTGACTTTGTAGTGCTGGAAATGGAGGAGTACAAGAGTGAAACTCTCATTCTAGGAAGACCTTTCCTAGCAACTGGACGAACCCTCATTGACGTCCAAAAAGGGGAATTAACCCTGAGAGTCAATGAGGATGAGTTCAAGTTGAATGTTGTCAAAGCTATGCAGCATCCAGACACTAAGTTGAATGTTGTCAAATCTATGCAGCATCCAGACACCCCAAATGACTGTATGAGCGTTGATATTATAGACTCTCTGCTGGAAGAGGTTAATATGACTGAGAGTCTCGAATCAGAGCTAGAGGACATTTTTAAAGATGTTCAGCTTGACCTAGAGGAACTAAAGGAAATAAAAGAAATTTTGAAAATTCCTCAGGAAGAGAATAAGCCTCCTAAACCCGAGCTCAAGCCACTACCACCATCCCTGAAATATGCATTTCTGGGAGAAGGTGACACTTTTCCAGTGATCATAAGCTTTGCTTTAAATCCACAGGAAGAGGAAGCACTAATTCAAGTGCTAAGGACACACAAGACAACTCTTGGGTGGTCCATAAGTGA
>NC_029775.3:73220522-73234819 GCF_000817695.3 Arachis duranensis
CTATTTCTGATAGCCCCTGGGTGAGCCCTGTCCAAGTTGTCCCAAAAAAGGGAGGCATGACAGTGGTTCATAATGAAAAGAATGAACTGGTTCCTACAAGAACAGTTACAGGGTGGCGTATGTGTATTGACTACAGAAGGCTCAATACAGCCACAAGGAAGGATCATTTTCCTTTACCATTCATAGACCAGATGTTAGAGAGACTAGCAGGTCATGAATATTATTGCTTTTTGGATGTCTATTCAGCTTACAACCAAATTGCAGTAGATCCTCAGGACCAAGAGAAAATAGCATTCACATGTCCTTCTGGAGTGTTTGCCTACAGAAGGATGCCTTTCGGTCTATGCAATGCACCTGCAACCTTTCAGAGGTGCATGCTCTCTATCTTCTCTGATATGGTAGAGAAATTTCTGGAAGTCTTCATGGATGACTTTTCAGTATTTAGAGACTCATTCAGCTCCTGCCTTAACCATCTAGCACTTGTTCTGAAAAGATGCCAAGAGACCAACCTAGTTTTAAACTGGGAAAAATGTCACTTTATGGTGACTGAAGAGATTGTCCTTGGGCATAAAATTTCAAACAAGGGAATAGAGGTGGATCAAGCTAAAGTTGAAGTAATTGAAAAATTACCACCACCTACCAATGTTAAGGCAATCAGAAGCTTTCTGGGGCATGCAGGATTCTACAGAAGGTTTATACAGGATTTTTCAAAAATTGCCAAACCTCTGAGTAATCTGCTAGCTACTGACACGCCATTTATCTTTGATAAGAAGTGTCTAAAGGCATTTGAGACTCTGAAAGCTAAGCTCGTCACAGCACCAGTCATCTCTGCACCAGACTGGACATTACCATTCGAACTAATGTGTGATGCCAGTGACCATACCATAGGTGTAGTGTTGGGGCAGAGGCATAACAAGCTTCTGCACGTCATTTATTATGCTAGCCGTGTTTTAAATGATGCACAGAAGAATTACACAACCACAGAAAAAGAGTTACTTGCAGTGGTTTATGCCATTGACAAGTTTAGATCCTATCTAGTAGGATCAAAAGTAATTGTGTACACTGACCATGCTGCTCTTAAATATCTACTCACAAAGCAGGATTCAAAACCCAGGCTCATAAGATGGGTGTTGCTTCTGCAAGAGTTTGATATATAAATAAAAGACAGAAAAGGGACAGAGAATCAAGTAGCTGATCACCTGTCCCGGATAGAACCAGTAGCGGGAGCGCCCCACCCTCCTACTGAGATCTCTGAAACCTTTCCGGATGAGCAACTCTTCACCATTCAGGAAGTACCATGGCTTGCAGACAGGAAAGGGAAGAAGCATGAAAAGCTTCTCTCAAAATAGAGTCAAACAGAGCCCCCATAGTCAAACTCTAAGTTTGGTGTTGGGAGGCCACAACCAAATTCTAAGTTTGGTGTTGAACCCCCACAGTCAAACTCTAAGTTTGGTATTGGGAGGTTCCAACATTGCTTTGAGTATTTGTGAGGCTCCATGAGAGCCCACTGTCAAGCTAATGACATTAAAGAAGTGCTTGTTGGGAGGCAACCCAATGTCATATTTATCTATTTTCTATTGTTATTTTATGTTTTCTATAGGTTGATGATCATGCAAAGTCACAAAAATAATTGAAAAAGCAAAAACAGAATGAAAAACAGAAAGAAAAATAGCACACCCTGGAGGAAAAGCTTGCTGGCGTTTAAACGCCAGTAAGGGCAGCAAATGGGCGTTTAACGCCCAGTCTGGCACCATTCTGGGCGTTTAACGCCAGAAAGGGACACCAGACTGGCGTTTAACGCCAGAAAAGGGCAGCAGCCCGGCGTTTAACGCCAGGATTGGCAGAAGGGGCGTTTTGATACGCCACTTGGTGCAGGGATGAGAAATCCTTGACACCTCATGATCTGTGGACCCCACAGGATCCCACCTACCTCACTTCTTCTTCTCTCCTCTTCACACCCTTCCATAACACTCTTCCCCAAAATAACCTCCACCAATCACCTCCATTAATCCTCCAAAACCATCATACAACCCACCTACACCCACCCACTCAAATTCAAACCATCGCTCCTTCCTTTTCCCACATCATAACCACCTAACACTCCCCTTGGCTGAACCACTCACACCTCTCCATCTCATATATTTTCTTCTTCTTCTACTCCCTCTTCTCTTCTTTTGCTCGAGGACGAGCAAACCTTCTAAGTTTGGTGTGGTAAAAGCGTTGCTTTTTGTTTTTCCATAACCATGTATGACACTTAAGGCCAGAGAAACCTCTAGAAAGAGGAAAGGGAAGGCAAAAGCTTCCACCTCTGAGTCTGGGAGATGCCAGAGAAACCTCTAGAAAGAGGAAAGGGAAGGCAAAAGCTTCCACCTCTAAGTCTGGGAGATGGAGAGATTCATCTCAAAAGCTCATCACTAAGAAAAGGATGGAGCAAACAAGAGCATGAGGAAATTCCTCATCATGAAATCCTTGAGATGCCTCAAGGGATGCACTTTTCTCCACAAAATTATTGGGAGCAAATCAACACCTCCCTAGGAGAATTGAGTTCCAACATGGGACAACTAAGGGTGGAGCACCAAGAACATTCCATCCTCCTCCATGAAATTAGAGAAGATTAAAGAATCATGAGAGAAGAGCAACAAAGACAAGAAAGAGACATAGAGGAGCTCAAAAGCACTCTATAAGATTTTCAAGAGGAAGAACAAGCGCCATCACTAAGGTGGACCCGTTCTTTAATTTCCTTGTTCTTTATTTTCTGTTTTTTGAATTTTTATGCTTTATGTTTATCTATGTCTGTGTCTTTATTTCATGATCATTAGTGTCTTAGTGTCTATGCCTTAAAGTTATAAATGTCCTATGAATCCATCACCTCTCTTAAAATGAAAAATGCTTTAATCACAAAAGAACAAGAAGTACAGGATTTCAAATTCATCTTTGAAACTAGTTGAATTAGTTTGATGTGGTGACAATACTTTTTGTTTTCTAAATGAATGCTTGAACAGTGCATATATCTTTTGAATTTTTTGTTTTAAGAATGTTAAAATTGTTGGCTCTTGAAAGAATGATGGAAAAAGGAGAACTGTTATTGAGGATCTGAAAAATCATCAAATTGATTCTTGAAGCAAGAAAAAGCAGTGAATACAAAAAAAAAGCAAGCAGGAAAAGCCAATAGCCCTGTAAACCAAAAGGCAAGGGTAAAAATAAAAAGGATCCAAGGCTTTGAGTATCAATGGATAGGAGGGCCTACGGGAATAACATCCTGGCCTAAGCGGCTAAACCAAGCTATCCCTAACCATGTGCTTGTGGCGTGAAGGTGTCAAGTGAAAACTTGAGACTGAGCGATTAAAGTCATGATCCAAGGCAAAAAGAGTGTGCTTAAGAACCCTGGACACCTCTAATTGGGGACTCTAGCAAAGCTGAGTCACAATCTGAAAAGTTCACCCATTTATGTGTCTGTGGCATATATGTATCCGGTGAAAATACTGGAAAACAGAGTGCTTTGGGCCACGGCCAAGACTCATGAAGTAGCTGTGTTCAAGAATCAACATACTTAACTAGGAGAATCAATAACACTATCTGGATTCTGAGTTTCTATAGAAGCCAATCATTCTGAACTCCAAAGGATAAAGTGAGATGCCAAAACTGTTCAGAGGCAAAAAGCTACTAGTCCCGCTCATCTAATTAGAGCTAAGTTTCATTGATATTTTGGAGTCTATAGTATATTCTCTTCTTTTTATCCTATTTGATTTTCAGTTGCTTGGGGACAAGCAACAATTTAAGATTGGTGTTGTGATGAGCGGATAATTTATACGCTTTTTGGCACTGTTTTTAGTATGTTTTAATTAGTTTTTATTATATTTTTATTAGTTTTTATTTAAAATACACTTTTCTGGGCTTTACTATGAGTTTGTGTATTTTTCTGTGATTTCAGGTATTTTCTGGCTGAAATTGAGGGACCTGAGCAAAAATCTGATTCAGAGGCTGAAAAAGGACTGCAGATGCTGTTGGATTCTGACCTCCCTGCACTTGAAGTAAATTTTTTGGAGCTAAAGAAGCCTAATGAGCGCGCTCTAAATTGCGTTGGAAAGTAGACATATTGGGCTTTCCAGCAATGTATAATAGTCCATACTTTACCCGAGATTTGATGGCCCAAACCGGCGTTGCAAATCAGCTTCAGAATTCCCGGCGTTTAACGCCGGAACTGGCACAAAAATTGGAGTTAAACGCCCAAACTGGAATAAAAGCTAGCGTTTAACTACAAGAAAAGTCTCTACACATGAAAGCTTCAATGCTCAGCCCAAGCACACACTCAGTGGACCCCAGAAGTGGATTTTTTACGTCATTTACTCATTTCTGTATATCCTAGGTTACTAGTTCACTATAAATAAGATATTTTGACATTGTATCTTTACCTCATGACACATTACACATTTCTTATTGTATCTTCTACAGCATGAGTCTCTAAACCCCATGGTTGGGAGTGAGGAGCTCTGCTGTGTCTTGATGGATTAATGCAATTACTACTGTTTTTCATTCAATCACGCTTGCTTCTATTCTAAGATATCACTTGTTCTTCAACTTGATGAATGTGATGATCTGTGACACTCATCATCATTCTCACCCATGAACGTGTGCCTGACAACCACCTCCGTTCTACTTTAGATTGAGTGAATATCTCTTGGATTCCTTAATCAGAATCTTCGTGGTATAAGCTAGAATTGATGGCGGCATTCATGGAAGGAGCCTTGCGTGCATGAAGAAGAAGACAGTAGGAAAGCAGAGATTCAGAAGATAGAGCATTTCCAAAACCTCAACCTGTTCTCCATTACTGCAAAACAAGTATTTATTTCATGTTCTTTTACTTTTCACAATTAAACCTGAGAATTATTGATATCCTGACTAAGAGTTACAAGATAACCATATCTTGCTTCAAGCCAACAATCTCCGTGGGATCGACCCTTACTCACGTAAGGTATTACTTGGACGACCTAGTGCACTTGCTGGTTAGTTGTGCGGAATTGCAAAAGTGTGATTGCAATTTCGTGCACCACTCAACACCAAACTTAGAGTTTGGTTGTGGCCTCCCAACACCAAACTTAGAGTTTGATTGTGGGGGCTTTGTTTGACTCTGTACTAAGATAAGTTTTTCATGCTTCCTCTCCATGGTTGCAGAGGAAGATCCTTGAGCTTTAAACACCAAGTAGTCCCCATTCAATTGAAGGACTAGCTCTTCTCTGTCAACATCAATCACAGCTCCTGCTTTGGCTAGGAAGGGTCTTCCAAGGATGATGCATTCATCCTCTTATTTCCTAGTGTCTAAGATTATGAAATTAGCAGGGATGTAAAGGCCTTTAACCTTTATAACACGTCCTTTACCAATCCATAAGCTTGTCTTACTGACTTGTCTACCATCTATAATGAGAATGTGGCATACTGTACCTCAAAGATCCCCAGATTCTCCATTACAGAGAGTGGCATAAGATTTATACCTGACCCCAGGTCACACAGAGCCTTCTCAAAGGTCATGGTGCCAATGGTACAGGGTATTAAGAATTTACCAGGATCTTGTTTCTTTTGAGGTAAAGTTTGCTGAACCCATGAATCTAGTTTACTAATGAGCAAGGGAGGTTCACCTTCCCAAGTCTCATTACCAAACAACTTGGTATTCGGCTTCATGATAGCTCTTAGATATTGAGCAACTTACTCTCCAGTCACATCTTCATCCTCTTCAGAGGAAGAATAGTTCTCAGAGCTTATGAATGACAGAAGGAGGTTTAATGGGATCTCTATGGTCTTTATATGAGCCTCAGATTCCTTTAGGTCCTCAATAGGGAACTCTTTCTTGCTTGAGAGACGTCCCATGTGGTTTTTCTCACTGGGATTCACGTCCTCCCCTTCCTCCTTGAATTCGGCCATATTGACAATATCAATGGCTTTGTACTCTCTTTTTGGATTCTCTTCTGTGTTGCTTGGGAGAGTACTAGGAGGGGTTTCAGTGACTTTCTTACTCAGTTGGCCCACTTGTGCCTCCAAATTTCTGATGGAGTACCTTGTTTCACTTATGAAACTTAAAGTAGCCTTAGACAGATCAGAGACTATGTTTGCTAAGTTAGAGGTGCTCTACTCAGGATTCTCTGTCTGTTGCTGAGAAGATGATGGAAAAGGCTTGCTATTGCTGAGCCTGTTTTTTCTACCATTATTAAAGTCTTGTTGAGGCTTTTGTTGATCCTTCCATGTGAAATTTGGATAATTTCTCCATGAAAAATTATAGGTGTTTTCATAAGGTTTACCCATGTAATTTACCTCTGCCATTGCAGGGTTCTCAGGATCATAAGCTTCTTCTTCAGAAGATGCCTCTTTAGTACTGTTGGATGCATTTTGCCATCCATTCAGACTTTGAGAAATCATGTTAACTTGCTGAGTCAACATTTTGTTCTGAGCCAATATGGCATTTAGAGCATCAATCTCAAGAACTCCCTTCCTCTGAGGCATCCCATTATTCACAGAATTCCTCTCAGAAGTGTACATGAATTGATTATTTGTAGCCATGTCAATAAGTTCTTGAGCTTCTGCAGGCGTTTTCTTTAGGTGAATAGATCCACCTGCAAAATGCTCCAGTGACATCTTAGAGAACTCAGATAGACCATAATAGAATATATCCAGAATAGTCCACTCTGAAAGCATGTCAGAAGGACACCTTTTGGTCATCTGATTGTATCTTTTCCAAGCTTCATAGAGGGATTCACCATCTTTTTGTTTGAAGGTCTGAACATTCACTCTAAGCTTGCTCAGCTTTTGAGGAGGAAAGAACTTAGCCAAGAAGGTCGTGACCAGCTTATCCCAAGAGTCCAGGCTATCTTTAGGTTGAGAGTCCAACCATGTTCTAGCCCTGTCTCTTACAGCAAAAGGAAAAAGCATGAGCCTTTAGACTTCAGGATCTACTCCATTAGTCTTAACAGTCTCACAGATATGCAAAAATTTAGTTAAAAACTGATAGGGATCTTCTGATAGAAGTCCATAAAACTTGCAGTTCTGTTGCATTAGAGCAACTAGTTGAGGTTTCAGCTCAAAATTGTTTGCTCCAATGGAAGGGATTAAGATGCTTCTTCCATCAAATTTGGAAGTAGGTGTAGTATAATCACCAAGCATCCTCCTTGCATTCTTGTTGTTGGGTTCAGCTGTCATATCCTTTTGTTGTTCGAAAATTTCAATAAGGTAGTCTCTGGATTGTTGTATTTTAGCTTCTCTTAATTTCCTCTTCAGAGTCCTTTCAGGTTCAGGATCAGCTTCAACAAGAATGCCTTTTTCCTTGTTCCTGCTCATATGAAAGAGAAGAAAACAAAGAAAATCTGGAATCCTCTATGTCACAGTATGGAGATTCCTTTATGTGAGTAGAAGAATAAAAGAATAAAAGAAGGATGAGAAAAATTCGAACACAGATAGAGGAGAGGGTTCGAATTTTTAGATGAAGAGAAGTGTTAGTAAATGAATAAATAAATAGAAAAGAGATGAGAGAGAGAATTTTCGAAAATTAACTAAAATAAAAAAATATTTTTGTTTTTATTTTAATTATTAGTTAAAATTCAAAAATTTAGAGAAGAGGTAAGATAAAATTAAAATTTAAAACAATTAGTTAATTAAAAAGAATTTTGAAAAAGAGAGAGGTTGACTTTCGAAAATTAGAAAGAGAAAAATAGTTAGGTGGTTTTGAAAAAGATAAGAAACAAACAAAAATTCAATTAGTTAGTTGAAAAAGATTTGAAAATCAATTTTGAAAAGATAAGAAGTTAGAAAAGATTTTTGAAATTGATTTTGAAAAAGATATGATTCAAAAGATATGATTGAAAATATATTTTGAAAAAGATTTTATTTTTAAAATTAAAATTGATTACTTGACTAACAAGAAACTAAAAGATATGACTCTAGAATTTAAAGATTGAACCTTTCTTAACAAGAAAGTAACAAACTTCAAATTTTTGAATCAATCACATTAATTGTTAGTGAAGTTTAAATTTTGAAATAAAGATAAGAAAAAGATTTTGAAAATAAATTGAAAATTTTCGAAAATAAATAAAAGACAAAAAATATTTGATTTTTGAAAAAGATTTTGAAAAGATAGGATTTTTAAAATTGAAAATTTGACTTGGCTTATAAGAAATAGCCAAGTTTTAAAAATTTTTGACTAAGTCAACTCAAATTTTCGAAAATTATGAGCAAAATAAGAAAATATATTTTTTTATTTTTTGAATTTTTAATGAGGAGAGAGAAAAACACAAAAATGGCCCAAAACATGAAAATTTTGGATCAAAACACTTAATGCATGCAAGAACACTATGAATGTCAAGATGAACACCAAGAACACTTTGAAGATCAAGATGAACATCAAGACTTATTTTTGAAAAATTTTAAAGAAAAGAAAAACATGCAAGACACCAAACTTAGAAATTTTCAATGCTTAGACACTATGAATGCAGAAATGCATATGAAAAACAACAAAAAACACCAAAAAAGAAAATATCAAGATCAAACAAGAAGACTTATCAAGAACAACTTGAAGATCATGAAGAACACATGCATGAATTTTCGAAAAATGCATAGATTTTAAAAACATGCAATTGACACCAAACTTAGAAATTGACACTAGACTCAAACAAGAAACACAAAATTATTTTTGATTTTTATGATTTTATTAAATTTTTTTTGTATTTTTGGATTTTTCAAAAATTATCTTTAGAAAAACGAAAAAGAAGAAAAATTTTTTCTGAAAGATTTTTGAAAACTTTTTGAAAAGAAAATTACCTAATCTGAGCAACAAGATGAACCGTCAGTTGTCCAAAAACTTGGTGCACGAAATTGTGATCATCAACAATAGCGCCAAAAACTTGGTAGCGCTCTCAAACGTGAATCACACTTTGTCACAACTTAACACAACTAACCAGCAAGTGCACTAGGTCGTCCAAGTAATAAACCTTACGTGAGTAAGGGTCGATCCCATGGAGATTGTTGGTATGAAGCAAGCTATGATCACCTTGTAAATCTCAGTTAGGCGGATAATAAATGGTTATGGAGTTTTTGAAATTAATAATAAATAAAGCATAAAATAAAATAGAGATACTTATGTAATTCAATGGTGGAAATTTAAGATAAGTGCATAGAGATGCTAGTTCCTGTTGAATCTCTGCTTTCCTACTGCTTTCATCCAATTCTTCATACTCCTTTCCATGGCAAGCTGTATGTAGGGCATCACCGTTGTCAATGGCTACATCCCATCCTCTTAGTGAAAATGGTCCAAATGCTCTGTCACAGCACGGCTAATCATCTGTCGGTTCTCGATCATGTCGGAATAGAATCCATTGATTCTTTTGCGTTTGTCATCACGCCCAACAATCGCGAGTTTGAAACTCGTCACAGTCATTCAATCCCTGAATCCTACTCGGAATACCACAGACAAGGTTTAGACTTTCCAGATTCTCAAGAATACCGCCAACAATTCTAGCTTATACCACGAAGATTCTGATTAAGGAATCCAAGAGATATGCGCTCGGTCTAAGGTAGAACGGAAGTGGCTATCAATCACGCGTTCATAGGTGAGAATGATGATGAGTGTCATGGATCATCATATTCATCAGGTTTAAATGCAACAAATATCTTAGAATAAGGATAAGCTGAATTGAGTAGAAAATAGTAGTACTTTGCATTAAAACTCGAGGTACAGCAGAGCTTCACACCCTTAATCTATGGTGTGTAGAAACTCCACCGTTGATAATACATAAGTGATCAAGGTCTAGGCATGGCTGAATGGCCAGCCCCCAAAGTCTAAGAACTAAACGTCCAAAGATGGATGCTAAGATAAAAGACGAAAACCAAGATGGAACCAAGATGGAACCAAGATGTCTAATACAATAGTAAAATGTCCTATTTATACTAGACTAGCTACTAGGATTTACAAAAATAAGTAATTGATGCAGAAATCCACTTCTGGGGCCCACTTGGTGTGTGCTTGGGCTGAGCTTGAGATTTACACATGCAGAGGATTCTTTTGGAGTTAAACGCCAAGTTGTAACGTGTTTTTGGCGTTTAACTCTGGTTTGTGACGTGTTTCTAGCGTTTGACTCCAGAATGCAGCATGGAACTGGCGTTGAACGCCAGTTTGCGTCATCTAATCTCGAATAAAGTATAAACTATTATATATTTGCTGGAAAGATCTGGATGTCTATTTTCCAACGCCGTTAAGAGTGTGCCATTTGGAGTTCTGTAGCTCCAGAAAATTCATTTCGAGTGTAGGGAGGTCAGAATCCAACAGCATCAGTAGTCCTTTGTCAGCCTTCTATCAGAGTTTTGATCAGGTCCCTCAATTTCAGCCAGAAAATACTTGAAATCACAGAAAAATACACAAACTCATAGTAAAGTCCAGAAATGTGAATTTAGCATAAAAACTAATGAAAACATCCCTAAAAGTAGCTAGATCCTACTAAAAACTACCTAAAAATAATGCCAAAAAGCGTATAAATTATCCGCTCATCAACATACCTAAATTGAAAAGATGCCCCCTATTGATAAAATAAAAAGTAATATGTTCAAATGAGTAGTCAGTTATGAGCAACTGATCATTGTTTTTTCTCAGCTCCAGTACTAAACAATTATCTAGCTCGTCAATGACATAGAACATTGTCCCTAATTCTTTGCCATGAGTTGAAACAAAAGTTGGGGGAAGAGATCTCTCACCCTATATTCAAATTTCTTCCTAAAGTTAATTTATGTCTAAGAAAACATGATAAAAATGCATCACATAATATTACGTAATTATTTATTAAAGAGAGGTGTATATACATTTAAATAAACCATTATTACCAATTGAGCAACACAAGAGAATAATAATCACGTAAATGAACTGGCATTATAATGAGCATCACAAAAATGGGTAACTAAGTAAGAAACACATATTAGGTCTTTTTGAATGTCCAGAAAAAAATACTGAAGTTTTGAAAGAAACAATGAAAAAGAAATTGATGTTATCTTGATGGATTCTGAAACCAAATCATGTACATAAACATCGAATCATCTTTTCACCTATTAATAAATGCTGAATTTTTAAAGTCACTATCATTATATGTATGATTAGTAAACATTATATTATTTATTTTAAATGGACATTGATAATTTATCAAAATTAATCTTTTTAGAGTTGTTGTAGTCTACACCCATTTCAGATTAGAAATATCAAGAACTCAGAGTTAGCTACTCAAAATTATCTAACAGGCAAAAGAAACTATCAAGAGGAGGAAAGTAGAAAAGACCACTAACAGAATATAAATTAAAAACAAACCATTCGAAGTTAAAGATTTAACCCACCTATTTAATCGGTTAACATGCATGATATAATATTCCATAATATATTTGGTTACCTGGTTACTGAAAAGGCAAAATCTAAAAATCCGTTCTTTTCCGTTGGGCCAATATTGTTGGGTGGCTAAAAACTTTCTATTAGCACATAATGGTATGATTAGAAGCTAAGACTGAGACTTTTAACCAAGAAACCAACTAACTAAGTATACAAAAAAAAAGTAACAAATTAAAAGCATATTTATGAAAAATACCCAAGAAACCACTTTGGAAAACTACTATACAACATATTTTAGAGATTACGACAACTTATGAAATGTGGCCTGCATATAAATGAAAAGCCAATAAAATTAAATTACAATAAGAAAAAATATCTGAGAAAGAATTTAAAAAAAAAAACTATAGATGGCATAACATCGATATTTAATGGACATTAAAATTTTCACAAGTTAATGTGAAATATATTGAATGGAAAAGTAGATGAGACTTCAATGAAACTGAAAATGCAGCAAAGAGAACAACTTCTCTAATACTCAGCACCATACCTGTTTGGATCTTCTCTATTGGCATCCATCGCCATTCAGCCTTATCAGATAGAGAGACTTCGTATAAAGATTCAATAACAAAGAAAAGATCTTTTTTCTTACTACAAAAGAGAGTATTATAATAAAGTAAACTAAATAGGAGATTTCAACAAATTCAATAAAAATATGTGATAAAATTGAATCTAGAAACATAAAGAACAAACATAAAGAAGGAACAGCAACCGTTGATAAACAAAAGAAGAAATAGATGAACAAAAATATTATTATTTATTCTAGTAAATTGAATTTCTACTAATCCTAATTATAATGTTCAGAAGTTTCAGAAAGCTAACCACTACGACTGATAATTATTTAAACAAACAATCATGAATTATGAATTTGTTAATTAGAATATGCATAACAAACGATATGAAAAAAAAATATACAAAAATTAAATCAATAATAAAATATATAAGACCAAAATGAATATTAAAAAATTATAAATATGATAAAACTGATTTAAGAAAAACTTTTTTTTATATTTTAAAATAATTGATAAAATAATATAAACAATGACTATATTTTTTAAGTTGAGGAAGAGATTACAAAACTTAAAAGAATAAAGCCATACCTGAAAATATGAAATTGGGATTAATAGTTGGAGTACTTGGCAAAATAACTGATCCTTATAAAGAAGAAAAAAAAGTTTAAATGTAAAATTAAAATCATGGTAACAAAAAGCATAAACAAAAACAACTTAATAAGAATGAGATGTTGCGCTCAAGGAAGTATGAGACATGTCTTGTTCTGAAAATCAACTATTTCTTTCTTTTAGTTTAAATTGGCAGCTAAGCTTTCATTGAATGATACATGCATGTCCAAAAAAAAAGTTTAAAGGCAAAGAAAGCTAGCAAAACTGAAAAGAAGAGCAAAAGAAAAAATACTAAACAAAAAACTTAGTTACCAGTGTAACCATTAGGGCAAAAGCTGAAATTGATTCTTCGGTTTTCAGTTTTCAGAGGATTTACCTTAACAGCACGTCCCTTGTTACTTGGATGAAGTATATTGTCTCGATCTATCAAGAGCTCAAGAAAAAGAACTATCCGCCGAGTCACTGCGGAAGGTTGGTCTGTCGGACGAATTAGAAGCGCTAGGAGCCACCGCGGATGACGACAGCTTCGTATGTTGTACGAGGATATGAGGTTTTGAATCTGAAAAAGTTCGGTGGTTGGGTTTGCGGGTTGAGCGACGTGAGACGACAGAGAGAGAGAGAGAGAGACGAAGGAGGTTCAATAGGTTTAGTCTTGTCGCACTTCTTTCTTTTTCTTTTTTTTTTGTCTGGGGGAAAGGTGGAGGAAGTGGGTGGTGACGTTTGGCTTTTTACTTTTTGTTGGTCATTAATTCTAATCTTCTTAAAGATAGGGAAAAATTAAAGAAACATAAAAATAAAAGATATTTACATATTTAAAAAAAAACTACACTGGACCATTATGAATAATTAATTACTAATGATTAAAAAGACTTTTAATATTCGAATTGTTAAGAAGTATTTATTTTTTTAGTATTTATGACAATTAAAAAGCACTAAATCTTAAGAAAAATATATCTTGAATTAATTTTTTATTTATTTCTGAGTTTTTTATATTAATAAATTTTAGGGTTAAGTATGATTTTGGTCCCTAAAGTTTAACGTCAGAATCGAAACCGACCCTCATCTAATTTTCGATTTAAAATCGTCTTTAACATTTGTTTTCGTATTAAAATCGTTCTTTTAAATTTTTTTCGGACAAAAATACCCTCACCACTATAGCACAATTACCTCTTCCACCACCACCAACACCAATACCACTACCACCACCACCACCACCACCACCAACACCACCACCACCACACCACCACCAACACCTCCACCATGGATAATGGAATCATAAGAATTCAAAACCAAAACCCACCACCACCACCCCCACCCATTGCTACTCCATCACCATCTGCATCACACCAACCAAAACTCAGAAAATCAACATCATCATTGTCATCCTCATCAGAACTCAGATCTAGAACTCAAATTTAGAAAAATAACCCCAGAATTCAAACTCAAAAAAACAAGAACTCAACTCAGAAAATCATCATCATCATCAGAACCTATAACTCAGAATCCAGAATTCAAACTCATAAAAACAAACACGAAACTCAAACTCAAGAAAACCCAGAAGAAGTAGAACACAAAGTAGAAACAGAGATCGAAGCAAGAAGCTGAAGCGGCGACGGTGGCGCTGGCTTCCCTCAGTGGTGAGGCGGCAAGAAGCAGCAGCGCGAGTCCTTCTCCCTCTTCGCGTCTCTCTCTGTCTGATCTCTCTCCTCTGGCATGGGTGGCTGGTACGACGGTGAGGGTTGGGCGAAGAGATGAGGGCTGGGCGGTGACGCAGTGAG
>NC_029775.3:73234900-73238280 GCF_000817695.3 Arachis duranensis
AATTTTATAACTTTTTTATTAAAATAGGGGTAGTTTAGGAATAATATAATTTTTTTTAAAAAGGATGATTTTAATACAAAAAAATGTTAAGGACGATTTTAAATTGAAAATTAGACGAGGAACGGTTTCGATTCTGGTGCTAAACTTTAGGGACCAAAACCATACTTAACCCTAAATTTTACCTATCCTAAAGTTTAAGTAATCTTAACATTTTTTTCAACTTTTTTTTAATTGTTAATGAGCATAAAAATGACGAAAAATCACAAAAGGCTAAAAAAGAAAACAATAAATAACTAAATAATTGATCACAATTTTAGGTGACATAAAAATCATTAACATACAAATTATGAAAATTAGATAAAAAAATAATTACGAATATATTTATTTTTTTATAAAATATTTGGTCCTTCTTCTTAAATATGATACATGTTAAAAGAAAAATTGATTATTGTTAATAATATTGGTATTAAAAGTATTTTTAATAGGACTTAATTAATGATCTTGAGTTTAAGTAATAAAAAACTGACTTTTTCTATTCTCAACTTCTCCTCTCTTTCTAATTAAGTATTTTTCTTATATAATCTTTTAGTAGAATAAGATTAACACATTTTTATGAAATTTTAATCAACAAAAAGAAAATTAGAACCAATTAATATTCACCATAGTTATAGTTTGAAAAAAGTAATACTTACTTTTTAACGATTCGAATGAAATCTATAGACCACAATGAAAAGTATTTTAGTTAAAAATTATTACTCAAATCACCAACAATCAGATCTTTCTTCACTTTTGAATAGATATTCTTATGTTCATCTGAAACTTTTCTTAAAAACTCAAATGTGGATCAACCTTGAACCGATACCAAATGACCCTGTAAGAATATATAAATCATGCTAAACAACCATCAAGTAAATTACCTGCGAGTCCTGCACAAGCAGAAGAGAACACTATCCCAGGTGGTGCCTGAATTGCAGAGAGGTCTATGTCAGTACCATGTTATCAACTTCTAATCAGAGTATGAAAGCAAAGGTACAATCCTAGGAATCTTTCTCCACCACATAAGTAAAAGCAGGATGACACTTCAATACCTATGAAAAGTGATTTTTATATAATCCAATGTGAAAATGATCGCAGATAAAAATAATAAGAACCACACTGTAAAATATATCACGCTGCAAACTAAATGAACACTTACAAATTGCAAAATCACACTAAGAGGAAATGGATCCAGCAATAGCATAATTTTCTCACGGTCAGAGTTCGCTGTTAATTAAAATGCATGAAGATCTTTGGTGCATGAAATTGTGATCATCAACAATGGCGCCAAAATATTCGTAGCACTCTCAAACATGAATCACACTTTGTCACAACTTCGCACAACTAACCAGCAAGTGCATTGGGTCGTTCAAGTAATACCTTACGTGAGTAAGGGTCGATCCCACGGCGATAGTTGGTATGAAGCAAGCTATAGTCATCTTGTAAATCTCAGTTAGGCGGATAATAAATGGTTATGGAGTTTTCAAAAGTAATAATAAATAAAACATAAAATAAAAGATAGAGATACTTATGTAATTCATTGGTAGGAATTTCAGATAAGTGTATGGAGATGCTGTGCTCCTTCTGAATCTCTGCTTTCCTACTGCTTTCATTCAATCCTTCTTACTCCTTTCCATGGCAAGCTGTATGTAGGGCATCACCGTTGTCAATGGCTACATCCCATCCTCTCAGTGAAAATGGTCCAAATGCTCTTGTCACAGCACGGCTAATCATTTGTCGGTTCTCGATCATGTCGAAATAGAATCCATTGATTCTTTTGCGTCTGTCACCACGCCCAACAATCTTGAGTTTGAAGCTCGTCATAGTCATTCAATCCCTGAATCTTACTCGGAATACCACAGACAAGGTTTAGACTTTCCGGATTCTCAAGAATGGCCACCAAAGGGTTCTAGCTTATACCACGAAGATTCTGGTTAAGGAACCCAAGAGATACACGCTCGTTCTAAGGTAGAACGGAAGTGGTTGTCTGGCACACGTTCATAGGTGAGAATGATGATGAGTGTCACGGATCATCACATTCATCATGTTGAAGTTCATGAAATATCTTAGAATAAGAATAAGCATGAATTGAATAGAAAATAGTAGTAATTGCATTAATACTCGAGGTATAGCAGAGCTCCACACCTTAATCTATGGTGTGTAGAAACTCCACCGTTGAGAATATATAAGTGACGGTCCAGGCATGGCCGAAAGGCCAGCCCCCATGAAGGTCTAAAATTGCATACACTGATTAAAGATCAATCCAAAGACTTTTAATACAATAGTAAAAAGTTCTATTTATACTAAACTAGTTACTAAGGTTTACAGAAATAAGTTTAAGTGCAGAAATCCACTTCCGGGGCCCACTAGGTGTGTGCTTGGGCTGAGCTTGAGCTTTACACGTGAAGAGGCTTCTCTTGGAGTTAAACGCCAAGTTGTAACGTGTTTTTGGCGTTTAACTCTGGTTTATAACGTGTTTCTAGCGTTTTACTCCAGAATGCAGCATGGAACTGGCGTTGAATGCCAGTTTACGTCGTCTTGATTCAAATAAAGTATAAACTATTATATATTTCTGGAAAGCTCTGGATGTCTACTTTCCAATGCCGTTGAGAGCGCGCCATTTAGAGTTCCGAAGCTCCAGAAAATTCATTTCGAGTGCAGGGAGGTCAGAATCCAACAGCATCAGCGTCCTTTGTCAGCCTGAATCAGATTTTTGCTCAAGTCCCTCAATTTCAGCCAGAAAATACCTGAAATCACAGAAAAACACACAAACTCATAGTAAAGTCCAGAAATGTGAATTTTACATAAAAACTAATAAAAACATCCCTAAAAGTAGCTAGATCCTACTAAAAACTACCTAAAAACAATGCCAAAAAGCGTATAAGTTATCCGCTCATCACAACACCTAACTTAAATTGTTGCTTGTCCCCAAGCAACTAAAAATCAAATAGGATAAAAAGAAGAGAATATACTATAAATCTCAAAATACCAATAAATATTAGTTCTAATTAGATGAGCGGGACTTGTAGCTTTTTGCTTCTGAACAGTTTTAGCATCTCACTTTATCCTTTGAAGATTCAGAATGATTGGCATCTATAGGAACTCAGAATGTTAGATAGTGTTATTGATTCTCCTAGTTCAGTACGTTGATTCTTGAACACAGCTACTTTTATGAGTATTGGTCGTGGCCCTAAGCACTTTGTTTTCCAGTATTACCACCGGATACATAAATGCCACAGACACATGACTGGGTGAACATTTTTAGATTGTGACTCAGCTTTGCTAAAGTCCCCAGTTAAAGGTGTCCAGAGCTCTTAAGCACACTCTTTTTGCTTTGGATCACG
>NC_029775.3:73238456-73241704 GCF_000817695.3 Arachis duranensis
CTTGCCTTTTGGTTTTAAGGGCTATTGACATTTTCTGCTTGCTTTTTTTCTTTCTTTAAAAATTTTTTCGCCACTTTCTTTTTTTTTTCGCAAGCTTTGTTCTTCACTGCTTTTTCTTGTTTTAAGAATCAATTTTATGATTTTTTAGATCATCAATAACATTTCTCTTATTCATCATTCTTTCAAGAGCCAACAATTTTAACATTCATAAACAACAAGATAAAAAATATGCACTGTTCAAGCATTCATTCAGAAAGCAAAAAGTATTGTCACCACATCAATATAATTAAACTAATTTCAAGGATAA
This sequence comes from Arachis duranensis, assembly GCF_000817695.3. Classification (NCBI taxonomy): domain Eukaryota; kingdom Viridiplantae; phylum Streptophyta; class Magnoliopsida; order Fabales; family Fabaceae; genus Arachis; species Arachis duranensis. The sequence goes on from NC_029775.3 coordinate 73,238,764, forward strand.
ATTCGAAACTCATGTACTTCTTGTTCTTTTGTATTAAAAATATTTTTCATTTAAGAAAGGTGAATGATTCATGGAATTATTCATAGCCTTAAGACATAGTTACTAAATACTAATGATCATGTAATAAAAACACAAACATAGATAAACATATAGCATAAAAAACTGAAAAACAGAGAAATAAAAACAAGGAATGAGTCCACCTTAGTGATGGTGGTGTCTTCTTTTCGAAGGACCAATGGCGTCCTTGAGCTCCTCTATGTCTCTTCCTTGCCTTTGTTGCTCCTTCCTCATAGCTCTTTGGTCTTCTCTAATCTCATGGAGAATGATGGAGTGCTCTTGGTGCTCCACCCTTAGTTGGTCCATGTTATAACTCAAGTCTTCTAGAGAAGTGTTGAGTTGTTACTAATAGTTATTTTGAGGAAAATTCATCCCTTGAGGCATCTCAGGGATTCCTTGATGATGAGCTTCATCATGCGTCTCTTGAGATCCATGAATAGGCTCTCTTGTTTGCTCCATCCTCTTCTTAGTGATGGGCTTGTCCTCTTCAATGAGGATGTCTCCTTCTATGATAACTCCAGCTGAGTAGCATAGATGTCAAATGAGATGAGGAAAAGCTAGCCTTGCCAAGGTAGAGAGCTTTTCGGCTATTTTGTAGAATTCAAGAGAGATGACTTCATGAACTTCTACTTCTGCTCCAATCATGATGCTATGGATCATGATGTCCCGATCCACAGTCACTTTGGATCGGTTGCTAGTGGCGATGATGGAGTGTTGGATGAACTCCAACCATCCTCTAGCCAAAGCTTTAGGTCCAGTCTTCTTAATTGAACGGGCTTGCCTTTTGAGTCTCTTTTCCATTGAGCTCCTTTCACACATATATCCATAACGACTTGGTCCAACCTTTGATCAAAGTTGACCCTTCTAGTGTAGGGGCGTGCATCTTCTTGCATCATAGGCAAGTTAAATGCCAACCTCACATTTTTTGGACTGAAATCTAAGTATTTCCCCCGAACCATTGTAAGATAATTCTTTGGATTCAGGTTCATACTTTGATCATGGTTCCTAGTGATCCATGCATTGGCATAGAACTCTTGAACTATTAGGATTCTGACTTGTTGAATGGGGTTGGTCAGAACTTCCCAACCTCTTCTTTGGATCTCATGTCGGATCTTCAGATACTCATTTTTCTTGAGCTTGAAAGGGACCTCAGAGATCACCTTCTTCTTGGCCACAACTTCATAGAAGTGGTCTTGATGGACATTTGAGATGAATCTCTCCATCTCCCATGACTCGGAGGTGGAAGCTTTTGTCTTCCCTTTCCCTTTTCTAGAGGTTTCTCCGGCCTTAGGTGCCATAAGTGGTTATGAAAAAAAAAAGCTATGCTTTTACTACACCAAACTTAGAATATTTCTCGCCCTCAAGCAAGAGAAGAAAGAAGAGAAGAAGAAGAAGAAAAAATGGAGGAGAGGGAGAGAGGTGTGTATTCGTCCAATGGGGAGAAGAGAGGGTTGTGTTGTGTGAAAATGAAGAAGGATACAGGGGTTTATATAATAGAGGGAGAGGGGTTAAGGTTCGGCCATAGTGGGTGGGTTTGGGTGGGAAAGGGATTTTGAATTTGAAGGTAGGTGGGGTTTATGGGGAAGAGTATGGATGTGAGTGGTGAAGAGGTGATGGGGAAGAGAGATTGAGGTGATTGGTGAAGGGTTTTTGGGGAAGAGAGTTATTGGATTGTATGAAGAAGAAAGAAGGTAAATTGAGGTAGCTAGGGATCCTGTGGGGTCCACAGATTCTGAGATGATCCTGTGGGGTCCACAGATCCTGAAGTATCAAGGATTATCATCCCTGCACCAATGAGGCGTGTAAAATGCCTTCTGCATGCAATCCTGGCGTTTAACTCCAGATTGATACTTGTTTCTGGCGTTAAACGCCAGTTCTATGCTTGTTTTGGGCATTCAACGCCAGTCTACAGCATGTTTCTGGCGTTCAACGCCAGTTCCATGCTTGTTTCTGGTGTTTAACGCCAGCTCTCTGGTGGACAAAATTGTGATTCGTACTCTTTGTACTTGTATGAAATTTAATTCGAGATAATAGCTCTTTACTATGTGTGGTCACAACTCCGTTCAACTAACCAGCAAGTGTATTGGGTCGTCCAAGTAATAAACCTTACGTGAGTAAGGGTCGATCCCACAGAGATTGTTGGTATGAAGCAAGCTATGGTCATCTTGTAAATCTCAGTCAGGCGGATTTAAATAAATTATGGAATTTGGAAAATCAAATAATAGTAAATAAACATAAAATAAGGATAAATTTACTCATGTATTTCCATGATGGGAATTTCAGATTGGTGTATGGAGATGCTGTGCTCCTCCTGAATCTCTGCTTTCCTACTACTTCATCCAATCCTTCTTACTCCTTTCCATGGCAAGCTGTATATAGGGCATCACCGTTGTCAATGGCTACATCCCATCCTCCACCGTTGTCAGTGGCTACAATCCCGTCCTCTCAGTGAAAATGTTCAACGCACCCTGTCACGGCACGACTAATCATCTGTCTGTTCTCAATCAGGTTGGAGTAGAATCCCTTGATTCTTTTGTGTCTGTCACTAACGCCCAGCCTTCAGGAGTTTGAAGCTCGTCACAGTCATTCAATTCCGGAATCCTACTCGGAATACCACAGACAAGGTTAGACCTTCCGGATTCCCATGAATGCCGTCATCAATTCTAGCTTATACCACGAAGATTCTGTTTAAGGAATCTAAGAGATACGCGCCCGGCCTAAGGTAGAACGGAAGTGGTTGTCAATCACACGCGTTCGTAGGTGAGAATGATGATGAGTGTCACAGATCATTACATTCATCAAGTTGAAGTGCAAAAAATATCTTAGAATAGGAATAATTCGAATTGGATAGAAAATAATAGTAATTGCATTGAAACTTGAGGTA
>NC_029775.3:73241773-73243671 GCF_000817695.3 Arachis duranensis
TTGAAAATACATAAGTGAAAGGTTCAGGCATGGCCGAATGGCCAGCCCCCAAAATGTGATCAATAGTCTCCTAAGATGAATAATAAAATAAACCTGAGACCAAAGATGTCTAATACAATAGTAAATTATCCTATTTATGCTAGACTAGCTACTAGGGTTTACATGAGTAAGTAATTGATGCATAAATCCACTTCCGGGGCCCACTTGGTGTGTGTTTGGGCTGAGCTTGATCTATCCACGAGCTGAGGCTTCTTTTGGAGTTGAACACCAAGTTGTAACGTGTTTTAGGCGTTCAACTCCGGGTCGTGACGTGTTTCTGGCGTTTTACTCCAGACAGCAACATGGAACTGGCGTTGAGCGCCAGTTTATGTCATCAATTCCCAAATAAAGTATGGACTATTATATATTGCTGGAAAGCTCTGGATGTCTGCTTTCCAACGCCATTGAGAGCGCGTCATTTGGAGTTCTATAGCTCCAGAAAATCAATTTCGAGTGCAGGGAGGTCAGATTCCAACAGCATCAGCAGTCCTTTGTCAGCCTCCTATCAGATATTTGCTCAAGTCCCTCAATTTCAGCCAGAAATTACCTGAAATCACAGAAAAATACACAAACTCATAGTAAAGTCCAGAAATGTGAATTTAACATAAAAACTAATGAAAACATCCCTAAAAGTAGCTTGAATTTACTAAAAACTACCTAAAAACAATGCCAAAAAGCATATAAATTATCCGCTCATCACAACACCAAACTTAAATTGTTGCTTGTCCCGAAGCAACTGAAAATCAAATAGGATAAAAAGAAGAGAATATACTATAAATTCCAAAATATCAATGAATATTAATTCTAATTAGATGAGCGGGACTTGTAGCTTTTTGCTTCTGAACAGTTTTAGCATCTCACTTTTTCCTTTGAAGTTCAGAATGATTGGCTTCTCTAAGAACTTAGAATTTCGGATGGTGTTATTGATCCTCCTAGTTAAGTATGTTGATTCTTGAACATAGCTACTTATGAGTCTTGGCCGTGGCCCTAAGCACTTTGTTTTCTAGTATTACCACCGGATACATAAATGCCACAGACACATGACTGGGTGAACCTTTTCAGATTGTGACTCAGCTTTGCTAGAGTCCCCAGTTAGAGGTGTCCAGAGCTCTTAAGCACACTCTTTTGCTTTGGATCACGACTTTAACCACTCGGACTCAAGCTTTTCACTTGGGTATTCAGGACACAAGCACATGGTTAGGGACAGCTTGGTTAGCCACTTAGGCCTGGATTTTATTTCCTTGGGCCCTCCTATCCATTGATGCTCAAAGCCTTGGATCCTTTTTACACTTGCCTTTTGGTTTTAAGGGCTATTGGCTTTTTCTGCTTGCTTTTTCTTTTTCTTTCTATTTTTTTCGCAAGCTTTTGTTTTTCAATGCTTTTTCTTGCTTCAAGAATCAATTTCATGATTTTTCAGATTATCAATAACCTTTCTCTTTGTTCATCATTCTTTCAAGAGCCAACAGTTTTAACATTCATAAAAACCAAGATAAAAAATATGCACTGTTTAAGCATTCATTCAGAAAACAAAAAGTATTGTCACCACATCAATATAATTAAACTAAATTCAAGGATAAATTCAGAATTCATGTACTTCTTTGTTCTTTTGAATTAAAAACATTTTTCATTTAAGAGAGGTGAAGGATTAATGGAATTATTCATAACTTTAAGAAATAGTTACTAAACACTAATGATCATGAAGTAGAGACACAAAACATAGATAAACATATAATATAAAAACCGAACAGCAGAAAAGTAAGAACAAGGAATGAATCCAACTTAGTGGCGTCTTCTTCTTGAAGGACCAACAATGTCCTTAAGCTCTTCTATGTCCCTTCCTTGCCTTTGTTGCTCCTCCC
>NC_029775.3:73244159-73245844 GCF_000817695.3 Arachis duranensis
GATCATGGTTCCTAGTGATCCATGCATTGGCATAGAACTCTTGAACCATTAAGATTCCGACTTGTTGCATGGGGTTGGTTAGGACTTCCCAACCTCTTCTTCGGATTTCATGTCGGATCTCCGGATACTCATTTTTCTTGAGTTTGAAAGGGACCTCAGGGATCACCTTTTTCTTTGCCACAGCATCATAGAAGTGGTCTTGATGGCTTTTGGAGATGAATCTTTCCATCTCCTATGACTCGGAGGTGGAAGCTTTTGTCTTCCCTTTTCCTTTTCTAGAGGATTCTCCGGCCTTAGGTGCCATTGATGGTAATGGAAAAACAAAAAGATTATGCTTTGACCACACCAAACTTAAAACATTGCTCGCCCTCGAGCAAGAGAAGAAAGAAGAGAAGAAGAAGAAAAAAATATGGAGGAGAGTGAGGGAAGGTGTTTCGGCCAAGGTGTAGAAGAGGGGGTTTGTAGTGTGTGAAAATGAAGTAGAATGGAAGGGTATATATAGGGAGGGGAGTGGGTGTAGTTTCGGTTAGGGGAGTGAGTGTAGTTTCGGTTATTTAGGGTGGGTTTGTGTGGGAAGGATTTTTGAATTTTGAAGGTGAGTGGGGTTTATGGGGAAGAGTGGATGGATGTGAGTGGTGAAAGGGGTAATTGGGAAGAGAGATTGAAGTTGTTGGGAAGTGTGTTTATTGGAAAGAGAGAATGAATGTTGAGAAGAGGGGAGAATATGTTAGTTGGGGATCCTGTGGGGTCCACAGATCCTGAGGTGTCAAGGATTTACATCCGTTCACCAATTAGGCATGTAAAATGCCTTTGCACACTATTCTGGCGTTTAAACGCCGAAGTGATGCACACTCTGGGCGTTCAATGCCCATGTGTAGCATGTTTCTGGCGTTGAACGCCAGTTCCATGCTTGTTACTGGTGTTCAACGCCAACTTTCCTCAAGGCATATTCCTGGCGTTCAAACGCCAGGATGTTGCTTGTTTCTGGCGTTCAGCGCCAGAAACATGCTCTGTTCTGGCATTGAACGCCAACCAGATGCACCTTACTGGCGTTTAAACGCCAGTAAGTCCTTCCTCTAGGGTGTGATTTTTCTTCTGCTATTTTTGATTCTGTTTTTAATTTTAGTATTTTTTCGTGACTCCACATGATCATGAACCTAATAAAACACAAAATAACAATAAAATAAAATTGAAATTAGATATATAAAAATTGGGTTGCCTCCCAACAAGCGCTTCTTTAGTGTCATTAGCTTGACAGTGGGTTCTCATGGAGCCTCACAGATATTCAAAGCATGATGAGGGCCTCCCAACACCAAACTTAGAGTTTGAATGAGGGGGCTTCTCAACACCAAACTTAGAGTTTGGTTGTGGCCTCCCAACACCAAACTTAGAGTTTGACTGTGGGGGCTCTTTTTGACTCTGTACTGAGAGAAGCTTTTCATGCTTTCTCTCCATGGTTGCAGAGGAAGGTCCTTGATCTTTATAACACAAGGTAGTTCCTATTCAATTGAAGGACTAATTCTCCTCTGCTAACATCAATCACAGCTTCTGCTGTGGCTAGGAAGGGTCTTCCAAGGATGATGCATTCATCTTCGTCCTTCCTAGTGTCTAAGACTATGAAATCAGCAGGGATGTAAAGGCCTTCAACCTTTACTAACACGTCCTCTACTAATCCATAAGCTTGT
>NC_029775.3:73247209-73248113 GCF_000817695.3 Arachis duranensis
AAGAACTCAGTTAAAAACTGATAAGGATCTTCAGATGGTAGTCCATAAAACTTGCAGTTCTGTTGCATTAAAGCAACTAGTTGAGGCTTAAGCTCAAAATTGTTGGCTCCAATGGTAGAAATGGAGATGCTTCTCCATCAAATTTGGACGTTGGTTTTGTGAAGTCACCAAGCATTCTCCTTGCATTATTGTTGTTGGGTTCGGCTGCCATCTCCTTCTCTTGTTCGAAAATCTTAGAAAGGTTGTCTCTGGATTGTTGTAATTTGGCTTCTCTTAGTTTCCTCTTCAGAGTCCTTTCAGGTTCAGGATCAGCTTCAACAAGAGTGCCTTTTTCCTTATTCCTGCTCATATAGGGAAGAAGAGAACAAGAAAAGAAAGAGGAATCCTCTATGTCACAGTAAAGAGGATCCTTTGTTGTTAGTAGAAGAGGGAAGGGAAGAAGAGTGAAGAAGAATAGTTAAGGGTAGAGGTAGTGATTTGAGATGAAGAGAGGTGAAGAGAACTGTTAGTAAATAAATAAATAAATAAAAGGAGGAGAGATAGAGAATTTCGAAAATAATTTTGAAAAAGTGGTTAGTGATTTTCGAAAATTAAAGATAAGATATAATTAAAATTAAAATTTAAAACAATTAGTTAATTTAAAATGAATATTGAAAAAGGGATGAGATATTTTCGAAAATTAGAGAGGGAAAATTAGTTAGGTGGTTTTGAAAAAGATAAGGAACAAACAAAAAGTCAAATAGTTAGTTGAAAAAGATATTAAAATCAAATTTGAAAAGATAAGAAGTTAAGAAGTTAGATAAGATATTTTGAAATCAAATTTTTGAAAAAGATAAATTTTGAAAAAGATATAAAAAGATAAGATAAGAGGATATGATAAAAAGATAGGATTGAAAAAGATTTA
>NC_029775.3:73248191-73250251 GCF_000817695.3 Arachis duranensis
AAACTAAAAGATATGATTCTAGAATTTAAAGATTGAACCTTTCTTAACAAGAAAGTAATAAACTTCAAATTTTTGAATCAATCATATTACTTGTTAGTGTAATTTCGAAAATTTGACATAAAGATAAGAAAAAGATTTTGAAAATATTTTGAAAAAGATTTTTGGAATTTTTTGAAAATAAAAAAATGAAAAAGATATGATTTTTGAAAAAGATTTTAGAAAGATAAGATTTTTAAAATAAAAAATTTGACTTGACTTGTTAGAAACAACTAATTTTAAAAATTTTTGACCAAGTCAACCCAAAATTTCGAAAATTAGGAGAGAAAAAAAGGAAAAAATATTTTTTTGATTTTTGAATTTTTGATGATGAGAGAGAAAAACATAAAAATGACCCAAAACATGAAAATTCTAGATCAAAACACATGATGCATGCAAGAACACTATGAATGTCAAGATGAACACCAAGAACGCTATGAAGATCATGATGAACATCAAGAACATAATTTTGAAAGATTTTTGATGCAAAGAAAATATGCAAGACACCAAACTTAGAAATCTTTAATGCATGGACTCTAACAAATAAAAAAATGCATATGAAAAACAACAAACAACACAAAACAAGAAAACATCAAGATCAAACAAGAAGACTTGTCAAGAACAACTTGAAGATCATGAAGAACACCACGAATGCATGAATTTTCGAAAAATGCAAAAAATTTTTTTTTAAGCATGCAATTGACAGCAAACTTAAAAGTTGACTCAAGACTTGAATAAGAAACACAAAATATTTTTGTATTTTTATTTTTTTCGAAAATTATATTAAAAAAACGAAAATAATAGAAAAATATTTTTGAAAGATTTTTGAAAACTTTTTGAAAAGAAAATTACCTAATCTGAGCAACAAGATGAACCGTCAGTTGTCCATACTCGAACAATCCCCGGCAACGGCGCCAAAAACTTGGTGGACAAAATTGTGATTCGTACTCTTTGTACTTGTATGAAATTTAATTCGAGATAATAGCTCTTTATTATGTGTGGTCACAACTCCGTTCAACTAACCAGCAAGTGTACTGGGTCAGCCAAGTAATAAACCTTACGTGAGTAAGGGTCGATCCCAGAGAGATTGTTGGTATGAAGCAAGCTATGGTTATCTTGTAAATCTCAGTCAGGCGGATTTAAATAAATTATGGAATTTAGAAAATCAAATAATAGTAAATAAACATAAAATAAGGATAAAGTTACTCATGTATTTTCATGATGGAAATTTCAGATTGGTGTATGGAGATGCTGTGCTCCTCCTGAATCTCTACTTTCCTATTGCTTCATCCAATCCTTCTTACTCATTTCCATGGCAAGCTGTATGTAGGGCATCACCATTGTCAATGGCTACATCCCATCCTCTCAGTGAAAAAGGTCCAAATGCTCTGTCACAGCACGACTAATCATCTTGCGGTTCTCAATCAGGTTGGAATAGAATCCCTTGATTCTTTTGTGTCTGTCACTAACGCCCAGCCTTCAGAAATTTGAAGCTCGTCACAGTCATTCAATTCCGGAATCCTACTCGGAATACCAAAGACAAGGTTAGACCTTCCGGATTCCCATGAATGCCGCCATCAATTCTAGCTTATACCACGATGATTCTGTTTAAGGAATCTAAGAGTTACGCGCCCGGCCTAAGGTAGAACGGAAGTGGTTGTCAATCACGCGCGTTCATAGGTGAGAATGATGATGAGTGTCACGGATCATCATATTCATCAAGTTGAAGTGCAATGAATATCTTAGAATAGGAATAATTCGAATTGGATAGAAAATAATAGTAATTGCATTGAAACTTGAGGTACAACAGAGCTCCACACCCTTAATCTATGGTGTGTAGAAACTCCACCGTTGAAAATACATAAGTGAAAGGTTTAGGCATGGCCGAATGGCCAGCCCCCAAAACGTGATCAATAGTCTCCTAAGATGAATAATAAAATAAAACTGAGACCAAAGATGTCTAATACAATAGTAAATTATCCTATTTATACTAGACTAGCTACTAGGGTTTACATGAGTAAGTA
>NC_029775.3:73250353-73252873 GCF_000817695.3 Arachis duranensis
TGAGCTGAGGCTTCTTTTGGAGTTGAACGCCAAGTTGTAACGTGTTTTGGGCGTTCAACTCCGGGTCGTGACGTGTTTCTGGCGTTTTACTCCAGAGAACAACATGGAACTGGCGTTGAGCGCCAGCTTACATCGTCAATTCCCGAATAAAGTATGGACTATTATATATTGCTGGAAAGCTCTGGATGTCTACTTTCTAACTCTATTCAGAGCGTGCCATTTGGAGTTTTGTAGCTCCAGAAAATCCATTTCGAATGCAGGGAGGTCAGATTCCAACAGCATCAGCAGTCCTTTGTCAGCCTCCTATCAGAGTTTTGCTCAAGTCCCTCAATTTCAGTCAGAAATTACCTGAAATCACAAAAAAACACACAAACTCATAGTAAAGTCCAGAAATGTGAATTTAACATAAAAACTAATGAAAACATCCCTAAAAGTAGCTTGAACTTACTAAAAACTACCTAAAAACAATGCCAAAAGGCGTATAAATTATCCGCTCATCACTCTCCTCAGGGTGTAATCCTGGCGTTTAAACACCAGATTGTTGCTTGTTTCTGGCATTCAACGCCAGATTCATGCTCTGTTCTGGCGTTGAACGCCGGCTAGATGCTCCTTACTAGCGTTCAAACGCCAGTAAGCTCTTCCTCCCGGGTGTGTGAAGAACGGAAGATTGATGGTTTAGAAGTTATAATAAATTCTCGTTGCAAGTATAGTTTCTAAACCAAGCAATCAACCTTTCTTACAAACGTTTTGGTTGTCACAAGTAACAAATCCAATAAAATTTATAAACCGAAGTATTCAAACCTCGGGTCGTCTTCTCAAGGAATTGCAGGGAAGTGTGTTTTACTATTGGTTATGTGTTTTGGGTTTTGAAAAAGGTTTTGAGCAAGAGAAATGGGTTGCAGAAATTAATAAATTAATAACTAATAAAACTCTTAGCAAGGTATGAAAACTGGAAGTCCTATCCTAGTCATAGTTATCAATGGTGATGAGAATTATACTGTTGCTCCCACTAAGTCAACCTCTAACTATGAAGGTCAGTTAAGTGGACAAATTAATTTAATACCTAAAGTCCTAGTCAACTCCTTAAGGAAAGACTAGAGTTATAGGAATCTAAATTAATCAGCAAGAATAAAAATTATCAATCACGGTGAGTTTGATAACTCAAGAGTCACCAATTAATCAACCAAAGCCAATAGTAAATAATCTAAATTAAAAATAGGGGAAAGCAATCATGAGTCTGAAATGCCTCAAATTATATTATTTAAGAAAATCCTAACATGAATGGTGCAAAATACGCAACATAAGTAATACAAGCAACAAAGTATCTAAAAGTAAAACAGAAATACAAAGTAAAAGGAATATGGAACCTGATGAAGAGTTAAAATCCTAAATCCTTTAAGAGGAATCCTAATCCTAGAACCTAAGAGAGAGGAGAGAACCTCTCTCTCTCTAAAGACTACATCTAATTCCTAAAACTATGAGTAATGATTAACTGGAGATCTCCCTGAATGGATGCATTCTCCCACTTCATAACCTCTAATCTGTGCTTCTTGGACTTAGATCTGGGCCAAAAAGGGCATTAGAAATCGCTGGAGCATTTTCTGTAATTTCTGGTGCGTGGCGTCTGTCGCGTGTCCGCATGGGTCACGCGGTCGCGTCATCTGGAGTTTTCCTTTTCATGTGTTTGCTTCGATCATGCGTCCGCGTCATCTGTGTTCTGCTTAAGGCGCGCAGCCGCGTCAGTCACGCGTTCGCGTCGCTCCCTTTTCGTGCTAGGCATGCGGCCGCGTCGTCCATGTGTTCGCGTTGCTGCCAGTTTCTTTGAAAACTCCATTTTGTGCTTTCCTTCCATTTCTGTATATTTCCTTTCCATCCTTTAAGTCATTATTGCGTTAGAAGCTCTGTAACTACTCAATACACAAATCACGGCATCGAATGGTAATAAAGGGTAATTATAATAATAATAATTATTATTTTCAAAGCATAGGAAGCATGTATTTCACATATATCACATAATAAGGAAGGGAAAGTAAAACCATGCAATTTACATGAATAAGTAGGTGAAGGGTTGAATAAATCACTTAAATTGAGCACAATATATATCATAAAATATGAGTTTATCAGTGTGCTGTTTCTTCTGCTGTTTTTGATTCTGTTTTTAATTTTAGTATTTGTTTTGTGACTCCACATGATCATGAATCTAATAAAACATAAAAGAAAAAATAAAATAAAAATAAAATTAGATAAATAAAAATTGGGTTGCCTCTTAATAAACACTTTTTTAATGTCACTAGCTTGACAGTGTGCTATCATGGAGCTTCACAGGTGATCAGATCAATGTTGTGGACTCCCAACACCAAACTTAGAGTTTGAATGTGGGGGTTCAATACCAAACTTAGAGTTTGGTTGTGGCTTCCCAATGATGAGTATATTTCGGAGGAAAAATGAATTTCTCCCAAAATAACACCAATCTAACCGGCAAGTGCACCGGGTCGCATCAAGTAATAAAAACTCACAGGA
>NC_029775.3:73255762-73256749 GCF_000817695.3 Arachis duranensis
AAAAAAAACTAAAGGAAAACTCTCTGAAAAATTCTAAAAAGGGAACTCCCCGACTAACTTGAATTCTAGCCTATTTATACACTTTCTTCAATTGATCTTCAAGGCTTTAGTTGGGCCTTTGCTCTTGGTGGAATTGGGTTGAAAGAGGCCTTGGTTAATTGCTCTTGAAGTTTGGAGAGAAACCCAAGTGAACCATGTGAACCGGATTTGAGTTTTGTAAAGTTGGATTCAAAGTTTGAGTCAAAGTTTGGGGGCTAACTTTGAGGCCAACTTTTTATATCAGCAAGCCCATTTTTCTGGTGCCAAAGTTGGTGCCAAAGTTACGGGGCAAACTTCAGCGCAAACTTTGGCCCTTCCTTAAACACAATTGGCGCCAAAGTTAGCCTCCAAGTTTGGGGGCTAACTTGAGCGCAAACTTTGGCTACCCTGGGTGAGAAATTGACATGCCAACGTTAGCCTCCAAGTTTGGGGGCTAACATTGGCGCAAACTTTGGCCACCCTGGAGTAGAATTCTCATGCCAACGTTAGCCTCCAAGTTTGGGGGCTAACTTTGAGGCTAACTTTTCACCAAAAGTTTGTGCCAAAGTTTGAGGGCTAACTTCACCTCCAACTTTATGTTTCCTGGTTCAAATTCACTTGTTTCATTGTCTCCTCTTTGCTTCTAGCCGTTCCTTCTTGCTTCAACCCTTTTCCAAGCTTTCTTCACCTATCATAAATCAACCAAGCACATCAAAGCTATGCTCAAAATCATGAGATGTTCAATCTATCATAATATGCACCAATTATGGCATCAAACCTCATGAAATTGCATTAATTCACATATGGTTGATTAAATTAAAGGAATCATGAAAATCTACCCAATTGGCTTGCTTATGGCTCAAGAAAGTGCATCATTTAAATGAAAATAAAAGAAAACGACTAGTAAAACTAGGCTAAGATGACTTGTCATCACAACACCAAACTTAAAGCTTGCTTGTCCCCAAGCAA
>NC_029775.3:73258103-73260328 GCF_000817695.3 Arachis duranensis
TTCACTTTCTTCCTCTTCTTCCAGTTGGTTAAGAGGAATGACCTTAAGGGGGGGAAAGTTTCAGCTGTTGTCCCCTTTCTTAGTCTCTTCTCAGCAAGCCTCATTTTGTACACTATTTGATTGAGCTTGCTTGCTAGTTCAGGGGAAGGATTGTTTGCAGTTGACCTTCTCTTGAATGTTGTCCTTTGTAGCTTGGTCACAATCCTCTTCTCGGTGCTTTTGTCAATTGCCTTCACTTCTTGGACGTCAAGACATGGTTGTTGTGTGATTATTGGAGTGATTTCTTCATTAAGAGCCTCTTGTATTGGTGGTTCCATGAGCCCTTCCTTCATGTGATTTTCTGCTTCACTTGAGTGTGAATTCTCTGGAATGACTTCCTCACTTTCATGCTCCTCCACTCCTTTCTTGGCACCCAACATTTGTTTTAATTGCTCTATCATGGGGGAGGTTTGTTTATCTTCCCAACATTTCTTCATCTCCTCGTCATACCTTTCAATCATGGATTCAAGTGTTGAGGCATTTTGGTCCAGGGAAGTTTGTGAGAGTTGTGAGTCTTCATGTTCTCTTGTCATCTCAAGTGCAATTTCAGGTTCAACCACCTCTACCTCATTTTTTTTTGAAATTTCTCTTGACACAGAGGCTTCCTCATCTTGCTTTTCCACTTCCTCACCCACAAATTTGTCTTCATCCGTACTGTTTGATGGTTCTAAGTTCCTCTTTGTTTGCTCTAAGGACCCATTTATCTGCTCGAGGATGGTTTCTTCCCAAGATGGGGATCTTGTGTAAAATTCCACTAATTTTCTCTGTATTTCAATGCCTTCAAGGTATTCCTCATCTGTTAATTCAAGAGATGAAGGTTGAGAGTAATTTTGGTGACGTGAATGTGTTGTGGTGAAGTTGTGTTGAGGGGTGTGGAATGAGTTGTGTGATTGATGGGATGACCGGTATGGATTTTGGAGGAAACTTTGTGTTGAGGCATAATCAAGTGATGAAGAACTTTTAGATGAGAAACTGGGACATGAGGGTGGATGCTCTTTCATTCTATGGCGACACCCCCATCTACCATGAGGATAATAATATGAATTATTTTGTAGTGGTGGTTGGTATCCCATATGATTCTCCTGCTCATCTTGTGTCTCTAAAGTAAATCTCCATGGATTGGAGTGCTTATAATTTGTATTTTCTTGGTGATATTCCCAGCCACCATTAGAGATTGGTGATGGTGGGTAATATCCCCTAAAATTTGTTTGATCATAAGATGAGTTGAACTCCATTTGAACTTTGGAAAGCACAACACCATTGAAAATTGAAATTACTCATATCACAGATGAGAATTTCTTAGTGAGGCATAAACTCAAACACCTTGGTTTTAATCTAAAACCGAGAACAAAAATAAAGAAAATGCTTGATCTAGACCACCACCTCACTTAATCATTGTCAATCTAATCAATCCCCGGCAACGGCGCCAAAAACTTGATCAGTATATTTCGGAAGAAAAATGAATTTCTCCCAAAATAACACCAATCTAACCGGCAAGTGCACCGGGTCGCATCAAGTAATAAAAACTCACAGGAGTGAGGTCGATCCCACAGGGATTGATGGATCAAGCAACTTTAATGGGTGATTAGTTTAGTCAAGCTAACATTAGTGAATTGTGTGAAGAGTGACCAACAGAAAGTAAATTGCAAGAATTAAAGGTGCAGAAGTTAAATGGGACAGAAACTTAAATGGCAAGAAATGTAAATTGCAAGAATCTTAAATTGCAAGAATTATAAATTGCATGAAATTGTAAAGGGAATTGGGAATTGGATTTGCAGAATTTAAACAAGGAAAAGTAAATTGCAACAATTAGAAGATTGGAATATGACTTGATTGAATCGGATCAAAAAAACAGAAACGTAAATAAACATGAAAAGCATTAAACAGAGAATGAAAAATTGGAATTCAGATCTCAGGACCCAAGAGACTAGATAACCAAGTCTAGATCTCAATACCTTCCTAGATCCAACAAGAGCAGTTGCAAAGAAATTTAAGAAATGTCAAGTGCAGAAAGAGTAGATGAAGAAGCAATTAACCGAAAATGAAATTCAATTAAGCAGTGAATAAAACAGAGAGATCTTAGGATGAGATTGAAACAGAATTCCTTCAATTCTCCAACCCAAGACTCAAAAACAAATTAAAGAGAGAGCTCTCTACTACTACTCCTAATGCTCCCTAGTGGAGCC
>NC_029775.3:73260905-73273371 GCF_000817695.3 Arachis duranensis
AAAAGGAATCATGAAAATCTACCCAATTGGCTTGCTTATGGCTCAAGAAAGTGCATCATTTAAATGAAAATAAAAGAAAACGACTAGTAAAACTAGGCTAAGATGACTTGTCATCACCCAACACCAAACTTAGAGTTTGATTATGGGGGCTTTGTTTGACTCTGTATTGAGAGAAGCTTTTCATGCTTCCTCTCCATGGTTGCAGAGGAATATCCTTGAGCTTTAAACACAAGGTAGTCCCTATTTAATTGAAGCACTAGATCTCCTCTATCAACATCAATCACATCTCTTGCTGTGGCTAGGAAGGGTCTTCCAAGGATGATGCATTCATCCTCTTCCTTCCTAGTGTCTAAGATTATGAAATCAGCAGGGATGTAAAGGCCTTTAACCTTTACTAACATGTCCTCTACCAATCCATAAGCTTGTCTTACTGACTTGTCTGCCATCTGTAATGAGAATGTGGCAGCCTGTACCTCAAAGATCCCCAGCTTCTCCATTACAGAGAGTGGCATAAGATTTATACCTGACCCAAGGTCACACAGAGCCCTCTCAAAGGTCATGGTGCCCATGGTACAGGGTATTAAGAATTTACCAGGATCTTGTTTCTTTTGAGGTAAAGTTTGCTGAACCCATGTATCTAGTTCACTAATGAGCAAGGGAGGTTCACCTTCCCAAGTCTCGTTACCAAACAACTTGGCATTCAGTTTCATGATAGCTCCCAGATATTGAGCAACTTACTCTCCATGAATGGTAGAAGGAGGTTTAATGGAATCTCTATGGTCTCTATATGAGCCTCAGATTCCTTTAGGTCCTCAATAGGGAACTCCTTCTTGTTTGGGAGACGTCCTGTGAGGTCTTCCTCATTGGGATTCACGTCCTCCCCTTCCTCTCTAGGTTTGGCCATTTTGATTATGTCAATGGCCTTGCACTCTCTTTTTGGATTCTCTTTAGTATTGTTTGGGAGAGTACTAGGAGGAGTTTCAGTGATTTTCTTACTCAGCTGGCCCACTTGTGCCTCCAAATTGCTAATGGAGGACCTTGTTTCACTCATGAACTTAAAGTGGCCTTTGACAGATCAGAGACTATGTTTGCTAAGCTAGAGGGGCTCGGCTCAGAATTCTCTGTCTGTTGCTGAGAAGATGATGGAAAAGGCTTGCTATTGCTAAGCCTGTTTCTTCCACCATTATGGTCCAGTGACATCTTAGAGAACTCAGATAGACCATAATAGAATATATCCAAAATGATCCACTCTTAAAGCATGTCAGAAGGACACCTTTTGGTCATCTGTTTGTATCTTTCCCAAGCTTCATAGAGGGATTCACCATCTTTTTGTTTGAAGGTCTGAACATCCACTCTAAGCTTGCTCAACTTTTGAGGAGGAAAGAACTTAGCCAAGAAGGCTGTGACCAACTTATCCCAAGAGTCCAGGCTATCTTTAGGTTGAGAGTCAAACCATGTTCTAGCCCTGTCTCTTACAGCAAAAGGGAAAAGCATGAGCCTGTAGACTTCAGGATCTACTCCATTAGTCTTAACAGTCTCACAGATCTGCAAGAACTCAGTTAAAAACTGATAGGGATCTTCTGATGAAAGTCCATGAAACTTGCAGTTCTGTTGTATTAGAGCAACTAGTTGAGGTTTCAGCTCAAAATTGTTTGCTCTAATGGCAGGGATTGAGATGCTTCTTCCATCAAAAAGGGAGAGGATTTTCGAAAATTAGAGAGAGAAAAGTAGTTAGGTGGTTTTGAAAAAGATAAGAAACAAACAAAAAGTCAATTAGTTAGTTAAAAAAGATTTGAAAATCAATTTTGAAAAGATAAGAAGTTAGAAAAGATTTTGAAATTAATTTTGAAAAAGATATTTTGGATAAGATTTGATTTTTAAAATTAAAATTGATTACTTTACTAACAAGAAACTAAAAGGTATGACTCTAGAATTTAAAGATTGAACCTTTCTTAACAAGAAAGTGACAAACTTCAAATTTTTTGAATCAATCACATTAATTGTTAGTAAAGTTTTTGAAATTTTGAAATAAAGATAAGAAAAAGATTTTGAAAACAAATTTTAAAAATTTTCGATAATAAATAAAAAAATAAAAAGGATTTGATTTTTTGAAAAAGATTTTGAAAAGATAGGATTTTTAAAATTGAAAATTTGACTTGACTTATAAAAAATAGCTAAGTTTTTAAAATTTTTTGACTAAGTCAACTCAAATTTTCGAAATTTATGAAAAAAAAGGAAAAGATATTTTTTTATTTTTGAATTTTTAATGATGAGAGAGAAAAACACAAGAATGACCCAAAACATAAAAATTTTGGATCAAAACACTTAATGCATGCAAGAACACTACGAATGTCAAGATGAACACCAAGAACACTTTGAAAATCAAGATGAACATCAAGACTTATTTTTGAAAAATTTTAAAGAAAAGAAAAGCATGCAAGACACCAAACTTAGAAATTTTTCATGTTTAGACACTATGAATGCAAGAATGCATATGAAAAACAACAAAAAACACAAAATAAGAAAATTTAAAGATCAAACAAGAAGACTTATCAAGAACAACTTGAAGATCATGAAGAACACATGCATGAATTTTCGAAAAAAAGAATGCATAAATTTTAAAAACATGCAATTGACACCAAACTTAAAATTTGACTCTAGACTCAAGTAAGAAACAAAATATTTTTTTGATTTTATGACTTTCTAAATTTTTTGTATTTTTTGAAAATTATATTTTTTAAAAATGAAAATAAAGAAAAATTTTTTTGAAAGATTTTTGAAAAATTTTTGAAAAGAAAATTACCTAATCTGAGCAACAAGATGAACCATCAGTTGTCCAAACTCGAACAATCCCCGGCAACGGCGCCAAAAACTTGGTGCATGAAATTGTGATCATCAACAATGGCGCCAGAATATTGGTAGCGCTCTCAAACGTGAATCACACTTTGTCACAACTTCGCACAACTAACCAGCAAGTGCACTGGGTCGTCCATGTAATACCTTACGTGAGTAAGGGTTGATCCCACGGAGATTGTTGGTATGAAGCAAGCTATGGTCATCTTGTAAATCTCAGTTAGGTGGATAATAAATGGTTATGGAGTTTTCGAAAATAATAATAAATAAAACATAAAATAAAGATAGAGATACTTATGTAATTCATTGGTAGGAATTTCAGATAAGTGTATGGAGATGCTGTGCTCCTTATGAATCTCTGCTTTCCTACTGCTTTCATTCAATCCTTCTTACTCCTTTCTATGGCAAGCTGTATGTAGGGCATCACCGTTGTCAATGGCTACATCCCATCCTCTCAGTGAAAATGGTCCAAATGCTCTTGTCACAGCACGGCTAATCATCTGTCAGTTCTCAATCATGTCGGAATAGAATCCATTGATTCTTTTGCGTCCGTCACAACGCCCAACAATCGCGAGTTTAAAGCTCGTCACAGTCATTCAATCCCTGAATCCTACTCGGAATACCACAGACAAGGTTTAGACTTTCCGCATTCTCAAGAATGGCCGCCAAAGGGTTCTAGCTTATACCACAAAGATTCTGGTTAAGGAACCCAAGAGATACACGCTCGTTCTAAGGTAGAACGAAAGTGGTTGTTAGTCACGCGTTCATAGGTGAGAATGATGATGAGTGTCACGGATCATCACATTCATCATGTTGAAGTGTAGCGAATATCTTAGAATAAGAATAAGCATGAATTGAATAGAAAATACTAGTAATTGTATTAATACTCGAGGTACAGCAGAACTCCACATCTTAATCTATAGTGTGTAGAAACTCCACCGTTGAGAATACATAAGTGATGGTCCAGGCATGGCCGAATGGCCAGCCCCCATGAAGGTCTAAAATCGCATACATTGATTAAAGATCAATCCAAAGACTTTCAATACAATAGTAAAAAGTTCTATTTATACTAAACTAGTTACTAGGATTTACATAAATAAGTTTAAGTGCAGAAATCCACTTCCAGGGCCCACTTAGTGTGTGCTTGGGCTGAGCTTGAGCTTTACACGTGCAGAGGATTCTCTTGGAGTTAAACACCAAGTTGTAACGTGTTTTTGGTGTTTAACTCTGGTTTGTGACGTGTTTCTGGCGTTTTAATCCAGAATGCAGCATGGAACTGGCGTTGAACGCCAGTTTGCATCGTCTGGATTCGAATAAAGTATAGACTATTATATATTTCTGGAAAGCTCGGAATGTCTACTTTTTAACGCCGTTGAGAGTGTGCCATTTGGAGTTTTGTAGCTCCAAAAAATTTATTTCTAGTGCAGGGAGGTCAGAATCCAACAGCATCAGCAGTCCTTTGTCAGCCTGAATCAGATTTTTGCTCAGGTCCCTCAATTTCACCCAGAAAATACATGAAATCATAGAAAAACACACAAACTCATAGTAAAGTCCAGAAATGTGAATTTTACATAAAAACTTATAAAAACATCCCTAAAAGTAGCTAGATCCTACTAAATACTACCTAAAAACAATGCCAAAAAGCGTATAAATTATCCGCTCAACAATCTTCCTGGGAAAGCAAACATGGTTATCTACATTCAAATAGGACCATTCCAAATTAGAAATCATAATAATGCATAGATAGTACGCAGCATCATTAGAGACTCTGAAAACTAAAATAAAAATGCATCAACAGAAATGTCTCAGAGGTGGTGAGTCAGGAAGCAACTTTTAGAAAGGCTAACTACAGAAAATAACAAAAGCTTAACCCTCCCAACACATTATCCTATCCCCTCTGTTCTGTGATTATCAAACACCTACCTAATACAAAGACTTAGTCACTGCCAAAAGCATTATGTATGCAATAGTCATGAAAAGAATGAACTGAAACTGAGAATAAGTTCTTCTATTTGAAGGTTGATTTATGATTCTCTTGCTAATTAAAAAGAATGATCAAAGTCAACTTACTTGCACTTAAAGTGGCAACATGATTCTATAGCTCAAGGGGAGGAAGCAAGAGCTGCCAGGTCAGCCATTGTTCCATTGATGCCTAAGGAAAGTTTGTAGGGCACCTCCTAACCATACAAATGGACAACAATCATGCAAGAATAGTTTAAAATTTATGAGATCATAGTTGTACATATTATCAAAATAGAATAAAAGAAAGTTTTGAAAAAAGATCGTACAACAAGAATTAAAACAAGAGAAAGAGAAAAAAAAGAAATAGGAAATTGACAAATTACATAATTGAAATTGACCTAAAAGTCACAATCAGGAAAGGAAGAAAATAAGTTCCATGATTGGGGATTAAATCAAGCCTTGTATATTCAATATCACAGTAAGCACAACAAAAAAACAATAGGCACTCCCTCGTGAATGCATGATAAACCCCGTTTTTAGGGTTTATCTTGTGTTGAATTTAGAGTATTCTGCTAACCTTTTCCCACATTTAGCCAATAAATTAGCATGATTTTGTGATCTCTCCCTTATATACGCCTAAGTATAAAATATGCTTTTTGGGTCTTTAATTAGATAATTTTAGTTCCTCCTTAATCCCATAAGATGCCTTGATGTGTTTGTTAGTAATCTCAGGTTGAAAAAAAGGCGAGGAATGGATCAAAGGAGTAAGGAAGGAAGCATACAAAGTGGAGAAGATCATGAAAAGCCAAAGAATTGAACTCGCCCATGTACGCGCATGCACACCAGGCGCTTACGCGCACCTTGCGAAATGGCCCATGGACGTGTACGCGTGCTATGTGCGTACGCGTCGGTGCTGATATATGATTTTTTAATAAAAATGTGGTCAGCAAATTCACAGTGGCTGTGGAGCCCAATCCAAACAAACTTTGGCGCCAAAACACTTAAAAGGACCAAGGATTGAGGGGGGATGCATGATCTATCATTTTTTAGCTTATTCATTGACATAGGGATTAGTTTAGAGTTTAGTTTTTAGAGAGAGAATCTCTCACTTCTCTCTAAAAATTAGGATTAGGATTAGGTCTAATTCTTCCTTAGATCTAGGTTCAATTCTTACTTTGATTTACTTTTCCTCTATCAATTCTTGCTCCTCTACTCTTCCTCTCTCTAGTTTTGTGCTTTAATTCTTGTAATTCTCATACATTGTTGTGGATCTACTTTTGTTCTTTTATTTTTCTTTTAATACAATTTGAGGTAATTCATGATAATTGTGATTTCCTTGATTGTTATTGATAATTCTTTGCATTTGATTATTGTTAGATTCTATTCTTGTTGTGATTTTACTATACTTTTCTTTTGTACCATCCAAGTGTTTGATGAAATACTTGGGAGGATTTTAGAGTAGAATTTTATGCTCTTGGCTTGGGAAGGTAACTTAGGAATTCTTGAGTTACTAATGTCCAGGTGGTTGATGATTGATAGCCATTGACTCTAGTTCCCACTAATTCAATTAGTGGAAAGCTAGGACTTATGGACTTGGATTGATATAGCTCACTTGACTTTCCTATACCATTAGTGGGGGATGATTTAGTGGGATTGATCCTTGCAATTATCATGTTGTAGTTAGTAATAAGGATAGAAATCCTTGATCACCAATCCTAGCCAAGGCCGCTTTTATAGTTAGAATTTCATTGCCATTTACTTTTTATGTTTTTCATCCAAACCCCAAATATACAAGTCCATAACCAATAACAAGAACACTACCCTGCAATTCCTTTGAGAGACGACCCGAGGTTTAAATACTTCGGTTTATAGATTTTAGGGGCTTGTACTTGTGACAAACAAAATTTTTGTATGAAAGAATTATTGTTGGTTTGGAAACTATACTTTACAACGAGATTTCATTTGTGAAATTCTAAACCGCCAAAAATCCACTCATCAAAAAATGGCGCTGTTGCCGGGGAATTGCAATGGTGTTATGTTGTTGGTTATTGTATATATGTGAATATTGTGAATATCTTGATTTTTTTGGATTGCTTGCTAGTTTAGGACTTTATTTCATTATTTCTTAGTAGCTTTTGTTTTTATTTTATCTTTTCACCATGAATTCTCATTTTGGCTATGAGTGTGATTACAACTATGTTGTAGGTGATGAGAACTTCAATGAGAATGTGTATCAAGGATGGAATACTCAAAGGTGGGAGGAGTCATATGCATATGCAATGATTCAAAACTCAATCAGAGTTACTTGGTAAATTTGAACTTGTAACATTGAAAACGTGAAAAATATACTTCTTTACTCTATGTCCAAAACATATGAATAACCAAGCATATGTAAAGCTAAATCATTTAATCAAGCAGACCCTTATATTCTTCCCTAATTTGAAATTCCAGTGCATACTCGGTAATAATTTTTGCTTTGGGGGAAAGAAATGCTCACATAAGTTCATCAAGGTAACTTAGAATCTCCTGAAAATCACTTATTTCCCCACTGGCAGCAAGAAGTGAATGCTTTCAAATAGGCTTCAAACATTCAATCCTCTTGTACCGCAGAATAGATCCATATGAGCCTATCATTGACATAAGTCCAAAGTGAGAGCAATGAATACTTTGCAGACAATTAGAAGGAAAATACTATATTGAAAAGCAAATATGTCCAGAATTTATTGTCAAAGCAGTTTCTAATTTCCTTATGATTGTAAGTATTCAGGGCATTTTGAAATGGAGATAAAGCCCAATTGAATACTATAGTGAAAATTCAAGAGATGAAGACCAAAATGTAGCACTTGAAAAGGCAAATTTAATCTCAATTGATCACATACCAGTGTAAATGAAAACACCCCTTTAACAACCAAATTTATCAAGATCATTCCCATCCTCTAGCAGTACATGAACTATCCTGCAATCCAAATTGGGAGTGACCTATTTATCATGTATCAAATCATAAGAAGAACTTAGAAGATATACTAACATAGCTTTAATTAATGTTAATGATGAATTCGTACAAACTAATAAGCATAAAATTGATTCTGAAAACACATAATTAACTAACAATCAGAAAAAAAGCATCAATCCAAAGGGTAAGAAACCAACAAATCAAGCCATCCAAATTCAAACATAGTGCCCTTTGGATTTTGGAATAGTTTGAACAGAAATCTCAATCGATCACATACCAGTGTAAATTAAAACACACGTTTAACTACCAAATTTATCAAGATTGAACCAGATAAAAATAAAATAAAAGCTACAAACTTTTATCAATCATGTAGAAGAGTTCAACTGAAACTCCAAGGGAGCTGAAAAACAAAGTAAAATCCAGTGTAAATAAAAATGCCCCTTTAAGTATCAAATTATCAAGATTGACCCAGATAAAAATAAAATAAAAGCTACAAACTTTCATCAATCATGTAGAAGAGTTCAGCTGAAACTCCAACAGAGTTGAAAAATAATGTAAAACTTACACCCAAAAAAGATAAATTTAAGACCAACCCACACTAATTCAAAATCAGCTGATTAGTTTTTTTCTCATCAAATTATCCATCCATGTTAGAGCAATAATTTCAGAATAGCTAATCCCTAATATAATTAGGATAAACAATCTCACTTCATAAACTCAATTATACTTCCTTATTATCGTGATAAGTTGATAACAAATAACAAATTGCAGATTGAACAATGACAATTCATAATGATACCTAATTGCTCAAGCAAGATCTAAACATAATAGGAAATGTTAACAACGCTTTTCACTTCATCTACTAAGTAAATAGATATTTTTCTGGTTAAATTTAGAATTATACGAAGAGAGGGACTGACCGAGATCGCCAGCGCACTTCGTAGAGCTGCAATCAGAGAAGCGAGAGGCGATGTCCTGAAACTTGGCGTTGCCAGAAACGATGTCATCACGGAAGGCCTTTACCTGGAAGATGACGCTGTTTCTGGTGGTCTTTTCGATGACCTGGCCTTCTGCATCGTTCCACGACGCCTTGCGTCTCGAACCTTGGTGCTTCACCAGTAGTCTGATGCCCTAACGTCACCTCCATCACCACCGTGCCTGTTGCTAGACGATGACATCTTCTTCGTGTTCTTCGAATGCTCCTTATGCTTCTCCTTCTGCTCCGCCGGCATCACCGGAGACTTCTTCCTTTTCTGATCGGACTCTATCTTTTCCAGATTTCTAGAGAGTGAGAAGAGATGTCTGAGTGAGAGGGCTTCGAATCAGAATCGGCTTCACGAAAAGGAAAGTAGTGAGGAACAGATAATGTGTTCTCAATGGAACATACCTATTCCTAATCAGAATCGTTCCAACACCATCATGCGGTCCACATCTATTGATCTATTGGATCCAGTATACTAGAAATTTTTAACTTTTCTTCACCAAAAGATGTCTACCTCTAGACTCTTAAAGTATTAAGATAGAAAATTAATAATGTTAAATACATCGATAAACTAATAAAAGCAACTAAGTATTTGTTTAGGCATCATTAAATTAATAAAAAAAAAGTATTAAAAAAATATTTTTTATTTTTTAGTGCATTTAATAAATTTTTAATAATAAAAATAAAAGTACTAAAAAAATATCTTTTTTGAGAAGTTACAATTTATATTTTTGGATTTTTTTAAAAAAATATTTTTCACATGATAAATAAATAAAAGAGTACTTTTAACTTATTTGACTTAAAAATATCTTTTTACATGAGATATTTAAATATAAAATTATAATACGGTTGAAAAAAAATACATTTTTTTAACGATCTTGGGTTTCATTATTTAAATTATTCGATACATTTTAATAAGTTGTAAGAAAAAAATATATACCAAACAAAGCACATGCCTATATATAATAACCATGCTTTCTTCAAAAACACAGAGAAACATACTCACACATAGAAATTTAAGTATACTAAAGAGAACAATAAGTTTCATAATCATCACAACTCCAAAAATGAGTTCATATTACATACCAAAATAGATTTGATGACAACATACTTTACCAATTTTCGAATTACTTAACACAACTAACCAAACTTCTGACAATTCTTTACAGACTTGGATCTATATTATAGATATCTATATATATTATAATGTAACAAATGAGTAGCCACTACATTCATCTATCCTTTCAACAGCTTGGATAGTATTTTCACATTGTCCAAAGGCACTCCGAAGCTCTTCCCTAATAGTGAGAGGCTACTGATTCCAAAATAAATTGGAACATTGTGAGGACAAAATTCTTGCATGAAAATCATGGTTAACAGTCTACAGATAATACAACAAAATATAAGAACAAGAAATGCAAAAGCCAACAAAAATGAGATGAGAGAGAAATCAGGTATGATAAAACTTTGAACACTAATAAAACAAATATTAAACAAATAAACAAAAAAAATTTAAGCGATATACATGTATGCATATATGTATTACTATTTACATAGTTTACTAAGAGATAAAGAATCAAAGTCCATTAGGTCAAGAAATACCCAACAATTCCAGTTGAGAACAAAAATCAGTGAAGCCTGACCCATTGGAGGACTTGAGCTTGACGAACATTGAATGCTTGCATTGGACTGAAACTGAACTGGATACTTAAATTCGAAAGGAAAATGGGGAACAAAGGGATCCAGATCAAAGTTCTAAATCGAACAATAGAGAAATAACATCAGTAACCCTTAACACATGACACATGGAAAACACAAAGCAATATACTCAATTCAGGTAGAACTAATTAGAAACAAAGTGGACTAACTCAACATCAGATTCACATAATAATCTTATCACCTGCTGTTGATTATCATGGGTGGAGTCCTCCAAAAACTTCACAATATCAATATCATTACATATTGCACGAACAATGTGAATAGATGTATTCAACTCATATCCAACGGGTCTAGGATCCACTATGAAGACAATCTTCTTGTTCATCAACGGAGAAATGATGCTATTCGGAACAGTGTAATCATCGATCGACTAAGAAAAAAAAAGAAGGAAAATGTCCATTTGCGAAATCCACATACCTAAACCGTAAATACTAAACAGAAAAGAAGGACAATTAAATGAAATTTAGACCAAAATAATTACCGGGGAGGAATTTCTTTTGTCTATCAAAAAGTATGAACAACTCTTTTTGAGTATTTGCATTACCTCATAATCCTGAAGTATGAAAATATTGCTGCCATTCGAATGGGAAACAATAATTTTGATGCGATACCTAAATAATGTAAACAAAAGAATGATATACACTGAGAAACATGTGCAGAACATGTAATAAAGGAAACAGAAAACTGAGACCAACAACTCCGGGAGACAAAATAGGTACCTTTGTATGGCATCAACACACTCAACTCTGCAAAGATAACAATAAAACATCTTTCCAACATGACAAATGGGTGCATCACACAAACAGCAGTGGTACCACCATTTCTGATGTTTCAACACATCAATAATCTCACCGATCAAAAAACAAATCTGATCCTATAGACAAACAGTAATTCGTATATTATCATACATGTTTTTATCATACTACACATGCTTAAACACAGTTGACATGGTTGAAAATATAAACATAAATACTAACATTTTTTTATGCAGAAGCATATATTTTAGCACAATGGATGTCAGCAAGCATCTCTTTAATGGTATGCACTTGTATTGGAACACCAGAGATGACTTGGTTGTCATCATTTCCAAGCTATCCATACTGAGGGAAGTCTTCAAATATTGGGCTAAACGCCGAATCAGAACTAACATCCTTAAAATTTGAAAGAAAAACATAAATTACAAAATGCAACCAACCTTTTAAAGTATGAGGCAAAATCACGTTGGCATGTAAAGGATACCATTTAAAACAATAGCCAAAGAATTAGAAATTGGGGATAAAAAAAGTATATATAAAAATGATTCCTCTGATTCATATCTAACTGATGAGCGGATAATTTATACGTTTTTTGGCATTGTTTTCATATAGTTTTTAGTAAGTTTAAGCTACTTTTAGGGATGTTTTCACTAGTTTTGATGTTAAATTCACATTTCTGGACTTTACTATGAGTTTGTGTGTTTTTCTGTGATTTCAGGTAAATTCTGACTGAAATTGAGGGATTTGAGCAAAACTCTGAAGAAGGCTGACAAAAGGACTGCTGATGCTGTTGGATTCTGACCTCCCTGCACTCGAAATGGATTTTCTGGAGCTACAGAACTCCAATTGGCGCGCTCTCAACGGCGTTGGAAAGTAGACATCCAGAGCTTTCCAGCAATATATAATAGTCCATACTTTATTCGAAGAATGACGACGTAACTTGGCGTTGAACGCCAAGTACACGCTGCTGTCTGGAGTTAAACGCCAGAAATACGCCATGATCCGGAGTCAAACGCCCAAAACACGTCATAACCTGAAGTTTGACGCCAAGAAATGCCTCTACACGTGAATTCATCAAGCTCAGCCCAAGCACACACCAAGTGGGCCCCGAAAGTGGATTTATGCATCAATTACTTACTCATGCAAACCCTAGAAGCTAGTCTAGTATATATAGGACATTTATCTATTGTATTAGACATCCTGGAGTGTATTTTGAATCCTGTGATCACGTTAGAGAGGGCT
>NC_029775.3:73277336-73277686 GCF_000817695.3 Arachis duranensis
GAGCAAGTTGCTCAATATCTAGGAGCTATCATGAAACTGAATGCCAAGCTATTTGGTAATGAGACTTGGGAAAGTGAACCTCCCTTGTTCATTGGTGATTTGGATACTTGGATTCAGAAAACTCTACCTCAAAAGAGACAAGATCCTGGCAAGTTCTTAATACCTTGCACCATTGGCACCATGAGCTTTGAAAAAGCTCTGTGTGATCTTGGGTCAGGGATAAACCTTATGCCACTCTCTGTAATGGAGAAGCTAGGAATTATTGAGGAACAACCTGCCTTGTTCTCATTACAATTGGCAGATAAATCCATGAGAGAAGCTCATGGGATAGTAGAGGACGTGCTAGTAAA
>NC_029775.3:73281697-73311558 GCF_000817695.3 Arachis duranensis
TGATCACGTTAGAGAGGGCTGGCCATTCGGCCATGCCTGAACCTTTTGCTTATGTATTTTCAACGGTGGAGTTTCTGCACACCATAGATTAAGGGTGTGGAGCTCTGTTGTACCTCAAGTATTAATGAAATTCTATCTTCTTTTATTCAATTCTCTTTTATTCTTATTCCAAGATATTCATTCGTACCCAAGAACATGATGAATGTGATGAGTCAGATTATCCTCATTATCATTCTCACTTATGAACGCGCGTGATTGACAACCACTTCCGTTCTACATGCAACCGAGCTTGAATGTGTATCTCTTAGATTCCCCAACAGAATCTTTGTGGTATAAGTTAGATAGTTGGCGGCATTCATCTGGATCCGGAAAGTCCACCCTTGTCTGTGGTGTTCCGAGTAGGATTCCGATAATGAATGATCGTGACGTGCTTCAAACTTTAACCTGCTGGGCGTTGGTGACAGACGCAAAAGAGGGATTCTATTCCAGTAGGAGCGGGAACCAACCGGTGATTAGCCGTACTGTGACAGAGTGCGTTAGCATAGTTTTCACTGCGAGGATGGGGTGTAGCCATCAGCCATGGGTGATGCCTCCAGACTGGTTAGCTGTGCGAGTGACAGCCGCACAGGTTATTTCCCCGTGAGGAATGAAAGTAGCCACAGTTGATGGTGAACCCCTATACAAAGCTTGCCATGGAAAGGAGTAAGAAGGATTGAGTAGAAGCAGTAGGAGAGCAGGCGTGCTTGAGCCATGCAGCAGCTGTGTATACTTAAAAGATACCTCTACCAATGAATCTGCATAAGTGTTCTATCCCTTTTATTATTTATTTCTTTTTATTATTAATTATTCGAAAACCCATAAACCATTTTTAATCTGCCTAACTGAGATTTGCAAGGTGACCATAGCTTGCTTCATACCAACAATCTCTGTGGATTCGACCCTTACTCACGTAAGGTTATTACTTGGACGACCCAGTACACTTGCTGGTTAGTTGAACGGAGTTGTGAAGGAAATAAACAATGCCCTCAGAGTATACATCTTTTATAAATCCAATTACAAGAAAAAAGGGAATCACAATTTCGTCCACCACTAACATAAAGAAAGAGTACTAACCTTGATGCACTGATCAGCCTAAAGTTTGTTGAAAAAACGTGAATCAGTAATGACATTGATGACTTTAAAGGTACCACAATAACTCTGAATACTAATCCTCTTTGCTTGAACTTTGAAAATAATTTCTTTTCCAATGAGTTGATGAAAAAACTGTGGACAATACTGGTGCTCAATTCTCTGTCATAGATATTGAAAAGTGATCACTAATTAGGGGATGAAATTGAACTATAAGAAATAGTTATTCATAGAGTATATAGCAATAAAATTTAAGTGGATAAACCATACATCCATTTCATCTTCTAACAATAAGAAGACATCAGAACAGGTTCTCCCTAATAACTTAGTGGTTGCACTGTCTAACAAGACAAACAGTCCACAAGAAGTCTCGTCTTCAACAAGTACCTTAATCCTGTAACTATAACAAAGAAAGTAAATATGAGATTAACCTATTTGTGAGTTTAAGAAGAGGCTGATACATGAAGGCTACTTATATTATTGAATAAGAACACACGAAAGAAAATTTGTAAATCATAACCTGGATTTACCTGATCATAAAATGCTGGACCTCTCTGCTGCACAGCTGACAATGGAGCACATTATCATCACCTACAATAGGATGACCGCGAACACAAGAAAAGACCCACCACTCTGGATCTTCAACAATCTCTTTAATCTTTCCAACCACAAAGAATTGTCCATCCTATTAAAAAAAATTAATGAATTGAATGGGTAAGTCATGTCTATAATATTCAAAAATCAATTAACATGAGTACTTCTTACATAGCTCTAAAAGATGTTAAAAAACTAATAGTGCGTACCTCATTGTTTCCCTTAAGATTATTAATAGTCCATATTAGCTTCCAATCAAAAGATTCATCATTAATTACAGATACTAAATCCCCAACCTCATTACTATGGAGTCTACTGAAATGGTGGCTTGCTATACCGTATCTATGTAAAAAAAATATTAGGATAAAAGAATTTCAGCAAAATAGTTATAGAGGGAGAGAGAGAGAGAGAGAGAGAGAGAGTCATAGAGAGAGAGGCGCAAATTTTGAGTTCAGAGACACAAAATTTAAGGAGAATTGAATACAACTAACTGATTCAGAAAATTCACAGTTTCCTGCATATCAGGGTTGATCGAAACTCGAGAAATATTAATCACATTTTGGAGACTGACTTTATCTACAAATTACAGAAGACAATAAGAAGAAATTAATTCATAAAGAAACTATTCATTGGTAAAAAAAATATTTAAACAAATCAAACTAAGACGTGTACAACATGGACAACTCTTCACCTCCATTAACTTTGATCTTGAAAGATTGTAGGATTAGAACAGGTGATCTCTGATACTTTTTCAAACTATTGATGTCTATAAGAGGAGAACAATCACCAACAAGATTGTAGGAGATTTTCTTCCTGGGTAATGATTATAAGAAAGGGTGGACAACAATGGAATAGTTAAAGAGCAGTAAAAAAAAACAAGAAAAATAGTCATAACGTAATTTAAAAAAAGGATTAGAAAAAGAAAGATAATGTATACCCATCATCAAAAACTTCAAGGATCATAACTTTCAATATCTTTCCATTACACTCAACTTTCCTTTTCCTTTTCAATCCGCAAAGGACCCCAACAAAATCTGTTTAGTAAAATTATAGCAGACAAGATTAAACCCTCTCATAGAATACCACAAAACGTTTCCTTGAATTCTTATTAATTTCAATTTAAAACACCTTTATAATGGTTCATATTTGAAAAAGTGAAACTTACCTATTAAGTACTCATAATCAATGTGCTTTTGAAGAATCTGGTCCACAGAAGTTTGACTTAAACCAGGATTAGGTATGACTGTACTTCCAGCTGCAGCAACAGAGGTACTACACTTGAAAAGGATGCGAAACTGATGTCTTGTAACCTTGACCAATCCACCATTAGGTATCACTTTGAAGTCGGAAATAATAAATACATCTCCTTCTTTTAAGTGATGAATAAAAGTTGTGATCAAATCATCCTCAACAGTTGCTTGGATCTTGTGGTGCTGAAAAATAAAAAAGTGAAAAAATCATCTCAGCCTTTATAAATATTATACCATGACATATTACATGGTAAAAATTATCACATACACAATTTAAAAAAAAGAATTTAGTTAACTAAAAAGTGAGTTTTTGATAGAACACACACACACACACACACACACACACACACACACACATATTCACCTGCTTATCCATCAAGACCATATGCAAGAGTTTCTTCATATTTTCATTAACAATGCTAGAATTTTCCCAAATGGTCAAGATCTTAGCCTCAATACTCCAAGCTTCTTTCCATGGAGAGATTTTTCTAAGAGCATCAATAGTAAGACTCATCTTATAAATAGTAGAGATGAAAGAATGTAGATAAAAAAAAAAAACAAAAAGCAAAATCTTGGCAAGAGAAAACTATGTCGGATCTGAGTTTTATCTCAATGGAAGGCAATGCAAAAGAAGAAAGACAAGTAAAGAACAAATGATAGCTTTTGAGAGATCAGCACAATACTGCATCACCTCATCACTACTTATAGCAGAGAAATGAGCAAGTTTCTAAGGCAAAGCTTGTAGAATATGTTTCTCTTGAAGTCCTTAGATTGATTGATTGATTGATTGATTGACATATGACATTCAATGTGTCCATAGCTAATAGCTAATTAAATTACATATACTCATACCTCTATATATAGCTGTTCATACCCTGGGTCAAAACTGTCCGACCCGGGATGTTCCACAGACAAAGCGACCGGCCTCTCTAGGTCAGGATGACTCGACCTCTTCTCAAAGAGCTCGGCCAAGTCACAGGAAAGCCCAATAAAAGGGCCCAAACAGAGGAACACGTCTCAAAATCCAAGGGCAGCCCAAAGCCCGTAGAGATAAAGGCGGTTCCCTTGAAGATAAGATGACCTCACTTGAAGATAAAGATAAAGATAAGATAAGTTATCTAAGAAGGTCACCCTATGCCATTATAAATACGCTAGAGCACCCAGGTATAACTCATACTCTGATTTTACTTAATACCTGCTTAATACCATTGCTAACTTAAGCATCGGAGTCCCTTGCCGGTACCCCCCACCCTCCAGGGACGAAGGAATCAGCACCACCATCAAGTCCCACAAATCGGATACCACCATTCTGACCAGCACAGAAGATCTCATCCGAGATCGACCTACAGTTTCAGGTAAACCTCGGAACAATAGCTATGTCATATCAACCTATCTATGAATCTATATACATCTATCTATCTATCTATAAACAAACCATACCTATTGATTCATGCTATCTATGACTATATAATTATACTGTTCCCGATCAGTATGAGTGCTGAAATAGAACACATGATGAACATTGATCCAAATAAAATAAAAATAAAATAAAACCTACAAACTTTTATCAATCAATTAAAGAACTCTTGACATCCTAGTTTGATTCTTATCAGCATAGATTTTAATGACACCATTTTCTTGAGACCAAACAGGAAAAAAAATCTACAAAGGAGAAACAGGTATGCTGTCCCAAGAGCCCCTGTATAAAGGGTATAGTCCCTTGCATGCTTCCCACTTGAATCCCTTATCTCCTTCACTACCTGAACGCACTCACAAAGAAACCAAATCACCCAAATAGTTGGTAAGAAAAATGAAAAAAACGATCACAATTGAAAATAATTTATACACAAATAGCTCAGAAGAAAAATTATTTAACTTAACTTTCTTGCAAATTTTCTGAACCCATTTCCATTTTGAGTAGAACTGGGTTGCAATTTCAGATCCAAAACCAGCTGCATTCTCAATTGATCTCTTATACATCTCTTATAAAAATTAGTAAATTAGAATTCTGTTTGAAACAAAAGCAAACAAATCATAGAAAACACGATGATGATAGCAATACTGTTTTGAGAGGTCGTTTGAGACAGAAAACGTCGATAGAAATCGGTAACCTTGATGCATAATTTTCCGAGAGAGAGAAAACTTGGATAATCCAAGAAAGGATCCAGAAACACGAAGTGGATGGGGATAAAGAAAACTGGGTTGATGGTGGTGACGGAAGAATCAGGATCACAACACCCACAGAGAAGATCGAGGCAGGAAGGCGAGAGTGGCAACAGCTAGCAAAAGGAGAAAAAAGAAAGCTAGGGCTGAGGTCTCGATAAAGAAGGAGAAAGTTATGAGGAACATGAGTTTTGATGTTTTCAACCCATTGAGCACCGAACAAGTTAATTAAACCAAAATAAACCAATACTAAACATTCCAAGATTATTATAGTGGATAAAATTAATTCAATATTATTGTAATTAAAAGGAAATAAAACCAGCAACAATGAAAGATCATCCTTAAACACTCCTTGTTAAGTATATAGTGCTGCACATTTTGTTAATTCGTTAAATCTGAACTCTTTATTTATTATATTTTATTTGAATGGTCTGGATTTAAAAATGTAACCTATTAATCAGGTTAACCATTTTCTTTTATAAATTTTAGAATTTTTTATAAGTTACAGATATTAGGCTGAAGTCGAAAACAAAAAAAAATAGTATATAAATATTAAAAACAACATATCTGTACAACAAAAAAAATTACTGGCCTTTAAAACTAAAATAAATAATACATGAAAAATAAGTTGAAAATCTATGTACTAAATTCAGAAAAAAAGATATATTAGAATCTTAAAAAAATAATATTAAATATATATTATGTATATAATATGAAATTTTAAATAAATTTTGTTTTGTGTGAAAGAAAATTATAATATTAAATATAAATACAATAATAGAAGATTTTGTGTTATATAAAAGAATATTTAAAATATATATTATTTTGTATTATAGCCTTAATGATTGATGAGACGGCTGACGGTACAACCCCCTACCGCCACCACGACGCCACTGCCACCGCCACCCTATGATAATGATACGACGTTCACCTTGCTAAGCAAGCTAACTAAAATTGTATATATATTTATATTAATTAAATTTATATATTATTTAAAAGAATATTTAAAAAATATTTAAAATTTATTATTTTGTATTAAAAATATATTATTAGTTTTTTCTTAAAATAACATTTTCTTTTTTTTTGTTCAAATGTTATACATTTTTAAATCAAGACAAGATATATATTTTTTAATAACAATTAAATTTATCCTTAGCTTGAATACATTTAAAAATGTAAATGTAAACCATTTTATTAACCAGTATCTATATCTTTTTGGCCGATTATCATTTTTTCTTTGTTTTTGTCAACAGAGTAATAACTAATTAATTATTGCACCGATTCATTTGAAATTGGTCAAATAAACGCATATTTTCTTTTGTTGTAATTAAAAAAATCACTAAATATATAAATATCATAGTTATATCCATATTAGAATTCAAAACACACTAAGTATTACAAATCAAACAACAATTTAAAGTAGTATCTGAACATATTAAACTAAAAAGCATGCAGATCCTCCACAGCCTCATTATCACTTCTACATTGGCTGAAAGTATCTTCAACTTCAGGTATAGAATCAACTAGAACATGAATCTGGACAAAATTGAAATCCTCTCATTTATTGATATTTTTAAAAAATAATAATTGAACAAATTATAAAAACTATACACCAGACCTTATGCTCATTCATCTCAGCAGCAGCCTCAAAAACATTAATAACAGAGGAATCATCTCAAATTTGTTGAACAATATACACAGATCGATTAATCTCATAACCCACAGGCCTAGCATCAACCATGAATATAACTTTTTTGTGCAAAAGACTTGAAATGAGTTTCAATAGAACAACTTTGCAATAAGATCCATAAAAAAAATAAAATAGTTAACAAATAGCATAATAATAATTTATGTTTTCCTTAGGAATCTCAAAAGATACAAACTAACTATATCTATATCTATATACTAATTAAAACCACAATTGAATGACAACCAGATTCAGCTCTAGGTGATTATCCAAAGAGCTTGAGCATCTTGTCTTTATTATTTGCACGACCTCATGATCTTTAAGAATAAATATATTGTTGCCATTTGCATGAGACACTACAATCTTCAAGCAGAATCTTGACAACCAGGAGAAAACAAGGAAAATTTGAGTTAACATTGAAATAATAATTAGTTACAAAAATAGAATAAAATTAAAGAACAAAACACCTTGGGACAGCATCAATGCATTGAAGCTGACATAGATCACATGATAAAATTTGTTTATTAGCTGACACAAGAGAACCACATAAACAAGTTGAGAACCACCATTTATGATTCTTCAAAACAGATGATATAGTTCCCAGAATAAAAACAAAACCACACTACCAGCAAAAAAAATTATTACAGCATTTCAAATTTCAAATAATTTACAAAACTATCAATTACTAACTTTTCAGCGTATGATATAACAAGAATAATAAAAACAAATGATATAAGAGATTTTATCGTAAATGAGAAAAAAACAATATACGTTCTCAGCATCAGAATAAAAGCGATTGGGTGAAATAAGATCAGTAATAATATCTTCAATAGTTTCTGATTGAATAGAGTTATCGCACACTACTTGAGTCTTGTAATCTTTTCCAGTTGCATACTGCAAATAGGCATCATAGATTAGTGGAAAAATGGGACCGTGAAGCCTTGCCTGGGATTATTTGGTTAAAATAAGTATCGAATGCATTGATTGAGAAAAAAAAACATAATTAAAAAAAATTTCATGAACATGTTCTAACATAGAGTAAGGAATCATACATTGATATAATCATCAGTTGCAGTTGGTTTCAGATCACTACTAAAGACATTTACAATTTTAAAGCACCCAGAGTCATCTCGATCAACTGCAAAATTGATTTCAACCTTGAAAATTTTTTCCTCTCCAACAACATCATCAAACATGTGTGGAGAATATGACCAACGGACCTTCGGAGATCAAGATAAAAAAATCAAGAAACCTGAACACAAAAAAAATTAATAAACATTAAATTAGGTTCGCTATGAAAGAGTTCATACTGCAAACACATTAGGATCAACAGGAAATTCTTCTTCTATCTTGAGAAATGCTTCAGAACAGGTTTTCTAAATAGTTTTGTTGCCGCATTATCAAGCAGAACAAACAAAACAACACACCCACCATGGTAAATCTTTACCCGAATCCCATATCTAACATAATTAACAACCAAGAATAAGAACTAAAGCCGAGAAATCTTTTTAACAACACACAGAGATGTGCATAACAAAGAAGTAACAAAAAATCCAAAATATTGATACTTAATCTATTCCATAATAGAGTTATATATGAATCTTACTTGACCATAACATGTTCAATACATGAACCACAAGCATCACAAAGGTAGAGATCCTCATGCTCGACAACGGCATGACCACATACACATGAGTAGTACCACCAATATGGTTCATCCATAACTTCCTTAATTGTCCCAATAAGGAAGTAATGACTTTCCTGTAAAATTTTAAAAACAATGATATACTATAGAAATGATTAACAAATCACGTTATGAAAACTGACACACATGTTTAATAAAATGAAGTTTAAATATTAAATGGAGAGCTTGCGAATCTTAAATAGTACCCCATTATCTGCACAAAGATCTTGAATATTACTGATCTCTTTCGGATTGAAATAATCACTATCAACTTTAGAAATTAAGTATCCAAGCTCATTGGTCACAAGTCTTGAGAATTCATAACTGGCAACACTAAATCTACATGCAAGATACAATAACTAATGTTCATAATACAAAACATATACACGAATACCAACAAAATAAGCATAGCAGGTTCTAGCTTAACACTTTTTTTTATGACAACTAACCTGCGCAGGAATTCAATAGACTTAGGAATGTCAGGATTAATGAATAACCTAGAGACATTCATCACATTCTGCAGGATTATCCCACCTGCATGCAAGAATCAAATTCTATTAAAATTAAACCATATCTAAATTAAAAGGTCAAAAAATAGAAAAGCAACTATTAGAGTAAAAATTCACTGAATACATCTCAAACTAACCTTCAATTGCTGTGATTTTAAAAGACTCGAGAACAATCAGTGGAGATCTTGGATATTTTTGCAACTTATCATATTCCAATAGATCACAAGCATTTCCAAACACATTGCATTGTACCTTTTTGTTGAACAAATAAGTTTCGAAAGATCAAAAGAATCTAACTATATATTTAATGTTGCAAACATAAAGGTTGCAATAAATAAAAAAAATAGAATTAATAGAAGATAACTAATGATATGGGAGAAAATAAGAGACACAATACCCATCAGAAAAAACTTCAAGCACAATTGCCTTGATCATCTTGCCATATGATGCTACATCTCTTTCTTTTCGAACACCAGTAATGATCCCAACAAAGTCTAATAATTAGATTAAAACATATACAATTTGAATCAGAAACCACATTTTTTAAAACATAATACTATGTTTCTAAGAAGGAAGAGCAAGAAAGTTGTACGAACCAATGAGTAAATCGTCGTCCTTTGTCCTTTGGTCAATTTCATCTATTGATGTAAAACCCAAACCCGAATGAGGTATCCTTACAGATACCACAGAAACAACAGAGGTCTTGTATTGGAACAAAAGTCTAAACTGATGTTTTGCCACTCTGTTCAAACCAGTGTTTGGTACAACCGTAAAATGGGTCATCAAGTACACCTCTCCTTTAGTTAGAGACACAACAAAATTTGGTATAAGCTGATCTCTAATGGTTGCTTGGATCTTATGTAACTGCAGTTGAAAAAAAATTGCTTCATACTTGGAGTTATTTAACTTATTTAGGTATCCAAACACCTAAAAACATTTGACTAAAAAAATAAAACAACAAAAATATATCACTTTACAACACAAAAAAAATTCCCTCTACATATTTAAAAAAAATTTGCAAGAACTTAAAGAAATCTTAACATCAACTAAAACCGACCTTCTCATCCATTAAGAGCATATGCAACAGATTTTGAAAAGGATGCAAAGCAGGATTCTTGTAATACCACAACTTTACAACTTTAACTTGCACTTTCCATGATTCTCTCCACGGAGTGATTTTCTCCAAAAGATCAATACGGTTATTCATTCCCAATATATATAGCATAAGAACACCAACAGCAAAAAAGATAAAGAGAAAAATTCAGAACTAAGATGAGAAGGTAAACAGATGAGTTGGAGTTATAAACTCCTGAAGTTAACAAACCCTAAAGCTTACAATGTAAGCTTCACATATGGGACAAAGATAGACTAATATGCATATATAGATTGATATGAGTACACACATCATTTAGGAAGATATCACAAGTAACCAAATACTCATGGAAAAAGAGCAAAAACAATATGGAAAGAGGCCTCTTCCAAATTACCAAATACCTAACACATGTAGTTGATTTGACAATTCACAATAAAGTAAGAACAAAATTTTATCAGTGAACTATACCTACCACTATAGTTAACTTCAGTCCAATAGCACAAAGAAAATTATATAATTTATAATGAGCAAACCCCCGAAGAAGAAAATTATTTCACACAAACAGTAAGAGCACAAACATAGGAGAGAACTATTGATTTACAAAAACAAGTAACAATCACGATGATTAAATCAGAAACCAAAAAATTCAAAATTAAAGGATGAATCCAGAGACAAGTAACAATTAACACAAAAAAATTGAAACTGGAGAAGGAATCGACGAAGAGATTGAAAAGCAAGAGAATGGAACCATAGCCCACACATACATCTTGAACCCCGGTGGCATCGTGTGCTATGGAAAATGGAGAAATCGAGATGGAGAATGAGGTATGATAGAGACAGAGAGATAGAGGCACGTTGGGGAGAAGGGACAGACGCAACGAATAGGACAGGGCCCTCATGGTGGGATCGAATGAAATCGCAGAAATACCCATAGCTTCTGTGCATGTGGCCAAAGTCGAGGAGAGAAGCCGAAGCCTCAACTGAGGATGGAGGTGCGGACATGGAGCGTCGGATGGAGATTGGGTTAGGATCTTAGAGATAGAGGAGATGGGGTGAGGTAGTAACGTCTTTTAGGATCCCTAATCAACTGAAAGTGATGAATTTGGTTAAAAAAATTAGAATAACCTCACTTTAATTAAGTTTATGGTTTAATTGAGATGATTATATTAATAAAAACAAAATCCTGCAACCAAGTGTTTTTAGACTCATACTAAAAAAAATTATCAATAATTTTACATATTTAATTTTTTAATTTTATGCAAATTCAATGTATTAAAAAAACAATTTGAATTGATTTTTTTAACAAATAAAAATTTGGATCATCTGTTAAAAGAGATACGTTTTAAGTAACAAAAAAAAAACAAAATCAATTGCGATATGGATAAATTCACAAAAATTAAATATAAAATAGTAACAATATATTTTTTTGGAAAAAACAATATCAGATTTAAAAAGTAAATAATCAAGTTTTTTAATAAAATTTAATATTTTCAAAAGATATAGTCAATTAACTTTTTGATATTGGATAAAATAACTGTATTTAAAAACTGACTTTTTTAAACGAAAAAAGAAATCAAAGTAAAATATGAACCATCAATTTTATTCACTAAAGAAGAGGGTATATCTTAAATGAGAACAACAATTATGTACTTATAGAATATGCCATATTTGTATAGACCATTAGATTATATTACATAGAAATCAAAGGTTAATATAAAAGAAGAACATTGATAGACTCTAATAAATACATAATATTTTAGTGCATAATTAAGTACATTAAATAACAATACTATAATACAAAAACTTTTAAATAGTACTAGAATCTTATATTTTGAAACAATTAAATATGAAATACATAAAAACAAAATATATGAAAAAGGGAGCTTGTGTGAACGAATCGCAAGAAAACACAGTTGACGGCGAAAGTAGAGAGGAGCGGCTGCACCCTTTCTGAGGAGAAGCCAGGCTAGAGGAGAACGTACACCTTGGATGTGTGCAGGCCTGAAACGCAGAGAGCTCTCCACACCGAATATGAAATCACATCATATTCCAGGAACTATCAGGTTGCCTAGAGTACTCAAAATTTAGTTGATTTTGGAGTACTGATGATTGATGGTTAGTTGTTTGAGATATCTTGTACAGAGAAAAAAAAGCATTCCAAAAAACTTTTGGTTATTATGCTTTTCTAATACAGAGTATTTGTATCAAATTTAAGACTGAAATAATATTAAACTCGTACAAAATTATTTTGAACTAAAATAAAATATTTAAAAGATTAGACATCAAATTAGAATTTGGCCTAAATATTAAAACCAAAATAATAATAAAAAAATAGAAGACAGAAGGCACCAAGAATAATTGATAGATACATTATAAAAAAGTTACTACTAATAATATATATTACTTAAATATATATATTAGAAATAACAAAAATAAAATAAAATTGTATGGACAAAATCTAATTCAGATTAAAATAAAAATTTTTTTAACATTAAAATCAAATTTGCATTGGTATCATCTGACTTTTCTTTCTATAAAAAGATAAATAATTATTTTTCATTAATTAGATGGTCATATTTTATTTTTATTAATATACTAACAATATAATTTCTTTCTATTTTTTTGGAAAAAATAATATTAGATTTAAAAAAGTAAATAATCAAAATTTTTAATAAAATTTAATATTTTCAAAAAGATACATAATATATGGCAGAACATCATTATATGTCCAGAAGACATTTTCAAGAGAAGATAACACAGGACCGTGATGCCAACTTGGTGTCACAACACCCATTCCTTTCTCAATGAAGCTATTAAATTCAGCGCAAACAACTTTATGTCTATGAAATAAAAGAGATGAAATATAAAATAGTTTTTATTAAAATAATACAAAAATAAAATTAAACAATATAACAAACAATTCAAATGGATTATTGAATGAGAACGAAAATGGGAATGCAAAACTCGAATAAGAGAGGGTGGATCTAAAAACTCACTTTGTTGGAAAAATTTTGCTAATCACATCACCACTGAGGAAGTAGATTAGGTAGAAATCCCATACCTAGACAATGATTCACAAAACCAAACCATGATCCATAAATATAAGAAAACATAAGTAGAAATTTCATCTTTGTAATCATTATAAAATCCAAAAAATTGATAAAATAAACAAACCATATACAACAAAAAATTCAACAGCTAGCAAAAGAAGAAATGATAATCAAATTAACACCAAATTGCAAACAACAAGATGAGGAAGATGAATCCAATTCATAGACTATATTCAAATTAACAGCAACTTCCAAAGAATGTAAAAAAGAACATGAACCCAGAAACATACGAAGCCAGATAGACAATTCGTAAATTAGCAGATTCACAAACCCTAGACAGTAAAACCTGGATTAACAGTGTAACAAATACAAAATTTGATCACAAGGATATACACAATGAAGAAAAAGAAAAACAATGAAGAGGAAAATAGGTTTGGAACTAAAGGGACCAGAAGAGTGTACCTGATTGATTGATTGCAGATCTTTAATTTGAGACTCTATGGGAAAATCCCTAACCTGCAATGAATGATGGGGAACCAAAATCCCAAGAAACAGAGGCTGTAGACAACGTTTGGTAGGGCAGAGGAAAGCAAATTAGGAGATGAAGACAAAGGGGCTAGGGTCCGATTTGATGATTACCTGATCAACTAATTTCGCGAAAAAGGGAGATTGCATGAAGGAATCGCGACAAAAGACATGTGACGGCGAAAGCAGAGAGGAGCACATGTACCCTTCCTGAGAAGAAGCCACGCTAGAGAAGAACATCCAGCTTGGATGTCTGCGAGCCTGAAACGCGGAGAGCTCTCCACATTGGAGATGAAACCACGCGTATGCTAATATATACTAATATATTCTATATTTATAAAGCGTATGAATACTCTTCTTTCATAACATCCTTTGATTTTCATTTAATAGAATCTAATGGTTCATAAAAGATAGTGCATCTAATGGACAGAAAATGGTTGAGACGATTTTAGACATACCCAAAAGAAAATGTCTCTCTCTAAAGAAAACATAGACCAAACCAAAACTATAAATTACACAGATAAGATTGGAAGATATAACAAGAAACTACATTATATCTTATCAAAAACTTCCTTAAATACAACATTTTCAGTCCTGGTAGGATCAATTAATCCTTCATCACAAAGTAAAATCTTAAGACCATTTCTATTCCTAACTCGGAAAAGAGCTACATAAAGTTGACCGTGACAAAACACAGGACGACGCAAGAACAAACCAACTGTTGATAATGTCTGACCCTGGCTTTTGTTGATTGTCATCGTAAACGATAGAGAGACCGGGAATTGACGGTGTTGGAATTTAAACGGTATAACCATATCACTGGGAATCATATTCATTCTGGTGATAAAAACTTTATCCCCAACATTGCTACCAGAAATAATATCCGCACCGATCACATTTGTCCCTAGATCTCGCACAACAACTCGAGTTCCATTACACAAACCCCCAGTCGGATCAATATTCCTCAACAAAATAATAGGCACGCCTATTTTCAACTTAAACGAATGACTAGGTAGACCAGAACACCTAATCTGATTCAAGAATTCAACATTTATCCAATCAACATCAATGTCATAATAGGCATCACTACCACATATTGAATCAGCACTAAGATAATTTTTCTCCTCATCGGGCAACAAGTCAACTATATAATTGTTTATCTCTTCAACATTGTCGATAGTCGGAGCCAACATTGCCCTATCCTGGAAAAAACTTGGATCACAAAAATTCTGAACCAAATTCGGATAGATTGTATTTACAATATCTTCCACAAGATTTTCCAAGACAGGAATGATTAGATCAGAAGAAATATCAACAAAAAGTTTATCATTGACCACTGTTCCACATCGACCTTCACCGATTTGAAGTATCCAATCTGAAAATGACCTTAACTCCTGATCAGTTGATTGTTCCAATCCACTTGCTAACCTCATATTTTTTGACAATCGCAAAACTTCACAATATTTCCAGAGGACAGAAGAATTTATGGACGCCATCACAATCTTAACACGAGAACCTTTTGGAATAACTGGCAAGACCTGCCTGAAATCACCACCGAGAACGACCACCTTCCCACCGAAAGGTAAATCTTTATTCCTATCAGAGACCGAAACCATTATATCAAGCAACGTCCTATCGAGCACTTCAAATACTAATTTGTTAGTCATTGGTGCCTCATCCAAAATAATCAAATCGGCCAATCAGACAACCTCAGCTTTGGGACTATCCTTCTTAATCCAAAAAACGGTGTCTTCCGTCAGCTCAATAGGAATATTGAACATAGAATGCGTCGTTGGTGCATGAAATTGTGATCTTAATAGCGCCAACAACTTGGTACACACAATTGTAATATCACTCTTTTTCACAACTTCGCACAACTAACCAGCAAGTGCACTGGGTCGTCTAGGTAATAAACCTTACGTGAGTAAGGGTCGATCCCACGGAGATTGTCGGCTTGAAGCAAGTTATGATCACCTTGTAAATCTCAGTCAGGCGGATTCAAAAGGTTATGGAGTTTTAATAAGTTAAATGATAAATAAAACATAAAATAAAGATAGAGATACTTATGTAATTCATTGGTGGAAATTTCAAATAAGTGTATGGAGATGCTTTATCCCTCTTGAATCTCTTCTTTTCTACTGCCTTCATCCAATCCTTTATACTCCTTTCCATGACAAGCTGTATGTTGGGTGTCACCATTGTCAATGGCTACTTCTTGTCCTCTCAGTGAAAATGGTCCTCTACGATTTTCCGCATGGCTACTCAACTGTTGGTTCTCAATCGTGTAGGAATAGGATTTACTATCCTTTTGCGTCTGTCACCATGCCCTACAGTCACGTGTTTAAAGCTCGTCACAATCATCCCATCCCAAATCCTACTCTGAATACCACAGACAAGGTTTAGACTTTCTGGATCTCAAGAATGCTGCCAATGGATTCTAGCTTATACCACGAAGACTCTGATCTCACGAAATGGAAGGCTCTGTTGTCAGGAGAGGCAACCATGCAGCGTGGACCAGGAATCCAAGAGATACACACTCTAGCTTTCGCAGGTAGAACGGAAGTGTTTGTCAGGCACGCGTTCATAAGTGATAATGGTGATGAGTGTTATGGATCATCACATTCATCAGGTTGAAGTGCAAATGAATATCTTAGAATAAGAATAAGCATGAATTGAATAGAAAACATTAGTAATTGCATTAATACTCGAAGAACAGCAGAGCTCCACACCCTTAATCTATGGTGTGTAGAAACTCCACCGTTGAAAATACATAAGTGATAAAGGTCCAGGCATGGCCGTGAGGCCAGCCTCCAATGTCTAAGATCACATAAACTGATCAAAGATAGATACCAAGATTAAAATATAATAGTAAAAAGTCCTATTTATACTAGACTAGTCACTAGGGTTACAGAAATGAGTAAATGATGCAGAAATCCACTTCCGGGCCCACTTGGTGTGTGCTTGGGCTGAGCATTGAAGCTTTCACATGTAGAGGTCTTCCTTGGAGTTGAACGCCAGTTTGTAACTTATTTCTGGCGTTTGATTCTGCTTTGCAACTTATTTATGGCGTTTAACGCCAGAATAGGG
Organism: Arachis duranensis; assembly: GCF_000817695.3. Lineage (NCBI taxonomy): Eukaryota > Viridiplantae > Streptophyta > Magnoliopsida > Fabales > Fabaceae > Arachis > Arachis duranensis. Next base: position 73,298,468 of record NC_029775.3, read on the forward strand.
CAGAAAGCTGGCGTTAAACGCCAGTTTGCATCGTCTAAACTCAAGCAAAGTATGAACTATTATCTATTACTGGAAAGCCCTGGATGTCTGCTTTCCAACGCAATTAAGAGCGCGCCATTTGGACTTTTGTAGCTCCAAAAATTCCATTTTGAGTGCAGGGAGGTGAGAATCCAACAGCATCAGTAGTCCTTTGTCAGCCTTTGAATCCGATTTTTGCTCAGTTCCCTCAATTTTAGCCAAAAAATAACTGAAATCACAAAAAATATACAAAAAACTGAATAAAGTCCAAAAAGCGTATAAATTATCCGCTCATCACAACACTAAACTTAAATTGTTGCTTGTCCCCAAGCAATTGAAAATAAAATAGGATAAAAAGAAGAGAATTTACAATGAATCCCACAATATCACTGAAACTTAGTCCCAATTAGATGAGCGGGACTAGTAGCTTTTTGCTTCTGAATAGTTTTGGCATCTCACTTTTTCCTTTGAAATTCAGAATGATTGGGGTCTATAGGAACTCAGAATTTTTGACAGTGTTACTGATTCTCGTAGTTCAGTATGTTGATTCTTGAACACAGCTACTTTATGAGTCTTGGCCGTGGCCCTAAGCACTTTGTTTTCTAGTATTACCATCGGATACATAAATGCCATAGATACATAACTGGGTGAAGCTTTTCAGATTGTGAGTCAGCTTTGCTAAAGTCCCCAGTTAGAGGTGTCCAGAGTTTTTAAGCACACTCTTTTGCTTTGGATCACGACTTTAACCACTCAGTCTCAAGCTTTTCACTTGGACCTTCATGACACAAACACATGGTTAGGGACAACTTGATTTAGTCGCTTAGGCCTGGATTTTATTTCCTTGGGCCCTCCTATCCATTAATGCTCAAAGCCTTGTATCCTTTTTACCCTTGCCTTTTGGTTTTAAGGGCTATTGGCTTTTTCTGCTTGCTTTTTCTTTTTCTTTCTTTTTTTTCACTGCTTTTTCTTTCTTCAAGAATCAATTTCATGATTTTTCAGAGTATCAACAACATTTCTCTTTGTTCATCATTCTTTCAAGAGCCAACAATTTCAACATTCATAAACAACAAGATAAAAAATATGCACTGTTCAAGCATTCATTCAGAAAACAAAAAGTATTGCCACCACATCAAAATAATTAAACTAATTTCAAGATAAAATTTGAAATCCAAGTACTTCTTGTTTTTTTGTAATTAAGCACATTTTTCATTTAAGAGATGTGAAGGATTCATGGAGTTATTCATAGCTTTAAGTCATAGATACTAGACACTAATGATCATGTAATGAATACACAAACATAGATGACACAATAAGCATAAAAACCGAAAACAGAAAAATAGATAGACAAGGAGATTAAGGAATGAGTCCACCTTAGTGAGGGTGGCGTCTTCCTCTTGAAGAACCAATGGAACGCCTAAGCTCCTCTATGTCTCTTCCTTGCCTATGTTGCTCCTCCCTCATAGCTCTTTGATCTTCTCTAATCTCATGGAGAATGATGGAGTGCTCTTGGTGCTCCACCCTTAGTTGGTCCATGTTGTAACTCAAGCCTTCCAAGGAGGTGTTGAGTTATTCCCAATAGTTGTGTGAAGGAAATTGCATCCCTTGAGGCATCTCAGGGATTTCTTGATGAGGATCTTCCTCATGCTCTTGTTGAGATCCATGAATGGGCTCTCTTGTTTGCTCCATCCTTTTCTTAATGATGGGCTTGTCCTCTTCAATGATGATGTCTCCTTCTATGTCAGCCAATTTGCATAGATAACAAATAAGATGAGGAAAGGCTAACCTTGCCAAGGCTAATCTCATGAACTTCCACTTCCTCCCCAATCATGATACTATGGATCATGATGGCCCGATCCACAGTTACTTCAGATCGATTGCTAGTGGGAATGATGGAGCGTTGGATGAACTCCAACCATCCTCTAGCCACAGGCTTAAGGTCCGGTCTTCTTAATTGAACCGAATTGCCTATTGAGTCTCTTTTCCATTGAGCTCCTTCCGCACCTATGTCCATGAGGACTTGGTCCAACCTTTGATCAAAGTTGACCCTTCTAGTGTAGGGGCGTGCGTTTTCTTGCATAATTGGCAAGTGGAACACCAACCTTACATTTTCTGGACTAAAATCTAAGTATTTTCCCCGAACCATTGTAAGCCAATTCTTTGGATTTGGGTTCATACTTTGATCATGGTTCCTAGTGATCCATGCATTGGCATAGAACTCTTGAACTATTAAGATTTTGACTTGTTGAATGGGATTGGTAAGAACTTCCCAACCTCTTCTTCGGATCTCATGTCGGATCTTCGGATACTCATTTTTTTTAGCATGAAAGGGACCTCAGGGATCACTTTCTTCTTGGCCATAATTTCATAGAAGTGGTATTGATGGACCTTTGAGATGAATCTCTCCATCTCTCATGACTCGGAGGTGGAAGCTTTTGCCTTCCCTTTCCTCTTTCTAGAGATTTCTCCGTTCTTAGGTGCCATAAATGGTTATGAAAAAACAAAAAGCAATGCTTTTACCACACCAAACTTAAAAAGGCTGCTCGTCCTCGAACAAAAGAAGAAAGAAAGAAGGGGAAGCAGAAGAAAAATGGAAGAGATTGAGGGAGAAGTGAATTCGGCCAAGATGGTGGAAAGGTGTATGTATTGTGTGAATATGAAGGAGTAGTGAGGGGTTTATATAGGGGTGAGGGGAGGGTTAGGATTCGGTCATTAGGGTTGGGTTTGGGAGGGAAAAGTGTTTGAATTTGAAAATTAGGTAGGTGGGATTTTTGGGGAAGAGATATGGAGGTGATTGGTAAGGGGTATTTGGGGAAGAGTGTTGTGGGAGGGTAGGTGGGGATCCTGTGGGGTACACAGATCTTGAGGGGTCAAGGATTTATCATCCCTGCTCCTATTAGGTGTACAAAACTCCCTTGCTATGCAATCCTAGCATTTAACGCCAGATTACTGCTTGTTTCTGGCGTTAAACGCCAGCTTTTATTCCTTTCCTGGCGTTAAATGCTAGGCTTCAACCTGTTTCTGGCATTTAACGCCAGATTGTAGCCTGTTTTTGGCGTTTAACACCAGTCTGGTGCTTGTTTCTGGCGTTTAACACCCAGAATGGTGCCATATTGGCCGTTAAACACCCATTCTGCTACCCTTAAGTCTCTCCTCTAGGGTGTGCTGTTTTTAATGTTGTTTTTGATTTTTCTTAAATTTTTGCAGTTGTTTTTGTGACTCCACATGATCATCAACCTAAAAAAAAGAAAATAACATAGATGAATAAAATTGGGTTGCCTCTCAATAAGCGCCTTTTTGATGTCAATAGCTTGACAGTGGGCTCTCATGGAGCCTCACAGATATTTAGAGTATTGTCGGGACCTTCCAACACCAAACTTAGAGTATGGATGTGGGGGTTCAACACCAAACTTAGAGTTTGGTTGTGGCCTCCCAACACCAAACTTGGAGTTTGACTGTGGGGGCTTTGTTTAACTCTGTATTGAGTTCTTGCTTCCTCCCCATGGTTACAGAGGGAGATCCTTGAGTTTTAAACACAAGGTAGTCCTTATTCAATTGAAGGATCAACTCTCCTCTGTCCACATCAATCACAGCTTTTGTTGTGGCTAGGAAGGGTCTTCCAAGGATGATGGACTCATCCTCATCCTTCTCAGTGTCTAGGATTATGAAATCAGCAGGGATGTAAAGGCCTTTGACCTTTACTAGCACGTCCTCTACCTGTCCATAAGCCTTTTTCATGGATTTGTCTGACATCTCTAATGAGAATTTGATAGCCTGTACCTCAAAGATTCCTAGTTTCTCCATTATAGAGAATGGCATTAAGTTTATGCCTGACCCTAGGTCATACAGAGCCTTCTCAAAGGTCATAGTGCCTATGGTACAGGGAATTAAGAATTTACCAAGATCCTATTTTTTTTTGAGGTAAAGTGTCCTGAACCCAGGTATTCAGTTCATTAATGAGCAATGGAGGCTCATCCTCCCAAGTCTCATTACCAAATAGCTTGGCATTTAGCTTCATGATTGCTCCTAAATACTGGGAAACTTGCCCTTCAACAATGCCTTCATCTTCTTCAGAAGATGAATAGTCATCAGAGCTCATGAATGGTAAAAGGAGGTTCAATGGAATCTCTATGGTCTCTAGGTGAGCCTCAGATTCCTTAGGTTCCTCAATTGGGAACTCCTTTTTGTCCAGAGGACGTCCCACGAGGTCTTCCTCACTGGGATTCATGTCCTCCTCCTCCTCTGTGCATTCGGCCACACCAAGTAAGGTTATGGCCTTGCACTCTCTTTTTGGGTTCTATTCTGTATTCTTGGGAGAGTACTAGGAGGAGTTTCAGTGACTCTTTTACTCAGCTAGCCCACTTGCGCCTCCAGATTTCTAATGGAGTACCTTGTTTCATTCATGAAGCTTAGAGTGGCCTTAGATAGATCAGAGACTATGTTTGCTAAGCTAGAGGGGCTCTGCTCAGAATTTTCTGTCTGTTGCTGAGAGGATGATGGAAAAGGCTTGCTATTGCTAAACCTGTTTCTTCCACCATTATTAAAGCCTTGTTGAGGATTTTGTTGATCCTTCCATGTGAAATTTGGGTGATTTCTCCATGAGGGATTATAGGTGTTTCATAAGCTTCACCCATGTAATTCACCTCTGCTATTGCAGGGTTCTCAAGATCAGAGGCTTCTTCTTCAGAAGATGCCTTTTTAGTACTGTTGGATGCATTTTGCAATCCATTCAGACTCTGAGAAATCATGTTGACTTGCTGAGTCAACATTTTTTTCTGAGCCAATATGGCATTCAGAGCATCAATTTCAAGAACTCCCTTCCTCTGAGGAGTCCCATTATTCACAGGATTCCTTTCAGAAGTGTACATGAACTGGTTATTTACAACCATGTCAATGAGTTCCTGAGCTTCTACAGGCATTTTCTTCAGGTGAATAGATCCACCTGCAGAATGGTCCAATGACAACTTAGACAATTTAGACAGACCATCATAGAATATATCCAGGATGGTCCATTCTGAAAGCATGTCAGAAGGACACTTTTTGGTCAGTTGCTTGTATCTTTCCCAAGCTTCATAGAGGGATTCACAATCTTTCTGTCTGAAGGTTTGAACATCCACTCTAAGCTTGCTCAGCTTTTGAGGAGGAAAGAACTTGGCCAAGAAGGCCGTGACCAGCTTATCCCAAGAGTTCAGGCTATCTTTAGGTTGAGAGTCCAACCATATTCTAGCTCTGTCTCTTACAGCAAAAGGGAAAAGCATGAGCCTGTAGACCTCGGGATCAACCCCATTGGTCTTAACAGTATCACAGATCTGCAAGAATTCAGTTAAGAACTAAAAAGGATCTTCTGATGGAAGTCCATGAAACTTGCAATTCTGTTGCATTAGAGAAACTAATTGAGGCTTTAGCTCAAAATTATTTTCTCCAATGGCAAGGATTGAGATGCTTCTTCCATGTAAGTTAGAATTTGGTGCAGTAAAGTCACCAAGCATCTTCCTTGCATTATTGTTGGGTTCGGCCATGTCTCTTTCTTTTTCGAGATTCTCTGTAAGGTTTTCTCTGGATTGTTGTGCTTTAGCTTCTCTTAGCTTTTTCTTCATAGTCCTTTCAGGTTCAGGATATGCTTCAACAAGAATGTCCTTATCCTTGCTCCTGCTCATATGAAAAAGAAGAGAACAGAAAAGAAGAGGAATCCTCTATGTCACAGTATAGAGATTCCTTTATGTGAGTAGAAGAAGATAAGAATAGGAGAAGGAGAAGAGAAAAATTCGAACACAGAGAGGAAGAGAGGGTTCGAATTTTAAGATGAAGAGAAGTGTTAGTAAATAAATAAAATAAATAGAAAGAGATGAGAGGGATAGAATTTTGAAAATTATTTTTGAAAAAAAAAGGTTAGTGATTTTCGAAAATTAAGAGAAGAAAAGTAGTTAGGTGGTTTTGAAAAAGATAAGAAATAGTAAAACAAACAAAAAGTCAATTAGTTAGTTGAAAAAGATTTGAAAAAGAAATTTAAAAAGATTTAATTTTTAAAATTAAAATTGATTACTTGACTAACAAGAAACTAAAAGATATGATTCTAAAATTTAAAGATTGAACCTTTCTTAACAAGAAAGTAACAAACTTCAAATTTTTGAATCAATCACATTAATTGTTAGTAAAGTTTTCGAAAATTATGAAATAAAATTAAGAAAAAGATTTTGAAAATCAATTTTAAAAATTTTCGAAAATATAAAAGAAAAATGAAAAAGATTTGATTTTTGAAAAAGTTTTGAAAAGATAAGATTTTTAAAATTGAAATCTTGACTTGACTTAACAAGAAACAACTTGTTTTAAAATTTTTTGACTAAGTCAACCCAAAAATTTCGAAATTTATGAGGAAAATAAGGAAAAGATATTTTTTATTTTTGAATTTTTAATGAGAGAAAAAAACAACTAAATGACTCAAAACATAAAAATTATAAATCAAAACACATGATGCATGCAAGAACACTATGAATGTCAAGATGAACACCAAGAACACTTTGAAGATCATGATGAATATCAAGACTTATTTTTAAAAAATTTTCAAGAAAAGAAAAATATACAAGACACCAAACTTAGAGACTTTTCATGTTTAGACACTATGAATTCAAAAATGCATATGAAAAATAACAAGAGACACAAAACAAGAAAATATGAAGATCAAACAAGAAGACTTGTCAAGAACAACTTGAAGATCATGAAGAATGCAATGCATGAATTTTTTTTGAAAATTTTTAGAAAATTTAAAATAAGAAATTGACACCAAACATAAAATTTGACTCAAGACTCAAACAAGAAACACAAAATATTTTTGATTTTATGATTTTATTAAATTTTTTTTGGATTTTTAGAAAAATGAAAAAGCAGAAAAATTTTGAAAGATTTTTGAAAACTTTTTGAAAACAAAATAAAGGAAAATTACCTAATCTGAGCAACAAGATGAACCGTCAGTTGTCCAAACTCGAACAATCCCCGACAACGGCACCAAAAACTTGGTGCACGAAATTGTGATCTCAATGGCGCCAACAACTTGGTACGCACAATTGTAATATCACTCTTTTTCACAACTTCGCATAACTAACTAGCAAGTGCACTTGGTCATCCAAGTAATAAACCTTACGTGAATAAGGGTCGATCCCACGGAGATTGTCGGCTTGAAGCAAGCTATGGTCACCTTGTAAATCTCAGTCAGGCGGATTCAATGGTTATGTCGTTATAATAAGTTAAAAGATAAATAAAACATAAAATAAATATAGAGATACTTATGTAATTCATTGGTGGGAATTTCAGATAAGTATATGGAGATTCTTTATCCCTCTTGAATCTCTGCTTTCCTACTGCCTTCATCCAATCCTTCATACTCCTTTCCATGGCAAGCTGTATGTTGGGTGTCACCGTTGTCAATGGCTACCTCTCGTCCTCTCAGTGAAAATAGTCCTCTACGGTTTCCCACATGGCTAATCAGCTGTTGGTTCTCGATCGTGTAGGAAAAGGATTTACTATCCTTTTGCGTCTGTCACCACGCCCTACAGTCGCGAGTTTGAAGCTCGTCACAGTCATCCCATCCCAGATCCTACTCGGATTACCACAGACAAGGTTTAGACTTTCTGGATCTCAAGAATACTGCCAATGGATTCTAGCTTATACCACGAAGACTCTGATCTCACGGAATGGAAGGCTTTGTTGTTAGGATAGGCAACCATGCGTCGTGGACCAGAAATCCAAGAGATACACACTCTAGCTTTCGCAGGTAGAACGGAAGTGTTTGTCAGGCACGCGTTCATAACTGAGAATGGTGATGAGTGTCACGGATCATCACATTCATCAGGTTGAAGTGCGAATGAATATCTTAGAATAAGAATAAGCATGAATTGAATAGAAAACAGTAGTAATTGCATTAATACTCGAGGAACAACAGAGCTCCACACCCTTAATCTATGTTGTGTAGAAACTCCACCGTTGAAAATACATAAGTGATAAAGGTCCAGGCATGGCCATGAGGCCACCCCCCAATGTCTAAGATCGCATAAACTGATCAATGATAGATTCCAAGATTAAAATACAATAGTAAAAAGTCCTATTTATACTAGACTAGTCACTAGGGTTACAGAAATGAGTAAATGATGCATAAGTCCACTTCCGGGCCCACTTGGTGTGTGCTTGGGCTGAGAATTAAAGCTTTCACGTGTAGAGGTCTTCCTTGGAGTTGAACTCTAGTTTGTAATTTGTTATTGGCGTTTAACGCCAGAATAGGGCAGAAAGCTGGCGTTAAATGCCAGTTTGCGTCGTCTAAACTCGGGCAAAGTATGGACTATTATATATTGCTGGAAAGCCCTGGATATCTACTTTCCAACGCAATTGAGAGCAGGAAGGTTAGAATCCAACAGCATCAGCAGTCCTTTGTCAGCCTCTGAATCAGATTTTTGCTCAAGTCCCTCAATTTCAGCCAGAAAATACCTGAAATCACAGAAAAACACACAAACTCATAGTAAAGTCAAAAAATGTGAATTTTGCTTAAAAACTAATAAAAATATACTAAAAACTAAATAAAACATACTAAAAAATATGTAAAAACAATGCCAAAAAGTGTATAAATTATCCGCTCATCAGTTGTCTTACCACCAAGTAACAACAGAGAAGCAATACCACTAGAAGCAACATTTATAACAATCTTTTTCTCAAATCACAATCTAACTAACAAAACTCTGTATAAAAAAGTTTTTCAGTGCCACCAAACCCGTTGGTACACGGAATCGTGATTCTTACACTTCTTCACAACTCCGTGTAGCTGACCAGCAAGTGCACTGGGTCGTCCAAGTAATACCTTACGTGAGTAAAGATCGATCCCACAGAGATTGTCGGCTTGAAGCAAGCTATGATCATCTTGTAAATCTCAGTCAGGCAGATTCAAATGGTTATGGGATTTTGATAATTAAAAGACAGATAAAACATAAAATAGGATAGAGATACTTATGTAATTCATTGGTAGGAATTTCAGATAAGCATATGGAGATGCTTTGTTCCTTTGAATCCCTGCTTTCCTACTACTTTCATCCAGTCATGCGTACTTGATGAGCGGATAATTTATACGCTTTTGGCATTGTTTTTAGGTAGTTTTTAGTAGGATCTAGCTACTTTTAGGGATGTTTTCATTAGTTTTTATGTAAAATTCACATTTCTAGACTTTACTATGAGTTTGTGCATTTTTCTATGATTTCAGGTATTTTCTGGCTGAAATTGAGGGACCTAAGCAAAAATCTGATTTAGGCTGACAAAAGACTGCTGATGCTGTTGGATTCTAACCTCTCTGCACTCAAAATGGATTTTTTGGAGCTATAGAACTCCAAATGGCGCGCTCTTAATGGCGTTGGAAAGTAGACATTCAGAGATTTCTAAAAATATATAATAGTCCATACTTTATTCGAGTTTAGATGACACAAAGTGGCGTTGAACGCCACTTCCATGCTGCATTCTAGAGTAAAATGCCAAAAACACATCACAAACCAGAGTTAAATGCCAAAAACACGTTACAACTTGGCGTTTAACTCTAAGAGAATCCTCTGCACGTATAAAGCTCAAGCTCAGCCCAAGCACACACCAAAGTGGGTCCTAGAAGTGGTTTTCTGCATTTAGACTTATTTCTATAAACCCTAGTAACTAGTCTAGTATAAATAGGACATTTTACTATTGTATTAGACACCTTTGGATTATTTTTGGATTACCTTATGATCCTTTGATCACGTTTATGGGGGCTGGCCATTCGGCCATGCCTGGACTATCACTTGTGTATTTTCAACGGTGGAGTTTCTGCACATCATAGATTAAGGGTGTGGAGCTCTGCTGTACCTCAAGTTTTAATGCAATTACTACTATTTTCTATTCAATTCAGCTTATTCTTATGCTAAGATATTCGTTGCACTTTAACATGATGAATGTGATGATCCGTGACACTCATCATCAATCTCACCTATGAACACGTGACTGACAACCACTTTCGTTCTATCTTAGAACGAGCGAATATCTCTTGGATTCCTTAACCAGAATCTTCGTGGTATAAGCTAGAATTATTGGTGGCCATTCTTGAGAATCCGGAAAGTCTAAACCTTGTCTGTGGTATTCCGAGTAGGATTCAGGAATTGAATGACTGTGACGAGTTTCAAACTCGCGATTGTTGGGCGTAGTGACAGACGCAAAAGAATCAATGGATTCTATTCCGACATGATCGAGAACCGACAGATGATTAGCCATGATGTGACAAGAGCATTTGGTCCTTTTTCACAGAGAGGATGGGAAGTAGCCATTAACAACGATGATGCCATACATACAGCTTGCCATGGAAAGGAGTATGAAGAATTGGATGAAAGCAGTAGGAAAGCAGAGATTCAACAGGAACTAGAATCTCTATGCACTTATCTGAAATTTCCACCATTGAACTACACAAGTATCTCTATCTTTATTTTATGTTTTATTTATTATTATTTTCGAAAACCTTTATAACCATTTGAATCTGCCTAACTGAGATTTACAAGATGACCATAGCTTGCTTCATACCAACAATCTCCATGTGATCGACCCTTACTCACGTAAGGTATTACTTGGACGACTCAGTGCACTTGCTGGTTAGCTGTGCGAAGTTGTGACAAAGTGTGATTCACGTTTGAGAGCGCTACCAAGTTTTTGGCGCCATTGTTGATGATCACAATTTCATGCACCAAGTTTTTGGCGCCGTTGCCGGGGATTGTTCGAGTTTGGACAACTGACGGTTCATCTTATTGCTCAGATTAGGTAATTTTCATTTCAAAAAGTTTTCAAAAATCTTTCAAAAATTTTTTTCTCTTTTTCGTTTTCCTAAAGATTATTTTCGAAAAATACAAAAAAAATTCAAAAAAATTAATAAAATCATAAAAACCAAAAATATTTTGTGTTTTTTGTTTGAGTCTAGTGTCAAATTTTAAGTTTGGTGTCAATTGCATATTTTAAAAACCTTTGCATTTTTTGAAAATTCATGCATGGTGTTCTTCATGATCTTCAAGTTGTTCTTGATAAGTCCTTATGGTTGATCTTTAAATTTTCTTGTTTTGTGTCTTTTGTTGTTTTTCATAGGCATTCTTGCATTCATAGTGTCTATGCATTAAAGATTTCTGAGTTTGGTGTCTTGCATGTTTTTCTTTTCTTAAAAATTTTCAAAAATAAGTCTTGATGTTCATCTTGATCTTCAAAGTGTTCTTGGTGTTCATCTTGACATTCATAGTGTTCTTGCATGCATCTTGTGTTTTGATTCATAATTTTCATGTTGTGAGTCATTTTTATGTTTTTCTCTCTCATCATTAAAAATTCAAAAATAAAAAAAAATATCTTTCCTTATTTTGCTCATAATATTCGAAAATTTGAGTTGACTTAGTTAAAATTTTTTAAAAACTTAGCTATTTCTTATAAGTCAAGTCAAATTTTCAATTTTAAAAATCTTATCTTTTCAAAATCTTTTTCAAAAATCAAATCTTTTTCATTTTTTCTATTATTTTTTAAAATTTTTAAAAATTTATTTTCAAAATCTTTTTCTTATTTTTATTTCAAAATTTCGAAAACTTTAATAACAATTAATGTGATTGATTCAAAAATTTGAAGTTTGTTACTTTCTTGTTAAGAAAGGTTCAATCTTTAAATTCTAGAGTCATATCTTTTAGTTTCTTGTTAGTCAAGTAATCAATTTTAATTTTAAAAATCAAATATTTTCCAAAATATCTTTTTCAATCATATCTTTTCAAAATATCTTTTTTTCAAATTATATCTTTTTCAAATTCAATTTCAAAATCTTTCCCAACTTCTTATCTTTTCAAAATTGAATTTCAAATCTTTTTCAACTAACTAATTGACTTTTTGTTTGTTTTACTATTTCTTATCTTTTTCAAAACCACCTAACTACTCTTCTCTCTCTAATTTTCGAAAATTACCCCCCTCTTTTTCAAAATTCTTTTAATTAACTAATTATTTCAAATTTTAATTTTAATTTTATTTCTTCTCTTAATTTTCGAAAATCACTAACCCTTTTTCAAAATTTATTTTCGAATTTCTCCCTCTCTCATCTCCTTCTATTTATTTATCTACTAACACTTCTCTTCCACTCAAGAATTCGAACCCACTCTCTTCCCCCTTGTGTTTGGATTCTTACCTTTTCACTTCTTCTATTCTTTTCTTCTTCTACTAATATAAAGGAATTTTTTTACTATGGTAAAGAGGATTCCTATTATTATTTTCTGTTCCCTTCTTTTTCATATGAGTAGGAGCAAGGACAAGAATACTCTTGTTGAAGCAGATCCTAAACCTGAAAGGACTCTGAAGAGAAAACTAAGAGAAGCTAAATTACAACAATCCAGAGACAACCTTACAGAAATTTTCGAAAAGAAAGAGGAGATGGCAGACGAAAATAATAATGCAAGGAGGATGCTTGGTGATTATACTACACCTACTTCCAAATTTCATGGAAAAAGCATCTCAATCCCTGCCATTGGAGCAAACAATTTTGAGCTGAAACCTCAACTAGTTGCTCTAATACAACTAAACTACAAGTTCCATGGACTTCCATTAGAAGATCCCTATCAGTTTTTAACTGAATTCTTGCAGATCTGTGAGACTGCTGGTGCACGAATTTGTGATCCGTACAACTAACCAGCAAGTGCACTGGGTCGTCCAAGTAATACCTTACGTGAGTAAGGGTCGATCCCACGGAGATTATTGGTTTGAAGCAATCTATGTTTATTTTATTAATCCTAGTTAGGATACTAACAACAGTGTTTTTCAAGTTCAGTGAAGAAGGGAAAAGGGCATAAAATAAATACTTGTTATGCAGTAATGGAGAACGTGTTGGAGTTTTGGAGATGCTTTGTCTGATTTATTCCTGTAATGTAATATTCCATCCATGGAAAAGTGCAAAGTTCCCTCCATGGCAAGCTGTATGTAGGGTGTCACCGTTGTCAATGGCTACTTCCCATCCTCTCAGTGAAAACGTTCCTATGCTCTGTCACAGCACGGCTAATCATCTGTCGGTTCTCAATCAGGTT